>NW_028227274.1:13230000-13662500 GCF_978045245.1 Mus caroli | reverse complement strand
AAACCCTTATCTCAGAAATGTCCCCGGAACAGTTTTCATTTGAGAGGGGGTCTGACTCTGGTGTGAGAGTTCAGAATGTACTCTGGGGTGAGAAGTTCTGGTGGTCAGTAATTTTCCTCTTTCATTCCCCCCTTCTTTTAGTAAATAATTCTAATCTTAGAATTTCAGATACTGCATAATGCACCAAATGAAAGACTCTATTTTAACATGGGAACAAAAACAGAACAAGAAGCATTAGTAAACAGAACTAGGCAGGGGCCCTTTTAGCGAGGCTTGAGGGTCTGGGCATGATGTAGGTGCACGTAGATCAGATCTCTGGCTGGAACTGGTGAGATGTCCTTGGGGTACCCAGCTCGTTTACTGTCTCAGCTGTTGGGATCCCTGGAGCAATGTCGTCCGCGTACTCAGTCCAATCCTTTTCAGTTGTGACCAGACCACCTACAAGCCTTTTAACTTAGCATACAGATCATTATTATAACAACATAGGTTTAAACACATCATTTAAGACTATAATGGGCATAGGGAAGGAACACCAAGTCTGTGCCAGTCTCTACGATTAATTTAGTCAAGGTCTGTCTTAGAGTTTTAAACTAATTTTTATCTATCCTGAGCTCTGAGGTCTATACACACAATGTAATTTTTATTTGACCTCTAAATACTTGGCCACACCCTGACTTACCTGGGCAACATTATCTGACACTATTGCTTTTGGCACTCTGAACCTTGGAAAAATTTTCTTACCTTCAATCATGAGGCTACTGCTGTCCGTGTACCAGCTCAAACTCTCAGGCCAAGGCTGATCTGATCTTTACTTGCCGAGGTAAGTAGCCCCCTCTGTTGGTAGATGGCCCCATGGATATGAGCTGCTTTTCATCAACTACTGCTGCTCCTGTGACAAAGCTGCTGCCATCTGTGTACCAGGCAGGCACACCTGGCCAAGGCTGATCAGTCAGATCTCTTCTTGTTCCAGTTTCCTCAGCCAGGACATCAGCACATTGATGTACAGGAGTGGAGTCATCCGCCAAGGAGCAGCAAACTCTGGTAGTGGGTATAGTCACATGCTGACCCAGAGTAAGCTTGTCAGGGTCTTTAACAAGCAGGGCTGCCTTTATGCTGTCAAAGGCTTTTTGGTGTTCCTCAGTCCAGGTGAATGGGACTTTTTCTTTCTGCAAAAGCCCGCCGTCCCCAGAAACTCACGTACTTGGCGCGGGGTGGTGGGGGTTGGGATCAGCATCACAGTCTTTTTTCTGGCCTCGGTGAGCCACCGCTTTTCGTCGTCTCGGCACCTCGGTCTCTGCCTTTAGCCAACCGCAGGGCTTGGGTTAGTGCCAGGAGTTCATGTTTTCCAGAGCATTAGTCAGCCATCGGTCAGGGGGCTGAACCACACTTTTAGGGCATGTGCCAAGTTTTGTCTCAGAGTCAGTTTATCTGCGTCCTTGACCAGAAACCACTATGTGCAGACAAGCAGGTCATCTTACAGTCACCAGGTCTAATTTTCACAAGTATGCCACCGGTCTTTTTCAGGGTCCCAATCTCTGAGTAAGAACCTCTTTGGCAATACTTTTGTTCTCAGTCACATCTAGGAGTCCCAAAGTTAGGGACAACATTAGGGCAGTCTCAATAGCATCTAAGGCCATCCAAGGTTGTTCTTTATTTCTTATACGAGGGGCTGTTTATCTTTTTAATTCAGCAAAACCTGGAATCCACAGTCTGCAAAGGCCCGCAGTGTCCAGGAACCTTTTAAACTTGCTTTGCACTGGTCAGTGGAGGAATATGAAACACAGTCTCTTTTTAGCTGCTTTTAACAGGTAGGCCACCAGTCTCTTTTAAGGACTCAGCTTCTGTGTTAGCACCCCTTCTGCTTTTTCTTTACTTTCAGCCACAAACAGGTGAAGGGTTTGGTCATGAGGGGGGGCTCCTCTTCTTTTGTTAGGGCAGTCTCTCACTCAGTGCTCTTTTTCTTTAACAGATAACAGTAAACACTTTGATCTTCAGCCAAAAGCTTGCTTTTGTTGCCGGGTACTAAGTTTTCTAGCTTCCCTGACTTTTGTGACCAGCATTTCATTTCTCTTATCTTTTTTTAGAAAATTTTCTGGCTCCCTATTTCTTACAGATCATCTCTAAGTGCTAGCATTATTAGCAAGTGTCACTTTGCTAGGTTCTAGTCTTTGTCATTTATCTCTCTTTACTCCTGTTTCTTAACTGCAATGGAGATCTCATATAATGTTTCTCTTTCTATCTATATATATATCTCTTTGTGTCTCTTCCCTGTCCTTGCTTATTTTGAATGTTATCTAATTATTACATCTATATTCTGTCACTTAACTTTTTTCATAGTTCGACTACCCTGGTTTATTTTTCTGTCTTACAGCACATTTCTGATTCTGACTCTGGTCTCTGTACTTGCCAGCCTCATTTTACTGGTTCCTCTTTTAAATATTTCTCATTTAGAGTATCTTTCTCATTTCAGACCTAATTTTCTTTATCTCTATTTTTACCTCTTTTCACTGTTAACCTATCTCTTCTGAGTCTGCTGAAGCTTTGCTCTCAGCTCTTTTTTTGCAGACCTCTATCCTTCATCAGAGCCTGGCAGTTAGACCCGTTGGTGCTCCTTACCTTGTACGTCTCCCTCACCGGAGCTTAAAACAGATTCACTGCTAGCAGCTCAGGGCGATGCCTGAGAAGAGAAAACACATGGGGCAGAGAAGGGAGTGTAGTTCTCACATCAGACCACTGATATTTCAAAATGAACACAATTTTTTCTGTTAACAGTTAGCAAGAGACAGGATACAGGGGACAGGAGAATGAGCCTTCCTCCCACCCAGGAGGCAGGCAAAGGCTGAAAACAGATTCTTTGATGTGAAGAGCCCAGCGCCTGAGTCTCCGCTGCGCGCCGGAATGCAGCGTAAACTCCTGGGAGTGGCAAACAAACGCTGGCAGGCAGAGGCTGCAATTTAACTATTTAACTACCTGATAGACACCGGGTGTTCTCTGCACTGTCTTTAGGGAGGGAGCACGCAGCCGGCCGGCACAAGGGAGTGCGGGTAGACTCTGGGGGGGGGGACCAAAAGAGGGACGCTGTAGTCGGCCCCTCCCCAGCTGTGGCAGGCTTCACAGCTATTCCGGGGCGCCAGGCGGGGGCCGGCAGGCCGCTGCACTCACTATCAGCATTTCACAACTCGGGGCACAGACAGCCTCTGCTTCTGCCGTGCCTGCAGAAGCCAGAACCTCAGCACCACTGCTGCTATCAAAGCCCTAACTGCGCCACCAAAGCCGGAAATCTTTAGCCCAGCTCTGCATTTCAGAGCTCTTTTGAGCAGCCTGGGACTCACCAGCACTGAGTTTTTTTTTCCCTTTCTTTTTTAAAACTGTTGCTGACAAATTCTGTCCTGACGTCAGTCCAAGTCTACAGTCGACAAAGGGTTAACACACACACACACACACACAGTCTTGTCATGTGGCCACAAACAAGCACACTCGTCCACGCCTGGACTTACACAACCAGCCAAACACTTTTTTCTGACGGGGTCGGATTTCACATTGACTCTTTTTTCTGATAGGGGTGGGATTCCACATTCACTCCCGCTCTGGCAGAACACTCTCTCTCTCCTTCACTCTGCCAGGCAACAGCCAGGTCTTTTTAACTGTTCTGTACCCTGGGCACTCCTTCCAGGGTCTCCCTTGGAACATCTTTTTTTTTGGGGTGCAGATTGTGAGGCCATAGACAGCCGTCCTCTCACAGCCACTGGGGTCCTTACGGTCCACAGTGGCAGTTGCCAGAATAAACCCACAATCTCAGAATACACAAATGCAGCAGTTCCACACTTACACACCCAGCAGATTGTCCCATTTCTAGAATAATAGCAGACACGACAAAAGCAGACACAAGACTTGAGACACTACAGGCAACTTACAGAATCAGATGGCCTCTCCAAGGCCGACAGATTGAGACCATCCCGGTCTCCAGTGGGGTCCACCAAGCGTCCTTGGTCCTCCCCTATCTCACCTGGGACGTCTCCCAGGGGCAGATCGGACGGTGGGCACCTGGGGCACGTCTGCCCCTTACTCACTTCGCATTCCCTCCCGGAGTGCGATCTCTGGTGCTCCTACTGAGCACAGAGCGTCACGCAAAACCAGAACAGCGATCGCTCATACAGAATGGCCTTCCTGGCCTCTCAGAAATCAACAGAACACAGACACCAGACCAAAGCAGAACAGTAAATCTTACTTCTGAGTGGGTCCAGGACTTCTGGGTAAACGCGCTGATTCCCGGCCAATGCACCAAATGAAAGACTCCAAAACTCCCAAAGGGAGGCACTTACTCAAGCCTCGGGTCAGCCGCGCACCCAAGAAGACACTGAGACCGGTACTTAAGATGTATAGGGAGTAAGATTTAATATAGCAACGACAAGGAAGCAAACAAAACAAACAAAAAGCACATATACCAGATATCTGGGGTCGGACCTCATGCAGCCTGCAAGGTGCAGAGGAGATCCGGCCATTAGCCCAAACTTTTCACAAGCTTTTATAGGTAGGAGGTAAGGGGGGGAGCAGGGCAGGGAAAATACAGTTTTTACGTCACTAAGTGATTCAACCAAGGGTTTTTCCAAAGTGCTTTTGCAACCGCGTCCCACACTTTGGCCATGTACTTGATTCATTGGAACTGAGGTTTTTACTCACACCCTTATCTCAAAAATGTCCCTGGCACAGTCCTTAGTTGGGAGGGGTAGGACTGGGTTTGTTCCAGGAAACCCTTATCTCAGAAATGTCCCCGGAACAGTTTTCATTTGAGAGGGGGTCTGACTCTGGTGTGAGAGTTCAGAATGTACTCTGGGGTGAGAAGTTCTGGTGGTCAGTAATTTTCCTCTTTCAGTATAAATTCAGTGTTTCTTTTTCATAAGAAATGACATGCATCATGATATGATTCTGTGTATTCATGTGTGTATGTGCATTTGTAAGTACATGTATGTCCATTTGTGTTTGTCTATATACATATACATCCTCAGAAAAAAGTCCTGGGACCTCTTTTGCCTTCCAGGGTGAGTAGGATGCTAGACAAATCAGAAAAAGAGTTGGGTTGTAATATTCTCATCTCCTATTCTAGCACAAACACATGTTGAATTTTCTCCTCTTTAGCTGGCTGTGAGCCCAATGTCTGATTTATAATTCTCTTTAATTTCTCAAAAAGTAAGAGAGTCCCTCAGTCAGTTGAAAAGGAAACAATCCACATCTGTTGGGGAAGAGTAGTTGGGGTGTTTCTCACATGTCAACAATCCCTGAATTCAGCTCAAATGTCCAACCCTGGCACATTCCCCAACCCTGTGAAGGGTGGGTCCATTCTCCCGGGGCCATAGTCTATAACTCTAATAGAGAACAAATTCTTTTCTGATAAATATAATGCATTGTTCTTTGTTCTATGTGATATGAGGCTTCTGTCCCATCTCACATTTAATTGTTGTGAAACTTATCTCAAGTATTCTCCATATCTAATTTTCACATTTTCTCCCACAAAGTATCTGTTTCATGTAGATGCTTTTGAACATGTTATTTTTCCCTGTTTATATCCAGGAATAGTTAGTTTCATATTTATTGGCTCATCAATGTTACATCGTTGGAGCATCACAAGGGCAGTATTCTGCCAAAGTGAGAAACTGGAGGTTGGGGGATGTAACGGTGTAACACTTACCCTTGTTTGTGTTGGTGCCTGTGAAGTTCTGATGGAAGCTCTAAGGAAGGGCACACCCAGTGGAAGGAGTGATGTAGATAAAACAGTTTACTTGAAAAGATTCTGAAGATGATGGGTTTCCTGCGATTTTCTCCAATTATAGTAAATTTACCCTTGGTTAAATAGCACAATGCATTCTGAGAAGAATCATTGTAAAAGACAGAAATCCAAACGTAGCACACTACATGCTGTGCTTCCCATCATATAGTATAGAAGAAAGCATGGGATTTGTGGCATCTGTTTAATAGATGAGGGGTAATCAAAGCCTCTGAAAGACTGACCTGGAAGGTTTTAGACTGGGAAAGAAGGGCCACCTTGCAAGGGAGGAGAGAAGAACTGGTTCTTGCTGGAGGTGCCAGCTCAGAAATATGGCTGAGTTGGTAAAATGCTGCCAGGATAACCAAATCAGAGCTGACCAATGTAAGGTATGTGTTTTTCAATTATAAAGGATTTATGCATAAGAACACCATAAATCATGGCGCGAATGTCTTCAGAAGACATAGTGTGAATCATTTTTCTTCTAAGCATACCTTGCCTTTCCCTGCAGTTCACTCACATAGCTCTCATGCTGGTTAACCTCTGACACACCACGTAGTGGGGATTGAAAACCATGGTGCCCTCTTCTCACAGAACAAATAAAGTAAACAAAGGCACATCAAGAAAGGGAAAGGCAGAGCCAGTGAGGGGTGATCACATTGTTGGCAAACATGCCATCCTGAGGTCCATCCCTGGGACCCACACGTCAGAAGGAGAGAACCAACTCCCACAGGTCTACATTAAACACCTCAGTAAAGCACACCTAATCCAGATAAGTACATACCTTAATAATTTTTAATAACACACACACACACACAACACAAGACATACCACACTTAAACCATATGTAAATATATACTCACCAAACATGAAAAGTCATCAGTGGAAACCATGGTATTATGGATATGTTTTCCTCTTGTTAATATTAAATTCTATATATATGAAGACCAGAGCCAGGCACAAATATATGAAATAAGAATAATTCACAACGCCAAACTCATGTTTTGAATGTAACTATTTTAAAGCATAATTTAAAATTATGAAAACTTGTGAGATCATAAATATTTTTTAGTTAGAGAGCTAGTTTGTTGCCTAATGGAATGTTCAAAAGAACAACAGAGAAAATCTTGTGTCTTTGTTTAGTTTTGAATATCTTTAAATCTGGTTTTGGTTTATTGCCCTAGACCTGAAAAATCATGGCAGCTAATTTTAGCTAAAAACAGCACCAACGCTGTCCCTGGATTTGTGTGGATTTATCTTTATTTAGTAATAAAAAGATTTCATGCTAACTAACATAAGCTGGCTGAACCATTAGGATTTTTTTTTGTTTGTTTTTTTTGGTATTTCAAGACAGGGTTTCTCTGTGTAGTCTTGGCTGTCCTGGAATTAACTCTGTAGACCAGGCTGGCCTCGAACTCAGAAATCTGCCTGCCTCTGCCTCCTAAGTGCTGGGATTAAAGGTGTGTGCCGCCACTGCCCGGCCTAAAAAGCCCTTCTTGTTTTAGTTGTTTATATATGAATGTAAATACAAAATAAAAATAAAGAATTCCTGTTACGTTTTACAAATTATGCCTATGTATAGATTTTTCAATATAATTCATTAAATGTCATTTATTACACAACTGTTCTTTTTTTTTAATTAGTACATCTGCTAAGGGTATATGACAATGAATGAATCAATGAATGAAGGTCATTGGGAGGTCTGGCTGTACTTCAGAAGCATAAGGGCTATGACTCAGAGAGGCAGGTGGCAGAGAACAGGAAGTAGAGGGGCCAGCTGTACCAGAGCCTGGGTGTGGGAGGTGTTTATCCAGAGCTCAATTCCAAAGCAGGATTTCTGGAGGCTACTAGCCTTTAGCAGGTCATCTATTCAGGCACATTTATGCTGCTTGAAAAATATGACTTTTCTCATATCTAGTTTGTGTGAACAGGACGCAGGTTCCGAGGAAAGCATGCATGATCCTCCTACTTTTCTGCCCATTTTAGTTCCCATTTTCATAATGTCAGTCTCTACTGGAAGATGCTCCTGATGGCTTGTCCTGTTGTATCAAGCTCCTATCTGCAGCCAGTGCCATACAGCTGAAACATGTATGAGAATCCAACACCCCCTCTCTTCATTGTGAGAGATGTGGTCCTGCTCTGCATCTGATATCGGAAGGACAGAATCATTGAAGCATCAGTGAGTCCACAGGGTAGCAGATGCTAATCTAGCACAAACCTAGGATTCACAATCCCTGCCCTTTTGGAGCTCACAAATTGATTGTCCAGAGCAGACCTAAGCTGAACTTAGTTTGAACCATACCGCATTGTGATGTGAAAATCTCTGAAAAATCATTTAATTTGGTATTTGGCTCACAGCTGACAATCAGCAACATGTAACCCCCCTTTCCTCCCTCTTACCTACTGAGCCTGACACTTAATGGTCTGTATATAAATGTTTGAAAAACAATAGGCAGATGGTCAGTGGAAGAATCTCTGCATACACAATCAGTACTCTAACACCTTCCATATCACTCCACCCTCCTGTCTTTATTCTACAGCATACTTCCTTTGGTGATAATTTTATTCTTTTCTGAGGATGTTCTTTTTAACCTAATTCCACCCACACACCATATGTTGGAGGGTGTTGGTAGAGAGGAAAGACAGAGTTCTGTTCTGTATCTTGCACCTGCACTAGGCTGGACCTGTTGTGTGTGTGTGTGTATATATATATATATATATATATATATATATATATATATATATCTCCAAGCAGCAAGAATCTTTGAAATATGAAACCAAAGGAACAGGCAGGGAGTTCCCACTCTGCAGGAAATGTTAGAATGGTGTCTGTAGGTTTACAGAGCAGGGCACTCAAACCCAAGCAAAAGTGAACTGGTTCTACTCCTCCCATTGACTTTGCCAGAGAAATATAAAGGGAAGTGAGAGGGACTGATTTTCTGATTTCCAAAGTCATATTGATTTGGTCGTGACTAGTTCCACCATGTACAAGCAGAGTAACTGTAGCTGGCCCAGAATCAAGGAGAACCTACAGATCATTATATTTTAAATGAACTTCAATTAGTAAACCATTTTATACAATAACAGCCAGCTTCACTTTCTCCCTTTTGGGTATTTTGTTGTAGCAGGTAGAGGAGTAAGGCTCTATCGTATAGATGCCATGGTAGACAGGACTATTGCCATCTTGAACTGGAGCATCTGTGATCATAGGCAGAAGATTCCCAGGAAACTGGGCTCCTTCATGGATGGCGGGGAAAGGTCATGGGGCTCATTAGATCCTCTCCAGGACGCTTATACTAAACAGCTGACTACTTTTGGACTCTTTAGCAGTATAGCTGCCCACACATTACAGAAGTGACTTCCTGGCATTCCCCCTTCCCATAGCAGCTTTGTCATTAACCATCACACTCCAGATACAACTATTCAATGGTACAGCTGCCCATACCATACATAGTCCAGGCTCTCGTTACTTTAGTTGCTTTAAAGTATATCATGCTTTTGTAAGTAATCCCAATAAACCCACTGGTTCTCTAAGGTGTGTTCAGGTGAAATCTCTACAGTCTGCTGGTACTCTGGCTATCTGGGCTGGATCAACGTTTGTGTACAGCTTCCCAGGTCAGGTTGCACTGTCTTCTATCCCAACTAACCTGATGTAGGCAGGAAACTTGTGTTTGCTGTTCACTGCAGTCTCATCAAGTACATTGTTCTTGGGAGGATCTGCGTCTAGTAAAGCATTTTAGTTCTTTTGTTAATCAAGAAAACACTTGTCAGTAGCTTAGGCATGCCCTTGTGTACTGCTTCACATGCGCTTGGAACCAGAGGGAATGTTACTTGACACTTCTCAGCAACAACAGAAGCCTGCTTCAGATTCCAGGACACTGCTCCATGAAGATCTCCCAGAAGACAATTTGCTAAATCACGCATAAAAAGGGGGAAAAATCAAGCTTACCATGTCAAAAAAAAAAAAAAAGTACAATATGCATATTAAGCTAGGCTGCCTTTCCAGTTCCAGTGTGGTGTTTCAGATGTCTGGCTGCCAGTCATTTAAAAGAACAGACATCAGGGCTCAGGACTTCTGATCTTGTTTAGAACTGCATTGTGGCCATGCTTTTTACCTTGCACATATGAGAACACAGTGTCAACAGTGATGGCCCAGTCGATGTCACCAGTTGTAAGAAGCATGCACCAAATACCTATGCATGAGTCAGGTGGCCAGAGGATGAACTCAGGGAAAAAAAAAAAAAAAAACCCTTACAGTCCTTGCACCAGTTTCCTGAGATAAAGAGATTGAGTGAACATAAATGTTCAACTTATACTGGAATGGAAATGCTAAGGCCATGCCTGATTTCGAGTGTGGGTATCATTACTAAGAGATTGGGTAAGTAACTTGTAACTCAGAATGCCTTTAGCTACAGATACCGAGACTTTAAACTGGAAGAGATAGAATTGTAATAGGCTTATCATAGACTCTAATTTTGTCAACTTCAGCATAATAAGCTGACCTTTTATGACTTTTATGTCATTTTTATGACTTTTTGAGACAGGGTTTCATGTAGCCCAGGGTGGCCTAGAACTAACTATATAACAAAAGATGCTCTTGACCATCTTATCTTCCTATTTACATGGTTCCATCACACCCAACTTTTACGGTACTGAAGAAGGAACCAAGAGCTTTATGAATACTAGGAAATCTCTATATCAATTGAGATACATCTTTAGTCCATCTTTTCAGCAAAGAACCACATAGAAAGTCTCCATTTCAAAGAACACAGAGTAATAGAATGCTAAATGCATAAATCTCACATGGATGCTCAAAGACTGTATTTAAATCACATACTATACTACTGACCACTCTAATATGACATAGTTTTATGAATTATTTCAGAGATAGGATAATGGAATGAATATTTTACATTTCTTTAAAAATTATATTTTTGAGAATTTTTTTATTATTTGAACAAAATATAAGATGAGAATATGAACTTTATCAGTGTTTATCTAGATATTACAGTATGGTAAAACTTACCAGGAGTTAGTATGTAGGTATGTGGAGATCAAAGACAGGATCACTAAAATCCATGGCCCAAGTGAGATTCACAGTCAAAGCAACTGTGGTTTCTCTGGGGACTTACTCATGCTCCAGTGGCCCACATAAGTGGTCCTGGTTAAACTCAGAGTTCATGGCACAAAGTCAAGACAAAACTACATCAAAGTGGGAACAGGACTTGTCTGGAAGAAGGAGGCAGTGGTGTAGTGGGGAGATGAGATGGGGCAGGGAGGGGTGAGTATGCCTGGATGGCATTATAAACATGACATATACAGGACTCTCGGAGGATAGATTAGCAGAAGTGACCATAGGCTCTATCATTTGATGATGGAATAGGATAAAATTTGATTATTAAAAGCAGGAAGTTGATTCTTAAAGAATATTTCTAGGTTAATCTGAGTTGCTTAGGTGATTTCTAATAAAAGACTTTCCTAAGTGTTCTGAGAGGTGAAAGAAGTTGCTCTCTATTTTTACCAAGCATATGAGAAGAGGGTAATATTTTCACAGCATTTTCCACTTAACAGTATCAGAATTATGGTGCTTCAATGTTTCCAGGGTAGAATTTAGACCCCACATGTAAACCTTCATTTTAAAATTAGAGTCCTTCATAACCTCGTTAGAATTCTGTCTCTTCCATCCTACCAACTTCTAGCATATAACCCACTGATTCTTATTTTCATCCCTAGTTCAAAACTCAGACATATTTGAGAGTGACCACTCCTTGTTTTTATCACAATCTTGTTGAGATCTGACTCCAGAAGGTGTATGGATAGTCTTCAAACAAACTCAAATGATTTTTTTTCCTGCCTGCAATGGGCATTTGTGTGGAGCTTTGATGGTTGAAGAGAAAAAAAAAAAAAAAAAAAAAAGAAAGGAAAAACAAAAAAGAAAAAGGCTGGCATTTACTAGAGTCTCTTCTTCATTTCTTTACAAATGATAAAAAAAAAAATGTATCCCTCAAACAATGGCAGCCCTTCAGGATCACAGTCTCAAAGGGTTCTGTTTGTCTTCCTGGGCTCTATGGCGTCTGAATGGTAAGGAAGAATGGTGTGACATCAGAAGCACATGGGGGCGGTGGGGGACGGGGGGGAGCCAGGGATCAGGCAGGCAGATAGCATGGGTCAGGGCAAGGTACTCTAAAGACACATCTGCAGCAGTAGCCTACTATTTCCAGCTAAGTCCCACTTCCTAAAGTTTCCAGAATCTTCCAAAAATAATGACAGCCTCTGGGGATCCAGCTCCTAACTCACAACTCTGTATGGAGGCCACCATGCAACCAGACTGGAGCAGAGCTGAAGGAACTTGGGCATGCTGACTGGTGTGAAAATTGGACTGTGCTCTCTCTACCTTTGGTTGGAAAACTGTAAGTCAAATGAAAGAAATCAAAACAACTCAAAGTAGGTTTTTACTTCCTCTTAAGTGTTGTCTTTTGTCCCCAGGACCTCCTGCAGCATCTTTTTGGCAAAGGCATTCCAAATTTCTCTACCAAATTCACTACTAGGAGAATTGTACCTTCCACTTCCCTGGTATCAACACATTGGGTGGAATTATCAGATGAATATGCTAAAGTTGGCCAATTCAATAATTCTGTAGAAAAGAGGGATGTAATGTTTTTAGTTTCAAACATTTTGTACACCTCTTCTTTCCCAAGCATGCCTAATTTTAAAAAGGTTTATTTTTCTTGTTTTTAGCCATGTGTTTATTTGTGCCTGTGCTTGTGAGTGCAGCTGCCTTAGGGGTATAATATCCCCACCAGAGCTAGAACTGTTGGTGCTGAGGTACTCGAATGGGTGCTGGGAACTGTACTCCAGTTCTTTGCCAGAAAAGTAGATACTCTTAACCACTGAGCCATTTCTCTAGCACAGTGTAAGTTCTATTAATAAAACCTTTTAAAGAATATATGTATGTAAGAGTATTTTCTAAAGCATACTATGTCCACATGTGATTATAACACAGCCTCCTGGTCAGTATGATTACCGAAACTCTAACCCTCACTTTCTCCTTTGTGTTGTTGTGGTAAAGAAGTATGAGACTCACATGCATGTCCTGTAAATGTGAACTTGCTAAATAGAAGAATAAAAGGGAAAACCCTACACCAACACAGACATGAACTACAGTGGCCACCTGATCAATGGCTTAGTACTCTAAAGTAATAACATTTTAGGACTTAACATTTTAGACACGAGAAGCCACATGAAGGTATGCTTGTCTAGCAACTTCTATGAATATCTTTGTTGCTAGAATTGTGTGATATAAGTATAGGAAAAAGGAACTAGAAATATAATTGTTTAGCATACATCTTATTGGGTAAATTTGGAGTCGTTTCTAGGGTGATGATAATCTTTCCTTATTCATCTTCAGGTTAAGGTGTGTCTTGCAGGACAAGGCCAGGTATTCACAATACTTGATGAACAACAAAATTGCTCCAGTCTCCTTGGGCATAAATAAGTGATGCTTATTCCCAACTGATGTGAGGACTTAGCCTCAAAGTTTACCCATCCCTGGTCCATAGTATGTTACTGGCACATTTTAGTGACTTTCATTTCTACATACTGTTAGAAAATTTAGGCTTATTGAACAAGATAATAGTTATTAAAAGTAAATAAAAAACTTTTTGGTTCCCCTCATATCATGACCCTGTAATTCTGTTTTTAATATAGGGAAATGTCAGGTATTTCTGTCCTTCAAACTCTGGAAGTCATGTGTTTGCAATTGAACTTTTTATAAACCATGAAGAAGGATGTCAAAATTCAGAGCATTGCCTAATTAAGCATGTTCTCCAAGCATATTTCCCAAAGATCTATGGTGCTTGTGAGATGTCTACTATTCTAGGCAATAGATCGTCAACACAACCATTCTGGATAAGCATAATGGGAGATATAATTATGAAATTATTTTTATACCTAGTGATGTCAGTTACCTAACACACTGGAATTATTGCTATGAGGAACACATTCACTTTGATAAAATGACACCTTAGTACATAAAAAGATGAAGATGGAAAAGACGGCTTACATCGTTCACTGATGTATAAAAAGTAAACTATTTTAAATGCTTCAAGTTACTTTATAATACAAAAGATCTAAATATTGCCATTTAATAGAACAAAATATTTAAGAATATTGTGAAGTATTTTTCTATAATATTATCATTTTTCTAAATTATCCATATTTGCTTGTATTTGTCTAATGGATTGATTATATTTATTTTTTTCATAGCCAGGCAGACCCGTGGGCATGTAGTTTAAAATTCACTATAGCATTTAGCTTAATAGGTTGGAAAAGAAACCTCAGGTATCTGTGCTGTTGTTATAGCATCTAAGCCTTTTAAGAAATAGTAATTCCTTGGAGTTAATTATCCTTTACATGGATAATCATGATACTGAAAAAGCTATTAGGTTTTTATTAGGAAAACAACAGACATTCAAAATCTATGGGCATAGGACTAGGCAGGTATTAGGAGGACCCTAAGGCTAACAGGAACAGGAAGGAAGGACAAGAGAGAGGCATCCGATGCAGATTGATTGAGCCTCAAATAACTGCTTACACAAAGGCCATTTTATGAAAGTTTCTTCAGGAGTTAGTCCCCCTTTTAAGCCATGAAGATATGCAAAGTTGAAACGTATCCATTTCTCTTTTTCTTGAAACTGCTTCAAGCAGTGTCTGCTGTGGTGGGGAAGCCAATGAACTGGCTATAATTATCTTAACATCAGGAGAGATTCTGCTTTTGTGAGCTTGTAATTGCCCTTTTCGGTACCCTTTTGCTATGCAAGAGACTTCCCAGATTTCTTTTTTTCTTCCACAGTTTAGCCTGTTAGTCCTGTCATGATGTTTAGTTGATGTATATTTCTTATAGCTCTTAGAATACATTAATGTGTGCAATCATATAATTAAATTAGAGCCTGTAATTATGATATTATTATGATATACAAGTTTCTATTAAGCTTTGTGGAATGAAATGTCCCAAGCTTTCAAATTATGGTTAAAAAAATAATCTTGGACAATGATGTTCCTAATTTTTTTCTGTTAAAAAATAATTGATCTATTACTTTTTGTATTTAAAAAAAATGACCTTTTATGTAATTTGTGGGTCCCACGTGTTCATTTGGCTTCCGCTGGAATACATAGTTAATGTTATGCTTTGGATATTTTTGAAAAATGGATAGGGGCATAAGGAAGGCTTACTGAAGGGTTTCCTCAAGGATATGATATGTTATCTAGGGGCTATTCAGAGGCAAACTCATCAGGAGACTTTTAAGCATGAAGATGCCTTCAGTACTTATGATGGCCAGGTTAGTCAAAAGTGTGGTAGCTTTACAGCTGGCTTTCCTCGAGTCAGCTCTTCCCATCACATTGGGCACAGCCCCTGGCGGCTGTTCAAACCTATGATGTTTGACCAAGGCCTATATGGCTGCTAAACGCACATTTGGGATTTGATAGACTGCATAGTGGGTCCTTCATTACTTCTCTTTGCAACAGCAGTGAGCACTAACTGTCCTGGTACAGTAACAGCCCTCTATGACAACTGACAGTCTATTGTGCCAGCTCCTGTGGTGACTAGGCATGAAGTTTTCCTTAGGTTTGAGAACTCCTGCTCGGGTGTTCCCATCAATCAAGAGAGGAATTAGATTCAAGTTAGAGGTAGATGATGAATCCCCTATTTTAGTATCAAAGCTTATTAAAGGACAGAGAACAATTTTAGAATCAAGAAATAGACAGACAAGAAGCAACATGATCAAAGTAAGCGGTGAATGCAGAGGAAATTCTTGTATCATTGAGCGTGTAACCAGGAAACCACTGAAGACAATAGGAAAAAGTAATAATTTATAATACAAGTAGCTAATGGAGTCTAAGATTGAACTTTGAGTGAGTGATAAACTTAATGGCACAATATTAAAATTTCTGGCTGATTCAATGTTAAGTACTAATAATTTAAAAGAATAATAAGATTCATATCTGTCATAGTGAAGGTATCAATCACAAAGTGTATAATGAATACCATCAACTAAGTAAACACAAATTAGTCACACAAAGAAGAGAGCATCTAAAAGGCTTTGGGGAAGAATTTTTCAAATCTGTTAAACATCACTAAAAGTAAATAGTACCAACAACTGAGGAGATTACAAGTTACTATTAAAACCCATCCATCGGGCTTGGGAGATGGGTCAGTACTTAAGGGCATTTGTTGCTCTTGCAGAGGACTTTGGTTTGGTTCACAGCCCCATATGGTGGCTCACAATCATTAATAACTCCATTTTCAGAGGATCAAACCTCATGTTCAATCCTCCAAAGGCATAAAACACACATGTGCAATGACACACACAGAGGCAAACCACTCAAAAAAAAAAAAAAGAAAATGAGAAAAACATTTCTGTTAACACGTGAGAGTAAAAGAGATCAAACGCCAGCCTCTATTTCTGCATGGCCCACACTCAGGATGCTCATGTTTCACTAACTGTGGAAAACAAAGATTATAGGAAATTGTACAGGACTGTGTCGAATTCAGAGTCCATAAATAACTCTTATTAGAACACACCCATGGTCTTTCACATGCTGTTTTTCTATCTAGCATGTACATGTGCGTGCGTGTGTGGGTGAGTTATAACAGCAGGGGTGTATAGCACTGTCAGGGAATATAATGACTTCAGAACCTGAAATAGTCTCTGTCGAGCCTATTATTAAGTTTTCCAGGCAGAGAGTTAAGGCTAGCTAAATTATGTTTGTAATATGTAACATTATAAATATTTTTCTGTCATACCAATTCTCATTTAACGAAGACAACGTTATGTGAGAAAAAAGTATTGCAATATTGACAAACACTGAATCAGTAACCTTATGGCTTTAATAGTACAGTGTTTGTCAGCTATCCTGACTTGGTAATTTGTAACTAATATTCTATTCTTAATATTAATTTTCATTCTAATTTTGTATTAGTAGCTTTTTCCCTTAATCCCTCTCCTGAAGTCACAAGTTCTATATTCAATAAAACTTTATGTAGTGGAGCTTCTTCTCCTTCCTGATGCTGGGATTCTTTAATCGTTCCTCATATTGTGCTGACCCTCAATCATAAAATTATTTTCATTGCTACTTCATAACTGCAATTTTGCAACTGTTATGATTCATAATGTGAATATCTGTGTTGTTCTATGATCTTAGATGACCCCTAGGAAAGGGTTGTCCAACCCTTAAGGGGTCATGACCCACAGATTGAGAACTGTTAATACACAGTATATATAATAAACAGAATTTTATGACTTAATTGTAGCTCAAACTTTACTGTAGGATTTAATGGAGTTCTCCTGCTATGGTCTGTCCTATTTATAAACATCAAACCATAGATTGGAACTAGTTTTTAGAGAGCAAACAAGCATCTAGGGTGATGTTTAAAAAAAAGATTCTTTATGTTTCACCGTTTTAGAATTTGGCCCCCTGCTAAAACTTTCTCAAATATTGTTCCTAAACAGTGGAAACTACTGGCCCGAGCCTTTGCATGGTGGCTTATTGCTCAGAGGGAAATTTTTATGAGGTCTAAAATGGAAATGCCAACAGGTTTAATTATGGTGCTTCTATGGGGCTACAGCACGTGAACATTATGGCCTGAAAACAATATCAATCTGTGACTGAATATACTGAGAACCTCGAATGTTTCAGATGCATTTACAAAAACTCACTTTTAATTTGTCCATGAAAGCCACAGAAGACTTTACAGAGAAACATTCACACAGTCTTTCCATTTGAATTTCCTTGTTTTGTGTTTTTAAAAAGGCAGGAAGGAAATATAGGAATAATCAAGTGCCACGAAAGACCCTGAACTGTATCTAAAGCATGTCTTACAGGCTATGACAGAAGTAAATGAAGTAAATAGCAAAACCTACAGTTTCAGAGAAATGCAGCTATTAGTGTTTAGGTGGGCAATACAGAATTGTAAGGAATTAGGTGAAGCCACTACACTGGCTACAATATGCTGCACCAATATCTCTGTGGGTTTTCTGTTTGTCTGTTTTTGTATTTTGTTTTCTCATTTTTTTAAAAGTTGATAATATGGCAGAAACAAATTATTATACAAATTAACTCTTTGTACTTCTAAATTCTCGATTTTTTGTGCTACAGTAGAAAGTGCTCTTATAACTGGGGTTTCCTTCTGGCCTTCCCTCAGCTTCCGATCCTTGTGATCTCTGTGGAATGAATGCAGACAGGACACACAGAACATACCAGAAGAGACATGAGCTTATTATAGAGTTATAGGCATTATGAAGGGTGAGAACGGACAATGACCAAAGGGACTCTGTGTCAGCTGACATTTGTAGATAAGCTTTAAACTATTTCTTATAGATTCTGGAGTAGACAGCTCTCTGGGGCCAGCTGTCCTGTCCAGGTGACTGGCAGCCTCATTCTCATTAAGTCTTGAGGGAGGGTATATCGGTTTGGCTTTTGTCTTTACCAGAAAGCCTCCTGCTGGATAATAATCTTATATTCTTTCTAGCAATTTAGAACATCAGGGCCAGAGGTATATTCAGGTCCCATTATTTTGACCAGTAATCAAACTCCTGCAGTTTCAATGTCAGGTTTTAAGGATTTTAAGGAGCAAGACAGCGACCTCAGTGATTTGCAAGAGCTAGTATCTAACTATCTAGGCAATGCTTGCATTTTATCTTCAGTCTCTTACAAGATGCTGGATAGTTAAGAGTGCCTTAGACTTAGCTCTTCCTACTGCAAAGGCTTTTAAGGATTTTATCAACTTAAAAACTGTCCCTAAGATGACTCTATCCTTAAAATGCTCAATTAAAAGAGCTAACAATTACCAGTCTTCTCTCTGTCTTTCTTCTTCTTCTTCTTCTTCTTCTTCTTCTTCTTCTTCTTCTTCTTCTTCTTCTTCTTCTTCTTCTTCTTCTTCTTCTTCTTCTTTTTGTTTTGTTTTTTGAGACCATTTAAAGTTGTCCCCAGGAAGACACAAACCCCAAGTCTTCTGATTATTTAGAGTATGGACCATGGGTGACACAGCAAATCCACACACTAATTTCTAGTGCCAAGGTGACATTAATTGGGTCTTAACAGCCCTTCAGCAGACACTTTGAGCAATTAGAGATCTGAAAATGCCTCTTTATATATCTAAAAATTAAGAAGAGCTCTCAAGTTATCTGGTCTCTATTGCCCATTTCCTCTATAGATAAAGTCCTTTGAAAATTCCACTGTATCTCAATGTAGACTTACTTGAATGAGGTACAAACCTCAAATTTCAAATGAAAATTGATTAGATATTAAGTTAATTCAAACTAAAGGATTTTAAACATTAGTCTTGTGCTGACAAGCTGGCTCAGTGGGTAAGAACATTTATTGTACAAATGTGGCAGCCTGGGTTCAAATCTTCAGGATCCACTTAAATGACTAGGTGTGGCTTCCCAGGTAAGTATAATCCCAGCACTGTTGGAGACAGAGGCGGGAAGATTGCCAAAGCCTATTCATTTCTAACTTAGCTCCTTATTCAATAGAAGGACACTTGACTTCCTCTTTTGTACCCAAAATTCACATGCATATACACATAAAAAGAAAAAGAAATAAAAGACAAGTAAGCAAAGAATTAAGAAAAGAAAATGGGAAGCACCTGGGGGAGCCATCTTGGTTCCCAGATCCTTCAGAGACTAGTGTGCACAGGTGAGAGTCTGGACTACAGAAGCTAACAGATTCTGGGACAGGCAGAAGCCACACAGCTTCTGGGGCAGACCCTCTTTCAGATCCAGACATCTGGGCACCTTCCCTGCCAGAGGAGAGGTGTCCTTCCCTGCCAGAAAAAAGGTGTCCATCCCACCTGGGAGGGCTTTGCTGGAGCACCTGGGGGAGCCATCTTGGTTCCCAGATCACTCAGAGACTAGTCTGCACATGTGAGAGTGTGGACTACAGAAGCTAACAGCTTCTAGGACAGGCAGAAGCCACACAGCTTATGGGGCAGGCCCCGTTTTGGGCTCCAGACATCTGGGCACCTTCCCTGCCAGAGGAGAATTGTCTGCCATGCCTGGGAGGGCTTTGCCAGAGCATCTGGGGGAGCCATCTCTGGTCCAGGATCTCTCAGAGACTAGAGTGTGAAGGTGAGAGTGCCAACTACAGAAGCTGCACAGCTTCTGGGACAGGCCCTGTTT
Source organism: Mus caroli (assembly GCF_978045245.1). NCBI lineage: Eukaryota > Metazoa > Chordata > Mammalia > Rodentia > Muridae > Mus > Mus caroli. The sequence goes on along the minus strand of NW_028227274.1, from coordinate 13,642,559 downwards.
CAGGCCTTCATCTTCTGCCAGGAGGCAGGTTCAAACAACAGATATCTGAGCACCTTCCCTGCAAGAGGAGAGCTTGCCTGCAGAGAGAACTCTGACCACTGAAACTCAGGAGAGAGCTAGTCTCCCAGGTCTGCTGATAGAGGCTAAGAGAATCATGGGAGGAAGAAGCTCTAACCAGAGACAACTATAACAACTAACTCCAGAGATTACCAGATGGCTAAAGGCAAAAGTAAGAATCTTAACTAACAGAAACCAAGACCACTCACCATCATCAGAACCCAGCACTCCCACCTCAGTCAGTCCTGGATACCCCAAAACACCCAAAAAGCTAAATCCAGATTTAAAAGCATTTTTTCATGATGATGGTAGAGGAAATCAAGAGGGACTTTAATAACTCACTTAAAGAAATACAGGAGAACACTGCTAAAGAGGTACAAGTCCTTAAAGAAAACCAGGAAAACACAACAAAACAGGTGGAATTCCTTAAAGGAAAACAGGAAAACACAACCAATCAGGTGATGGAAATGAACAAAACCATGCAAGACCTAAAAAGGGAAGTAGACACAATAAAGAAAACCCAAAGTGAGGCAATGCTGGAGATAGAAACCCTAGGAAAGAAATCTGGAACCATAGATACGAGCATCAGCAACAGAATACAAGAGATGGAAGAGAGAATCTCAGGTGCAGAAGATTCCATAGAGAACATGGGCACAACAATCAAAAAAATGCAAAATGCAAAAAGATCCTAACTCAAAACATCCAGGAAATCCAGGACACAATGAGAAGATCAAACCTACGGATAATAGGAGTAGATGAGAATGAAGATTTTCAAATTAAAGGACCAGCAAATATCTTCAACAAAATTATAGAAGAAAACTTCCCAAACCTAAAGAGATTCCCATGAACATACAAGAAGCCTACAGAACTCTAAATAGACTAGACCAGAAAAGAAATTCCTCCTGACACATAATAATCAGAACAACAAATGTACTAAATAAAGAGAGAAGATTAAAAGCAGTAAGGGAAAAAAGGTCAAGTAACATATAAAGGCAGGCCTATTAGAATTACACCAGAGACTATGAAAGTCAGAAGATCCTGGACAGATGTTAAATAGACACTAAGAGAACACAAATGCCAGCCCAGGATACTATACCCAGCCAAACTTTCAATTACCATAGATGGAGAATCCAAAGTATTCCATGAAAAAAACAAATTCAAGCAATATCGTTCCACGAATCCAGCCCTTCAAAGGATAATAATAGAAAACAAAAAATACAAGTTCAGAAACTACGACCTAGAAAAAGCAAGAAAGTAATCCTTCAACAAACCAAAAGGAAGACAGCCACAAGAACAAAATGCCAACTCTAACAACAAAAATAATAGGAAGCGATATTTACTTTTCCTTAATATCTCTTAATATCAATGGACTCAATTCACCAATAAAAAGACAGACTAACAGACTGGCTACACAAATAGGACCCAACATTTTGCTGCTTACAGGAAACCCATTTCAGGGAAAAAGACAGACACTACCTCAAAGTGAAAGGCTGGAAAACAATTTTCCAAGACAATGGTTTGAAGAAACAAGCTGGAGTAGCCATTCTAATATCGAATAAAATCAACTTCCAACCCAAAGTTATCAAAAAAGACAAGGAGGGGCACTTCATACACATCAAAGGTAAAATCTTCCAAGAGGAACTATCAATCCTGAATATCTATGCTCCAAATGCAAGGGCAGCTACATTCATTGAAGAAACTTTAGGAAAGCTCAAAGCACACATTGCACCTCACACAATAATAGTGGGAGACGTCAACATCCCACTTTCATCAATGGATAGATCATTGAAACAGAAACTAAACAGGGACACAGTGAAACTAACAGAAGTTATGAAACAAATGGATTTAACAGATATCTACAGAACATTTTATCTTAAAACAAAAGGATATACCTTCTTCTCAGCACCTCATGGTACCATCTCCAAAACTGACCATATAATTGGTTTCAAAACAGGCCTCAACAGATACAAACATATTGAAAGTGTCCCATGCATCCTATCAGATCACCATGGACTAAAGCTGATCTTCAATAACAACATAAATAATAGAAAGCCAACATTCATGTGGAAACTGAACAACACTCTTCTCAATGATACCTTGGTCAAGGAAGGAATAAAGAAAGAAATTAAAGACTTGAAAATGAAGCCACAACATTCCCAAACTTATGGGACACAATGAAAGCATTTCTAAGAAGAATCATAGCTCTGAGTGCATCCAAAAAGAAACTAGAGAGAGTACAAACTAGCAGCTTGACAACACAATAAAAGCTCTAGAACAAAAGGAAGCAAATTCACCAAGAGGAGTAGATGGCAGGAAATAATCAAACTCAGGGGTGAAATCAACCAAGTGGAAACAAGAAGAACTATTCAAAGAATCAACCTATGGAGGAGCTGGTTCTGTGAGAAAATCAAGAAGATAGATAAACTCTTAGCCAGACTAACTAGAGGGCACAAGGCAGCATCCTAATTAACAAAATCAGAAATGAAAAGGGAGACATAATAACAGATCCTGAAGAAATCCAAAACACCATCAGATACTTCTACAAAAGGCTATACTCAACAAAACTGGAAAAGCTGGATGAAATGGACAAATTTCTAGACAGATACCAGGTAACAAAGTTAAATCAGGATCAGGTTAATGATCTAAACAGCCCTATATCTCCTAAAGAAATAGAAGTAGTCATTAATAGTCTCCCAACCACAAAAAGCCCAGGACCAGATGGGTTAAGTGCAGAGTTCTATCAGACCTTCAAAGAAGATCTAAGTCCAGTTCTTCATAAACTATTCCACAAAATAGAAGCAGAAGGTACTCTACCCAGTTCATTCTATGAAGCCACAATTACTCTGATATTTAAACCATAGAAAGACCCAACAAAGATAAAGAACTTCAGACCAATTTTCTTTATGAATATCGATGCAAAAATACTCAATAAAATTCTCGCTAACCAAATCCAAGAAGACATCAAAACAATCATCCATCCTGACCAAGTAGGTTTCATTCCAGGGATGCAGGGATGGTTTAATATATAGAAATCCATTATTGAAAGGTAATCCCCTATATAAACAATCTCAAAGACAATAACCACATGATCATCTCATTAAATGCAGAGAAAGCATTTGACAAACTCCAACACCCATTCATGATAAAAGTCTTGGAAAGATCAGTAATTTGAGGCCCATACCTGTACATGATAAAAGCAATCTACAGCAAACCAGTAGCCAACATCAAAGTAAATGGTGAGAGCTGGAAGCAATCCCATTAAAATCAGGGACTAGACAAGGCTGCCCACTTTCTTGCTACCTATTCAACATTGCACTTGAAGTCCTAGCCAGAGTAATTAAAAAATAAAAGGAGATCAAAGGGATACAGATTGGAAAGGAAGAAGTCAAAAATATCACTTTTTGCAGATGATATGATAGTATATATAAGTGACCCTAAAAATTCCACCAGAGAACTCCTAAACCTGATAAACAGCTTCAATGAAGGAGCTGGATATAAAATTAATTCAAACAAGTCCATGGCCTTTCTCTACACAAAGGATAAACAGGCTGAGAAAGAAATTAGGGAAACAACACCCTTCTCAATAGTCACAAATAATATAAAATACCTTGGCGTGACTCTAACTAAGTAAGTGAAAGATCTGTATGATAAGAACTTCAAGTCTCTGAAGAAAGAAATTAAAGAAGATCACAGAAGTTGGAAAGATCTCCCATGCTCATGGATTGGCAGGATCAATATAGTAAAAATGTCTATCTTGCCAAAAGCAATCTACAGATTCAATGCAATCCCCATCAAAATTCCAACTTGATTGTTCAATGAATTAGAAAGGGCAATTTTCAAATTCATCTGGAATAACAAAAAACCTAGGATAGGAAAAACTCTTCTCAATGATAAAAGAACTTCTTGTGGAATCACCATACCTGACCTAAAGCTGTACTACAGAGCAATTGTGATAAAAACTGCATGGCACTGGTATAGCGACAGACAAGTAGACCAATGAAATAGAATTGAAGACCCAGAAATGAACCCACACACCTATGGTCACTTGATCTTTGACAAGGGAGCTAAAACCACCCAGTGGAAAAAAGACAGCATTTCCAACAAATGTTGCTGGCCCAACTGGAAGCTATCATGTAGAAGAATGTGAATTGATCCATTCCTATCCCCTTGTACTAAGGTCAAATCTAATGGATCAAGGAACTCCACATAAAACCAGAGACAGTAAAACTTATAGAGGAGAAATTGGGGAAAAGCCTTGAAAATATGGGCACAGGGGAAAAATTCCTGAATAGAACAGCAATGGCTTGTGCTGTAAGATCGAGAATCGAGAAATGGGACCTCATAAAATTACAAAGCTTCTGCTAAGGCAAAAGACACTGTCAATAAGACAAAAAGGCCACCAACAGATTGGGAAAATATCTTTACCAATCCTAAATCAGATAGGGGACTAATATCCAATATATATAAAGAATTCAAGAAAGTGGACACCAGAAAATCAAATAACCCCATTAAAAATGGGGCTCAGAGCTAAACAAAGAATTCTCACCTGAGGAATACCAAATGGCAGAGAAGAACCTGAAAAAATGTTCAGCATCTTTAATCATCAGGGAAATGCAAATCAAAACAACCCTGGGATTCTACTTCACACTAGTCAGAATTGCTAAGTTAAAAAATACAGGTGACAGAAGATGCTGGTGACGAAGTGGAGAAAGAGGATCACTCCTCCATTGTTGGTGGGATTGCAAGCTTTTACAACCACTCTGGAATTCAGTCTGGTGTTTCCTCAGAAAATTGGACATAGTACTACTGGAAGATCCAGCAATTCCTCTCCTGGGTATATATCCAGAAGATGTTCCAACTGGTAATAAGAACACATGCTCCACTATGTTCATAGCAGCCTTATTTATAATAGCCAGAAGCTGGAAAGAACCCAGATGTCCCTCAACAGAGGAAAGTATATAGAAAATGTGGTACATTTACACAATGGAGTACTACTCAGCTATTAAAAAGAATGAATTTATGAAATTCCTAGGCAAATGGATGGACCTGAAGGGCATCACACTGAGTGAGGTAACCCAATCATAAAAGAACTCACATGATATGTATTCACTGACAAGTGGATATTAGTCCAGAAACTTTGAATACCGAAGATACAATTTGGAAAACATATATGAAATTCAAGAAGAATGAAGACCAAAGTGTGGACACTTTGTCCCTTCTTAGAATTGGGAACAAAACACCCCTGGATGGAGTTACAGAGACAAAGCTTGGAGCTTAGACGAAAGGATGGACCACCTAGAGACTGCCATACCTGGGGATCCATCCCATAATCAGCCTCCAAATGCTTACACCATTGCATACACCAGCAAGATTTTGCTGAAATGACCCTGATATAGCTGTCTCATGTGAGGCTATGCTGGGGCCTGGCAAACACAGAAGTGGATTCTCACAATCAGCTATTGGATGGAACACAGGGCCCCCAATGGAGGAGCTAGAGTAAGTACCCAAGGAGTTAAAGGGGTCTACAACCCTATAGGTGGAACAACAATATGAACTAACCAGTACCCCAGGAGCTTGTGTCTCTAGCTGCATATGCATCAGAAGGTGGCCTAGTGGTCCATCTTTGTGAAGAGAGGCACCTTGGTATTGCAAACTTTATCTGCCTCAGTACGGTGGAACACCAGGGCCAAGAAGTGGGAGTGGGTGGGTAGGGGATTGGGGGGGGGGTCTGGGGAAGTTTTGGGATATCATTGGAAATGTAAATGAAGAAAATATCTAATTGAAAAAATAAAAATAAAAATTATATAACCAAAAAAATAAAAAAGAAAAGAAAAGAGCAAAATGTAAAGGGGAACTTCATTCAATGGTCCATCACATGTGTTATACACAGGCTATTCCATACGTTTTAGCTAACTTCAGCTTTATGGTCTTACTTTAGATGTGGCTCATGTTGCACTTTGTTAATGCTTTTATAACTAAAAGCCTATTCTAGTGCAAGACTAGAACAAATGATATCCTCTCTTATATCACTACTTACCTAGTTTGTCAAATATAAACTGATTAGAACTAAGCTGATTCAATTCTTTTTTTCATAGATTTGATAGGTTGGAAGTAACATTCTCTTTTTTAAAAAATTTATTTATTCATTTATTTTTTCCTTATCCACTGTACATCTTGCTTACTTTCCCCCTCCAGATCACCCCCTTCCACAATCATCCCTCCTTCCTCTCTCCCCTTCTCCTCTGAGCAGGTTTTTATCTTAGTCATTCTGATGGGTGTAAGATAGAACCTCAGAGTTGCTTCGATTTACCTTTCCCTGATGAGTAAGAACTTTCAACATTTGTTTAAGTCCTTATTTGGTATCTGAGACTCCTCTATTGAGAATTCTTTTTAGTACTATACCCCATTTTAAGGCTCTTTAGGTTGTTGATGTCTAACTTCTTGAGTTCTTTGTAAATTTTGGATATTAGCTGTCTGTCAGATATAGGGTTAGTGAGGAACCTTTCCAAGTCTGATTTGTCCTACTGACAGTGCCCATTTCTGTACAGAATCTTTGCAGTTTCATGAGGTCCTTTTTATCAATTGTTGGTCTTAGAGCCTAAGCCACTGGTGCCCTGTTCTTGAAATAGTCTTGTGTTTTCCAATGTGTTCAAGGATATTTCCCAATTTCTCTTTATAAGATTTGGTGTATCTCATTTTATGTTGAGGTCCTTGATCCACTTGCACTTGTGTTTTGTGCTGGGTGATAAGTATAGATATATTTTCATTATTCTACACATGGACATCTAGTTAGACTAGCAGCATTTGTTAAAGATCCTTTCATTTTTCCATTGTACAGTTTTAGCTTCTTTATCAAAAATAATGTGTCCAAAGGTGTGTGGGTTTCTTTTCGCGTCTTCAGTTCATTGATCATCACATCTATCTCTGTACCTGTACCAGGCAGTTTTTATCGCTATTGTTCTGTAGCACAGCTTGAGATCAGGGATGGTGATTCCTCCTGAAGTTCTTTTATTGTTCACGATTGTTTTGCCTATCCTGGTTTTTTTGTTTTTCCATATGAAGTTGAGAATTGCTTTTTCAAGGCCTGTAAAAGTTATGTTGGAATTTTGTTGGGGATTGCATTGAATCTGAAGATTGCTTTGGTAAGATGGCCATGTTCACTAATTTAATCCTATCTATCCATGAATGAGCATGAGAGACTTTCCATTTTCTGACATTTTCTTCAATTTCTTTCTTCAGGGACTTGAAGTTCTGTACTCCAAATCACATGCATAGACAGATAAAAAGAAAAAGAAATAAAGGATTAGTCATGAGAAAAGTAAGTGAAAACAAAAGGAAAGGGAGACGTCATTCAATGATTCATCACCATGCACTATACACAACGTATTACATATGTGTTAGTTAACTTTAACTTTACACTTTTTATTTAGATCTGGCTCAAATCACACCTTGTTAAATGTTTTTCATATCTAACAGTCTATTCTAGAGCAGCACTGGATCAACAAATGATACCCTCTGTTAAATCACTACTTACTTAGTTTGCCACAAATATAATCGGAATAGGTTTACCAGAACTAAGCTAATTCAATTCTTTTTTTTTTTTTTCATAGATTTGATAGGCTGCAACTGTTGTTTATCTAAAGGGCAATCTACAGGTGGTTTGGATATCCTAGCATGCAGGAGTCTAGAGTATGAAAGTCTGAGCTTTTCCCAGGGATTATTACTCTTCTTATGGTGAGGATTGCTGAGTGGAGGAGTTCTTTGTTTCCTCTCAGTCTGGACATGATCCATAGGGAGAAAAATTAAGTTAATTCTTTTTTATTGCAGAATTAGATTAAAAAACAAAAGCTGTGACTCATGATTGCTTCATAAAACATGCAAGTTTTCCGTTAGTAGGAAACATATGTGCACATTCCATATCTGAAAGGAAAGCTAATGCCATGCGTTGCTCCCCACAACCCTTTCCCAAGGCCTGGCCATTAAATGGTGATTTCTTCGCTTGTAAGATATTCTTTTCAGTCTCTGTTTTCTATATGGTTTGATTCTGTCCATTTGTTGTAGCTTTTGCATTTGTGTCATTATGGAGACAGTTAGTAAGGGGAAACAGATTTCTTGTAGATGGGTTGTTAGTGAATACTGTGAATTAAAGTGAATATAAGTGCCTGTATTTTCCTCAAGAGGCATAAAGTATTTTTCTTAATCTTTAAAGTTTTGAAATTGAGCATATCGCATCATTTCAAGGACAGAAGGCAAAAAAGGCAGCCCCTTTAGCTAATGACACATTTAGTTGTGGGACAGTGGGCTGTGCACAGACAGCCTGGTCTACCAGTCAAGCACAGGTCTTGAACCCTAGGGACCCAATGGGTGGTGATTTTTACCTACATAGGATGGAAGGTGTTCGATCATGTTTCCTGGAACCCTGGCTCCTGTTGAAGTTACCGCCCCCACAGCCCCCACAGCCCCCACAGGAGAGGTGTGTGACTATCAGTTATGTAGACAATGTCCCAAGCTCCTGGCATTCTGGTTAGATTCCACCCCCACAGTTACCTGTTTATAGCCAGGTATGCTCCTCGCTACAGTTACCTGATAGCCCAGCCCACTATAAAAGGAGCTGATTGACCCCTCCTCACTCTCTTTAAGCTTTCATCTTTCTTACTCTCATCTCTAGCCCTTCTTCTCTCTCTCCCTTCCCCCCTCTCCACGTGGCCATGGCCGGCCTCTCTCTCTCTCTTTCTACCTTCATTCTTTCCCCCTGTCTTTCTACAATAAAGCTTTAAAACTATAGACTGTCTCTGCTCATCAAGGCCTGGCCATGGTTGAACAATGGGATAGGCTATCCCCTAATGAGGGCGTCCTGAATTCCAGCCAAGGACCAGACCAAGGACTCTCACCCACGTGGGAACCACACAACACCTCCCTCTCCCCCTGCCCTCTCCTCCCTTCGGTCCCAGAGCTAACCAAGTCCCACCCCCTTCTGTTCTGTGCTTTGCCGTGGTGTCCATCTTGTGGTGCCCAAGACTGAGAACCTGGTACCTAGGACTGCCCCTTGTCCACCACCCACTGAGCTGGGGTTTAGTGGCTTCCCACAGCCAGACACCCATCTGGGGCCGTGGGAAGCATGTGGCAGTCTTTCTGTGTCAGCCTGCCCAGAGCACCAGAACTCTGGTGGGATGCAGATTTTCTCCCACTGCCGTTATTTCCCCACACCCACTGCCCAATAGTTAGTGTTTCTGACAAATTGATAATCTCATTTAAGATGCATAGCAATACTTCAGTATTATGTTAGTGGTTCCTCGTACATATAGTAGTAAAAGACATTATTGCTCTTTACTTCTATAAAAGGAACATTTTATGTTATTACTCATTTTTTTCCTCAGAGAAGTGACATCTAACACAGCTGTCCAACCAAAAAAAAAAAAAAAAAAAAAAAGAAAAAGTAACCTAGGGATTTCCCAGACATTTTAAACATGAGTAATTCACTAGTGATATGAGAGATATCTTTAATAGATTTTTTTATTTTATAGAATGTCTAGCTTATTTGATTCTAGGAAAGGATTCTATGAATTTATGGCTGAAGGTTTAAAGACTGTGTGCATAACAAACTTTGTTTCCAACCTTCTAAAAGTCTCTACATTTTTGCTACACAAGGCACTCCTCACATAGAGTTTAGGTCAATGAGAGGGTCTCAGCAATTCCTCATGGTATGGCTCATCTGTGGTATCTAATGTTATAGGTTATTTGATTTCAAAGGGAAGGTACATTTCAGCTGGATACTGAGAAACTGAGTGAATGAACTTAGTTTTTCTTCTTTCTTTCCCCCAAATGCCTATCTTTCTTTTAAAAAATTGATGAAAAATATCTTCAGGATTCCTCTGCTGTGTTAGAGATGGCTGATTCCATGGTCAGCCATGCTAGCAACAGAACAATTAAATTCTCATCATTTATCATGGGAGACTTTAATCTTTTATTTGGGGATGAAAGCCGCCTTCTAGCAGAAGTAAAATTGGACCTTTAATATAACTTTAGTTCATAAATCCTTATTAACAAAGAGATATTTCACATGGTAAAGTGTTGATAGCATACTATTTTTGGTGAGCTGTTAAGAAGTAAATTTTTTAGAGTCATAGCAGTTGTTATTACACCATAACACCTACTGTAGAAAACATGTTTGTTCAATTCAGCAAGCACACAGAGGGACATTATTGTGTTAGAGATACTCTCCTAGACCCTAGATCTTTAAATGAATAGAAAAGATGTAGTTCCTAATCTCAAAGAGGCAATTCAGAGTCACATATGTCAGATAAAGGGATATGAGAGGGACCCTGAAGCTGGTCTGGTGCAGCATCCACCTGTCCCAATGTGCTTCACTGATGCTTCATAGGGGGCCTGGGTGCTTCATGTAAATGGCTCATATTTGGCAAATGACCTGGAGATTTGCAGGTGCTACATATTTTAATAAGCTTTCTGTTACTGAGACAAGTACCTGAATAAGTCAGCTTTCAAGGGAGAAGAATCTATTTGGCTCATTTGAAAAGACTCAATCTGTGTTTGCTTATCTTGCTACTTTAGTGTCTGAGATGAAGAAGTATATTATGGTAGGAATGTAAGGTAGAGGAGCACAGGTCACCTCAGGGCACCCAGGAAACAAATGGTGCTAAGTAAGAAATGGCCCAAAGGTAAACTATACCATTCAGGTGATGTCAGTGACTTGTTCCAATCAGATTCCATCTTAAGTTTCTCTTATCTCTCAATAATTTGTTAAGCTCTGATCTATCAGTTGGTCAGTGTATCAATGAAGTTATAGCTCTCACAATCCAGTCTTGCTCCAAAGACTTTTCACTTCTACTGTTGTTATTCTCTTGTTATACTGGGGATCAAGTATTCAACATAGTAGTTTTTCAGGGAACATCTGAGATTCAAATCCTATCCCCTTTGGAGAATGATCCAATGACATTTGGGTTGTTCGTCATGAAAAGGCCAGAATGGTCATCATTTATATCAAAACAGACAGATTAATTAAACCAACAAGATAATGTTGCCTTTCTAGTCACCTTCAAATCTATGTGTATGGGGCATTTCAGAGTCAACTTTGAATATTTACAAGGTCTATATTCTTGAATCATGTTTCATGGCCTTGACGTGGCTATAATTTCAGTCATAGACAAGAGAAGGGGTAAATATATTGATAGGAGGTAGATGGTTTATGTGCACTAACTCACATGGTCTGTCTACCGATCTTTCAATAATTTTGTTAAAACTACCTTACTATGGCAGATCATGACCTCTAGAACATCTACAGACATTGATATGAAACCCATAAATAATCTCAGAACAAGATTCTATGAACAAGGGATCACTAAATTCAACACAATGGATAGAAAACATTCAGAAGGTTTCAGTGGGCTGCTGAAAGATCAATAGAAGAAATAAATGAAGCAATGAATTAAGAAGTATTTTCTATTTTATTCTGCCTTTTCCAACCAATGTTTGCCAGGTCTCCTTGTTTCTTTCCTGCTAATACCATTGACATATATATGTACAGAACAGCTGCCTGTGAGGATACAACACCCTCACCTCCCACATTATGTCACCAACGACACATCTCATATACCCAAGGGAAGCTGACTTGGTAGACAAAGAGAGCATGTGTGTTGTGCCCACTGTTGTCTATGAGACACAGGGACATGAAGCAGCCTGGAAATCCAGCATGAAGACGATCAGCTGGGTAACATAAGGATCTAAGCTCTGTATCAACGTAGATCTGGGAGCCAGACATGAGCTGATGCAGGATATTTGCTTTTGCCTCAGTGTCAATCTATTTCAGTAGTTCCATGTAATAAAACTTCTGAATGTGCCAGAAATGTGCTTGGATTTTCTTTTCATTTTATCTTATCTTGGGTCTCAGTGCAGTTAGAAGCGTCTCCATTGACAGCTTGGGCTCTAGAGGTTAAAGAGAACAATTGAACTCTATCCATTTCTTCCGAGGATTTCTCACTATTATGAAAAACTGTAGATGATTTTCCAGAATTGATCAAATATAGTCTTAGAGTGTATGTTCAGCTTTTTGCATCAGTGATTTCTCTCTCCTTGTAATATTGTTTCATGTAAAATATCCTTATTACAGTTCCCATGCACCTGATTCAATAGGAATTAAGAAGACTTTGTAGAGGAGAGCTATGCAGAAATCTTTTACATTAGATATGATCCAAAAATCAATGTAAGAACAAGGGTTTATTTCATAGGAACAATGATAGCTTCTGCATAGTCTTCCAGGGTAGAGACTTGCTTCACAAATATTTGAGCCCCTCATGGGACCTAATGTAATCCTTTACACAAGAAAGTTTGCAACAAATAATTTTGGCTAAAATATGTGATTTTGAAGCAACGTTTTTTCTTACTTTGAAGAATGAGTTTGCCCAGGAAAGATAAAAAAAATTTGCATCTTCAAATTAATTCCATTAGCATCTTTTAAGAAAATGTTTGTAAGGATCTATTTGCTTTAAAAGTCAGATTCACACTTCTCTTCATAATTATAGCTACCTGCTTTTAAGAAATGAGAATTAGCCGGATCTGGTGGCACATGCCTTTAATCCCAGCACTTGGGAGGCAGAGGCAGGCAGATTTCTGAGGTCAAGACTAGCCTGGTCTACAAAGTGAGTTCCAGGACAGCCAGGGCTACACAGAGAAACCCTGTCTCAAAAACAAACAAACAAAAACCAAAAAACAAAACAAAAAACAAAAAACACAAAAAACAAAAACAAAAACCAAAAAAGAGAGAGAGAGAGAGAATTAAAATATTTTATGATTTGTGTAGTGAAAACTGACATGATCAGCTGAACATACATATAGTGGTCTATATTCCTAGAATAGCATTATTAAATAAGAAACTACTGTATAGTGTAAGATGAAGAAGTTTTTATGTGCATTATCTCTCAACTCCCAGAAGCCATTATTTCTGAAATGATGGTATTATAAATCTATTTCCCACTCTTTTGATATCTAATTCAGTTTGCATTCTTTGTATCTCTTGGAGTAATGTTCTGAGAACTCTTTTTACATGTGTGTAATTTTTCAAATTGTTCACAGCACACTTCTTTGATGTAGTTACAATCGTACCTATCTCTCTTATATTTTGCTTTTTTTTTCCTTTCTCAATTTTCTTTTTCTCTCACTTTATTAATTTTTCCAGATGGAAGAATGGTTGAGAGAGCTTCAGGTTAAAGCCACTATTCAGACCTAGATTGCTCACATGGAGAAGACAAGGGAGCAATGTAACAGGCATATTGTGCATGTACATAGGCATATGCCAAATGACACACATAAGTACATAGACACCAACTCATACACATACATATACACAGAGACACATACACAAATATACACACACACAGAGCCATATACATAAATATAAAGACACATAGACTTATATATAGTCATAGACATATGCAAACATACAGAAATACATGTACATACATACAGATACACAGACATGAACAAAGACACATGTAGACACACAAAGATGCATACACACATATACTGATACCCAAAGACATATGCAGACACACAGATATACAGGGACAGATACACATTCACAGAAACACATACCGAGACATGCTTCCTGCTAAAATGGGCTGCTTCATCTTCTCCAGTCTAACAGTAATTTAGGATTCCCCATCTGATGGGCACTCACACAATGATCTCTTTCATACACACGGTGGTAATTTCACACTAAGCACTTCAATTATTTATAAATGGATCCCAGAGACAGCAACCAGCAGCTGGGCTATAGAAGCAGCTCTGACTGAGGCGTGGATGGTAGAACCACATGCCACTTCAAACAGTGTTATTAATATGTATGTGACTTGATCAGCTAGTTGAGATGCAGGTCTTCTGCAGCCTGTGTGGAGCTCTCTGAGTTCCTCCACACTTCTGCAGTCCTAAGATACTTCTTCTCTTTGTCAAACTTTGAGGCTAACAGAAGGTCAGGTCCCAGTGCTGAAAAGTGTGTCGTACACATCTAAGCCATAATGCTTTCTCTTTTTTCTCTTCACTCTTTGGAGACAATTAAGACTTAACTCTGAGAGTGGGAAAGCTGGAAGCTCAAATTGTCAATCTTGGATTAAGATTTTGGTTTTAACTTCTGACACAGTGACATTTACTATGTAAATGGATTTAAGTAATCTGGCATAGGGGAACCATCAAACCAGATTAAGATAGATATTCAGGTTAATGAGTTTTAGGGGAGAAATGGAAACAAGCACACACACGCACACACACACACACACACACACACACACACTACACACACACACACACCATCATTGCCCATAGAGGACACTGCTGTACACTCTGGGTCTTACTCCTGTCCCTAGCAAGTCTCTCCTTTTTGAAGAGAATATATTCTGTCATAATCCAAAGCAGTTTCCCTGCTGCTCTTTCCCCTCTTAGTGGAAAAACCACAAAACAGTGGTGGTGAGAACTCCACAGTTTCTCCAAGCAAATACCAGGAAGGAAAGTCTAAGCTCAATGCTGGTTAGCTGATGGTGATTCTTTTGAAATGATGATGTGAGATTAGTTTAAGTTCTTTCACCCTTCACCTTCCAGGATGTCTCTGACCAAGGTGGGGCAAGGGCTCAAGAATGGCTACTCTGAACCTGTGGAGTGACAGCCATTAGAGGGCAGCACAGTCACAAAACAAACAAACAAAAACAAAAACAAAAACAAACCAGCAAATTGGATGAAACACAACATTGCTGCAGGGGCTCTCTGCATGAAGACAGTGTGTGAGCCAAAAGGCTGCTCTTTGTAGCTTCTCATTAACATGGACTGATGGGGAATGCTTATAGAAAGAGATGAAGCTGTGTTGGTAAAATGTCAACAGAGGATAGATTTGAACTTCGTGTATAGCTCTAAGTCCTTACAGTAAACAAGATTCCCCTTAGTATCATTTTGTCTTAACCAAACAGCATTTGACCTTTCTGTTTTAGTTTTCTTATTATCATTTGTCCCTTTGGGTACCGTAGTATGTGTGTTTACGCGTGTGTGTGTGTGTGTGTGTGTGTGTGTGTGTAATTATAAAACGTGAGCAGATTAATTTTTTCCTAACAAACTCCTCATCTCCAAGGCTTCCATGACCTGGCAGTAGAGCATAGAGCAAAGATGGCTGCTCTAGAAAGGACAGGGTGAAATGCTTAAGCACTAATGACCTTCATAATGACAAATCACCTCGCATGCTATCTCATTTGTTAGCAGCAGTCACCTTTTTTGTGAGCTGCCAGGGAAAGGAGATTTGTGTAAATAATCCATAATTACAGTAGAGTGAATGAAGATTGATTGGTAAAAAGGAAGTTTTGTCCTTTGGGATTAGAGAGCTTTTCCTTTGCCGAGGATTAGTAGTGGGCAGATAAATAAATATAGACATTGCAGCATGCTACACAGTTAAAAAGGCTCACTACCCAAGCATCTGTCCTCCTTGATGAAAGACTATCTCAGGAGTTAAAATGAACTCAACAACTGAAGGGGTAGAATGTGAAGCCCAGCTGGTGCCCTGGAACCCAGGGTGACCCAGGGGTGCTCATTCTACAGGCCAGTAAGCCAGAAACTGGGGTAATGAGACCATCCATTCAGTCTTTAAACAACCAAACTCACCATCTTCTCCAATTTATTGCTCCTTTCTCTTTATTTCCACTGATCTCCCAAGGAGCTGCTTGGTGCTTAGGTGATGCTAAATACAAACAATTCAAGAACGCTGAGTTTGAAAATAGAAACAGCTTTTATATATAGGAGAGAGAATGAATCAAAGGAAGCTTGAAGGCGGTTGTGGTTAATTAGCATGTGGGCAGTTTCCTCACACTGAGGTCCTATATTTTTATTATATAGCTTGACATAAGAGATAAAGGTTAGGGAAATTTGATCGGATCCATGAGGACTGAGTATATACCACCAAGGGGAAATAGGAAAGGTCAAAGATAAATTTCATGCATATCCTAGAGATTGTCTGAAAGCTGCATCACAGAATTAACTTTTCAATCAAGCAAGGTAACTATTAGGACCAGTGTTCTCATTTTCCAATTTACTTTGACACCATTTTCTTTTAACTTTTTCAAGCACTACCTGCTTTGAACTGAGCACAAAGGAACTTTACAAACTGCCGAAAACAGCACGCACACATGGGCACACACACACATGTGCACATACAACTTGCCCCACTGTAACCATCACTGGCTCTCTAACACAATTGATTTTAACTACCAATGTGCACAGCCCATTAAGATAAGACATACCTTTCCGTTGGTCTGTGTTAATGCTGCCATAATCCATCCACTGCAGTGCACTGACTGGCCTGGGAAGCCTGTGTCTGAATACCAGGTCAGGTACATTGGAGTGATGCTAGCTTTCTGAGCATAATTCTGAAGGATGGTGCATGGCTATGATACCTGATGGTGGTGAATGACCCTAGATCAGGGGAGAGAAAGGCAATGGTGAGCAGGATGCACATAGTAGACTTGATTCAGAGTCATTTCTGAAAAGCAAGGTACAGACTGGTAGCCACTTTGGAATGGCAGTGTCTGAGACTGCAATTAGTAATGGGAAAGAAGGAAGAATTCAAGTGTAAACAAAAGTTAGAGATGGTGGGTAACTGTTAACATTCTGTCTAAGCTCTACCCACAGTTACCTGGCAACACCCAGGTAGGCCTGGCCCTCTATAAAAGGGGCTGTTTGCCCCTCCTTCCTCTCTTGCCTCTCTCTCTTACCTCTTGCCTCCTTCTCTCTCTCTCTCTCTCTCTCTCTCTCTCTCTCTCTCTCTCTCTCTCTCTCTCTCTCTCTCCTCCTTTCCCCCTTTTCTCCATGTGGTCATGGACAGCCTCTACTTCTCTACTCTCTTTACTACTCTTTGCCTTTCTCAGCCTCTACTACCCTCTTGACTCCCCTCCCCATGTCCTGAAGAAACTCTATTCTATTCTATACTACACTGTCATGTGGCTGGTTCCTCAGTGGGAAGGGATGCCTTGGCATGGATCTGCTGAGATACCCCCTTTTCCAGTACCTCACCACACCCCCATAGAACATGTCTTATACCTCTTTATCTTTTTTTTTTTTTTTTGAGACAAGGTTTCCCTGTATAGTCCTGGCTGTCCTGGAACTCACTCTGTAGACCAGGCTGGCCTCGAACTCAGAAATCTGCCTGCCTCTGCCTCCCAAGTGCTGGGATTAAAGGCGTGCGCCACCACCGCCCGGCTCTTTATCTTTTTAAAAACACATCAGTAACTACTCATGTTGAAGAGTCTTACACTTGGATTTTTTTAATTGAGTATTTGCTCACATATAAGTAAATACTGACAATCACATGAACCTTTGGGATAATATCACAAGCCCTGTTTATGACCTCTTTGGGTAGCACTTTTAGTGGCTTCTTGTCCTCTGTAATACATGTGATTCTCATTTCCTTCCCACGGCTGACTCAATTTTTCTACTTACCATGGTCTTATCGCTTACTCACTTAATCTCTAGTACAACTGGATAATTAGAAAAACACCTCCTTCTAGAACTTCACTCCATGCTTCATCTACTGGACTGAGAAAATCCAGCTTCCTAAAAGGTCACTCAGAGAGATCCCCTCCCTATGTCTGGAGAGCTTTGAAGCATCTAGGTTCTAGGAGGACAAAACTGGCTTATTGATTCTACCATAAATCAAGACTGATATCTAGACACACAACTTCCATGTGAAGGGTCTTGAGAGGTGTAACAGGAATGATGGTAGGAACCAAACACAATGTTTGCTTCCTGGGAACTTGAAGATATTTGTGTGGACATAATTGGGGCATTCTTTTTCAAGGACATTATATGTATAGAGTATGGCATAAGGTTAGGTGGCCTTTAACATGTATCAAAGATAATGTATGTACCAAAAAAGAAAAAAAAATGTTTTCAAGATGTGGGCAGGGAGAAAAGCCTAAACAATGACTAACACAACTCATGACTATTCTGGGATTTTTTTGTTTGTTGTTTTATTTACATTCCTTGATGCTATGACAAAATTCCTAGCAAGAAGCAGCTTAGGGGATAGAGGGCTTATTTGGCTTCTAGTTGGATGAGATAGTCTATTATGACAGGGAAGGTGTGGCAAACGAAATATGATGCAGTTTGCCACACTGCATAAGACAATCAGGAAGTAGAGGGTGGACAAGAAATAAAGCCACTGTATAGAACCTCAAGTTTTGGACCCAGTGACTCACTTCCATCAGTGAGGCTCCTTCCAAGATTCCAGACCCTTTCAAACACAGTGCCTCCTTCACCTTCGCCTGTTTCTTCCCCTCCTTCTTCTTCCCCACTCTGTTTTTATGTCTTTCTTGAACTTAGATAAGGAGAAAAATCAATAATGTCCAGAAATAAAATTCTAAACCAGTGGGGCAAAACCTGACAAACATTTTTTTAATGATATTTTAAGTTTTTCTTAAACAATTACAATTTATTCTAAAATGTGCAACTCAGTATTGACATTTTTAAGTCATCAAAATAATTGATAACAGTTAAATGCCTCTTAAATATACATGATATTATCTGAAGCTAAAAATAACGTGTATTCAACCAGTTTTTTAAATCTATTTGGAATATTAAACATGATAAAAGTAAAAGAAAATCTCTGGTTTATTTTTTGTTTGTTTTCTTTCAAAATTTTTATTGGATATTTTCTTTATTTATATTTCAAATGTTATCCCCTTTCCTGGTTTCGCCTCTGAAAAACACCCTCCCCCATCCCATTCGCCCCTCCCTTGCCCCCTGCTCACCAACCCACCCACTCCTGCTTCCTGGCCCTGGCATTTGCCCACACTGGGGCATAGAGCCTTCATAGGACAAAACGCCTCTCCCCACCATTGATGTCCGACTAGGCCATCCTCTGCTGCATATGCAGCTGGAGTCATGAGTCCCACCATGTGTGCTCTTTGGTTGATGGTTTACTCCCTGGGAGCTCTGGGGTTACTCGTTAGTTCATATTGTTGCTCCTCCTATAGGGTTGCAAACCCCTTCAGCTCCTTAGGTCCTTTCTCTAGCTTCTTCATTGGGGGCCCTATGCTCAGTCCAATGGATGGCTGTGAGCATCCACTTCTATATTTTTTAGGTACTGGCGGAGCCTCTCAGGAGAGAGCTATATCAGGCTCCTGTCAGCAAGCACTTGTTGGCATCCATAACAGTGTCTGGGTTTGGTGATTGTATATGGGATGGATCCCCAGGTGAGTCAGTCTCTGGATGGTCATTTCTTCAGTGTCTACTCCACACTTTATCTCTGTAACTCCTTCCCTGGTGTTTTGTTCCCCTCTTCTAAGATGGATCAAAGTATCCACACTATGTTTTTCCTTATTCTTGAGTTTCATGTGGTTTGTGAATTGTATCTTGGGTATTTAGAGTGAAGAAAATCTCTAAGAAGTTCTCTGTGAAAGGATATTGTGACAGGTTCCTGATTAGACAAAAACCTTTCCTTCTCCAAGGAGGAGTATGCAGTGCAACTGTGTCTTTATAGAATGAATTGTGTAGTGTTCTTTCTGTTTTTATTTTGTGTAATGATTTGAAGAGTATTGGTATTAGGTCTTCTTTGAAGGTCTGATAGACTTCTGCAATAAATTTCTGTAAAGGGATAAGCAATACTTTTAGGCATTGAGGACCATAGTGTCCATTTTATAACTACTTATTTCTGCAGTTAAAGATATAACGTGATGACAGACAGTATATAAATAAATGACCATGATTATGTTGCTATAGATCTCCATGAAACTAAGTAGCCAGGTAGAATTAGTTGACTACTGCTGTAGAATGTCAAGTCCCACATAAACCCACAGATAGAAGATGGAGTTGGGTCAGGGCAGATTACCAGATTATCTGCTCCTCTGAAGACCACACAGTCTGAAGGCCTCCCAGGAGCTTTGCTACACACAGGGCAACTCACCTCACAGTCTGAAGACATCCCAGGAGAACAGTGACATGTAGGACAACAGCTTGACTGCTCTTCTGAAGACCCAAGAGTCTGAAGGCCTCTCCGGAGATCTGGTGAATTCAGGACAACAGATCAGCAACTTGTCTGCCCCCGTGAAGACCCATAGTCTGAAGGCCCCTCAGGAGAGTTGCTTCAGCCAGGGCAACAGGTCACCAGCATCCATGCCCCTCTAAAGACCCCACAGTCTGAAGGCTTCACAGGAGGTCTGCTATAGCCAGGGCCACAGGGACAACACAGGGATACAGGAGGAAGGATCCAGACAGAGGCACCCAGATCACCTAACATGAGAGATAACCAGCTGATGAGAGGCAAGCTCAAGATCATAAGCAACAGAAGCCAATGTACTTTGGCATCATCAGAACCCAGTTCTCTTACCACAGCAAGCCCTGGATGTACCAATACACCTGAAAATCAGGAAGCTGACCTAAAATCCTATCTCATGAAGATAATAGAGTCCTTTACGGAAGATATAAATAACTCACTGAAGGAAATACAGGACAACACTGTTAAACAGGTAGAAGAAGCCCTTAAGAAGGAAACAAATAAATCCCTTAAAGAAATACAGGAAAACACAATCAAACAGGTGAAGGAATTGAACAAAGCAGTACAAGTCCTAGAAATGGAAGGAGAAAGCATAAAGAGAACACAAATGGAGGCAACCCTTGAAATGAAAAACCTAGGAAAGAGATCAGAAATTACAGATGTAAGCATCACCAAACAAAATACAAGAGATAAACCCCTGGCCAAACTAACTAAAGGGCCCAGAGACAGTATCCAAACTAGCAAAATCAGAAATGAAAAGGGAGACATATCAATAGAAACTAAGGAAATTCAAAAAGTTATGAGATTCTACTATTAAAGTCTATACTCAACAAAACTGGAAAATCTCGATGAAATGGATGATTTTCAAGACAGATGCCATCTACCAAAGTTAAATCAAGAGCAGGTAAACTATCTAAACAAGCCCATATCACCTAAGGAAATAGAAGAACCATTAAAAAACCTCTTAACCAAAAAAGTCCAGGGCCAGGTGGCTCTAGTGTAGAATTCTGCCACATCTTAGAAGAGCTAATACCAGCACTCCTCAAACTACTCCATAAAATAGAAACAGAAGGAACATTACCTAATTCATTCTAAGAAGCCACAATTACTCTCATACCTAAACCACACAAGGGCTCAACAAAAAAAGAGAATTTCAGACCAATTTTGCTCATTAATATTGCTGCAAAAATACTCAATAAAGTTCTCTCTAAACAAATCCAAGAACATATCAAAACTATCATTCACCACAACCAAGTAGGCTTCAGGCCAGGGATGCAAGTTTGGTTCAATATACTAAAATCCATTAATGTAATGTACTATATTAAAAAAACTCAAAGGAAATAATCACAGAATCATCTCATTAGATGCTGAAAAAGCATTTGACAAAATACAACATGCCTTTATGTTAACAGTATTGGAGAGATCAGAAATTCAATTCCATACTTAAACATAATAAAAGCAATATACAGTAAACCAATTGCCAATATCAAATTAAATGGAGAGATAGTTGAAACAATCCCACTAAAATCAGGGACAAGAGAAGGCTACCCACTCTACTGTATCTATTCAACACAGTACTTGAAATTCTAGTTAGATCAATAAGAAAATAAAAGGAGATCAGGAAGATACAAATTGGCAAAGAAGAAGTCAAAGTATATGATAGTATTCATAAACAACCCCAAAAATTCTACCAGAGAACTTCCACAGTGATAAACAACTTCAGGAAATTGGCTGGATATAAAATTAACTCAAATAAATCAGTAGCCTTCCTTTATACAAATGATAAATGGGCAGAGAAAGAAATTTGGGAAATAACACCCTTCACAATAGTCACAAATAATATGAAATATCTTGGAGTAACTCTAATCAAACCAGTGACAGCTCTGTATGACAAGAACTTCAAGTCTCTCAAGAAAAAAACTGAAGATCTCAGAAAATGGCGAGATCTCCCATGCTCATGGATTGGTAGAATTAACATAGTAAAAATGGCCATCCTACCAAAAGAAATCTACAGATTCAATACAATCACCATAAAAATTACAATACAATTCTTCAAAGACATGGAAAGAACAATTATCAAATTCACCTGGAAAGGCAAATAACCCCAAATAGTGCTAAACAATTCTTAAAAAACAGCTGGGGGAATCACCATCCCTGACCTCAAGCTTTACTACAGAGCAATAGTAGAGAAAAACTGCAGAGTATTAGTACAGAGACAGACACATTGATCAATGGAATAGAATTGAAGATTCAGAAATAAAACCACACACTTATGGACACTTGATCTTTGACAAAAATGCCAAAAATATACAATGGAATAAAAGAAATCATCTTCAATATATGGTAATGGTCTAACTGTAAGTCTGTATGTAGAAAAATGAAAATAGATACAAATTTTTTACCTTGCACAAAGCTCAAGTCCAAGTGGATCAAGGACCTCAACATAAAACCAGACACACTGCCTCTAATAGGAGAGAAAGCAGGAAAGAACCTTGAACTCACTGGCACATGGAAAGAGGGATTTCTTAATCACAACTCCAATGGTTCAGGCTCTATGATTAAGAACTGATAAATGGTATCTCATGAAACTGAAAAGCTTCTGTAAGGCAAAGAACGTAGTCCATAAGACAAATTGGCAACTACAGATTGGGAAACAAAACAAAACAAAAACAAAAACAAAAACAAAAACAAACAAAAAAAAACTTCACTAACCCTACATCTGATAGAGGGCTAATATCCAAAATAAAAAAAACCTCAAGAAGCTAACTTCCAAAAAACTCAAACAACCCAATCATAAAATGTTATGTAGAACTAGAAAATTCACAACAGAGGAATCTTGAATGGCTAAGAAGCACTTAAAGAAATGTTCAAAGTCCTTAGTGATCAGGGAAATGCAAATCAAAACAACTCAGAGACTCTACCCTACACCAATCAGAATGGCTAAGAACAAAAACTCAGGTGACAGCAGATGCTGGTAAGGATGTGGAGAAAGAGAAACACTCCTTCATTGCTGGTGGGATTGAAACTTGTGCAACCACTCTGGAAATCTGTCTGTCGGGAGGAGGATGATGACTGGACTGTAAAAAAAAGAATTGAAGAAATTTAAAATTTGTTTTTAAAAAAGAAAAAAAAAAAAGATGGGATTGAGAGTTGAATGTTTGTTTTCTGAGAGGGGACTGAGAGATCAGCCTACATGAGTTGGGGAAGTGGATCTGTGACACATGATTAAGTGTGAATTCTGTGAGAGATTAATTACACAATTAGATATTACCTTTTATTCTTCTCTTAAAATGAGGTCATTGTTCAGGAAAATAGGGTTCTTTACCAAATGGTCCAAGGAAGGATGATCACCCAATCTATTTCCAGTAGAGTTTTCCAAAGTTAAAGAAATCTGGACTTTGAGAGTATGCGTTCACCATAAAACCCAATCAACTTCAGATCAACACTACTCCAAGAGTTGATTCCAAAGGTTGGGTACTACCAGTGTTTCATCTCTGTAAGCATGTGGTCTTGAATACCCTCTTTCAGTAGTGTTTGCTTATTATCTGCTTGGTATCTCTCATTTGCAAATGGAAGACATATGTAATCCTCGTGGTTGGAATTGTCATATATAAGTATATAGAGATATGATTTTTTTCTCTTGAATGTTGAAAGAGAGACTATAAGTGTAAAAAACTGATTCATTCTTATCTCTTTGTACAAGTCTCAAGTCCAAGTGGATCAAGGACCTCTGCACAAAACCAGATACACTGAAACTAATAGAAGAGAAAGTGGGGAAGAGCCTTGAACAAATGGGCACAGGGGGAAAGTTTCTGAACAGAACACCAATGGCTTATGGTCTAAGATCACAAATCAACACATGGGATCTCATAAAATTGCAAAGCTTCTGTAAGGCAAAGGACACTGCCAATAGGAGAAAATAGCAACCAACAGATTTGGAAAAGATCTTTACCAATCCTGCATCCGATAGAGGACTAATGTCCAACTTATACTAGGAACTCAGGAAGTTAGACTCCAGAGAACCAAATAACCATATTAAAAATGGGGTACAGAGGTAAACAAAGAATTCTCAACTGAGGAATATGGAATGGCTGAGAAGCACCTAAGGAAATGTTCAACATCCTTAGGCTTCAGCGAAATGCAAATCAAAAGAAACCTGAGATTGCACCTCACACCAGCCAGAATGACTAAGATCAAAAACTCAGGTGACAGCAGATGCTGACTAGGATGTGGAGAAAGGAATACTCCTCCATTGTTGGTGGTATTGCAAGCTGGTACAACCACTCTGGAAATCTGTCTGGTGGTTCCTTAGAAAATTGGACATTGCTACCTGAGGACCCAGCTATACCACTCCTGGGCGTCAACCCAAAAGATGCTACAACATGTAATAAGGACACATGCTCCACTAGGTTTGTAGAAGCCTTATTTATAATAGCCAGAAGCTGGGATGAACCCAGATGTCCCTCAACAGAGGAATGGATACAGAAAATGTGATACATTTATACAATGGAATACTACTCAGCTATTAAAAACAATGACTTCACGAAATTCTTAGGCAAATGGATGGAGTTAAAAAATATCATCCTGATCTAGGTAACCCAGTCACCAAAGAACACACATGGTATGCACCCACTGATAAGTGGATGTTAGCCAAAAAGCCAGGAATAATCTAGATACAATCCACAGACCACATGAAGCTAAAGAAGGAAGACAGAAGTGTGTGGATGACTCAGTCCTTCCAAGAAGGGGGAAACAAAATACCCAAGAAAGGAAATATGGAGTCAAATTGTGGAACTGAGACTGAAGGAAAGGCCATCTAGAGACTACCCTACCTGGAGCATCCCACGTACAGACACCAAACCCAGGCACTATTGTGTATACCAAGAAGTGTTTGCTGACAGGAACCTGATATAGCTGTCTCCTGATATAGCTGCCTGTCTGACAAATACAGAGGCCAGTGTTTGCAGCCAACCATTGGACTGAGCATGGGGTCCCTAATGGAGGATTTAGAGGAAAGACTGAAGGAGCTGAAGAGTTTTGCAACCCATAGGAAGAACAACAATATCACAACAATATCAATCAACCAGATCCCCCATCCAGAGCTCCCAGGGCATAAACCATGAACCAAAGAGTTCACATGGAGGGACTCATGGCTCCAGCTGCATGTGTAGCAGAGGATGGCCTTGTCAGACCAGATATCAGTGGAAAGAGAGGCCCTGGGTCCTGTGAAGGCTCAATACCCCAGTGTAGGAGAATACCAGGGTGGGAGGTGGTATTGTGTGGGTGGGTAGTGAAACACCCTCATAGAAGCAAGGGGATGGAAAGAGGCTAGGTCATTTCAGGAGGGGAAACCAGGAAAGGAATAACATTTGAAGTGTAAATAAATAAAATATCCAATAAAAAAATTTAAAAAGAAGTTACTAAAATATGAGAATTCTATTCAAAGATGTTATATGGTCACAAATGATCAAAATATATGAGAATGGAACTTTAAACATGTTCAGTAAGATTTTTTTCTTAAATCCTAGTTTGTGCACATGTGGACCAGTAGTCTGTGATAATGTGTAAGAAGTCATAAGACAGCTCAGCCTCTTGGTGAATGGTATGGACTCTCTCCAGCTGTCAGAAACACACACGTTCAGTCTTGGTTCAGCTAATAGCTGAGCAGGACTCTGCTCCTATATTAGGTGCTCCTTGAGCTTCATTTTATCTCCCATCACTTTCCTTACATGTCTCTAGTTAATTCTGAAGGCCACCCTTTTCTTCTCATCTGGGAAGCCTGTTGTGGGTTCTGATCACTGTTTTCTTCAAATATGGGAATGGGGATCCTTTACCGTTCCTTATGTTACTCGTTAACTTGGCAGGGACATCCAGACCCAGCCTAGGCATACTGAAGCATTGTTTTGGTAAGTGTCTCAGGGGGATGCTGGGTCTTTCTGACTGTCTTACAGAATAACAGATAAGACCCAGAGCTGTTTTGTGGGGATCCCAGGGTGAATTAGTGGGTTTAGCATGTTACAACTCATCCATTCAGTATCAAATTAATCAGTAGTTTTAATTTTTTTGACAACTGCTGTCCTAATCCACTATTTTTTCATGACCCCAAGTCTATGACTTTCTGTGAACTTTAAAGAACATCCTCTCCCAAGTTATTTGTAACACAGTTTGTGTGGGAAGGTAAGACCTTGATTTTGTTTATTGTTTTCATAAGAAGTGAGTCATCCATCACTGTGACCATGTGCTCTAAAACTTTCATTTCACTATGCTTATTTATGTGCCAGTATGCCTGTATGTATGTTGCTTATGTTGTATGTTGTTGTTGTTGTTGTTGTTGGTGGTGGTGGTGGTGGTGGTGTGTGTGTGTGTGTGTGTGTGTGTGTGAGAGAGAGAGAGAGAGAGAGAGAGAGAGAGAGAGAGAGAGAGAGAGAGAGAATGAGAATTGGAGAGTCCAGAAGCAAAAGTGAAGAGATAGGACATGAAAAATTGGGATTGAAGAAGAGGAATATGTGATTCAAATGTCTTAGAAGGAAATTGCCCTACTCTCATGCCAGCATGATAGGGAAGAAAGAGCATCCCACAAAGCCTGTGAGACCCTCTCTTAATCTTTCCAATACTATCGTAATACTGACCTGTTGCAAAATCAGGCAATGAGTCACAAAGCCACCTTCATGAGTGCAAGCTATGTATCAATACAGGCAGCTTTGCTACAAGGAGTAGAGTACTGTTGTATCTCCATTCTCCAGTTTCAATTTTTTTTTTAAAAAAAATGTGTGTGTGTGTGTGTGTCTGTGTGTGTGTATGTGAGTGCATGAGTGTATGTGTGTGTGTTATAGATCAGAAATCAAAGTGAGGTGTCTTTTTCTCAGTCACTCTCTAGTGAGTATTTTAAGACAAGTTCTCTTGTCGAATCCAGAGGTTGCCAATTTGGTTACATTGGCACATCAGCAAGCTCTAGAAGAGATCTGTTTCTTCCTCCTTAGTGTTAGTATGGTAGGTGTGCCTGGTAGTGTCTGACTTTATACTTGGATATTAGGCATCTCAACTCTGGTTCTCATGATTACACAGCAAGAAATCTATGTACTGAGCCATTTCCCTAGACCCTTCACTTTCTAGCAGGTGGTATTCATTGAGTATTCCCCTCTCCACAAAATTCAATGCCCCTCATCTACTCAACTCTTTTCTGCTGTGGATGAAAACACAAACAGCATTGATGAACCCAGCTGTCACTCAATCTAGTACCTTTATAATAGTCAATGAGTTAGTACACCAAAATATGTCAACCATCACAGGACAGTTCTTGACCATCATGCACTGCTGTGGCCCACTGCCTGAATTGTATGTCAGCCTTTCATCTCTCTGGACCATAAATTCCTCACACATTAAGGGAGAGAAATGGACATTTGTAATCCACAACTCTAGCACACACGCCACTTCTCTGTGGTAATGCAAAAGGAATGGGCAGGGACTGTCTCTGTCTTGATTTGTCATTCTGTTGTTTTATTGTGCCTTAGTTTGTTTGTGTATTATTTGTCTTAGCTAGTGACAATTTTGTAAGATATTTGGGCTTATGAAACACTGTTCAGTGGTGGATTGTAGGCTTTAGGAATAATATTCCTACCACTGCCTAACTCTTTTGATGATTGTTTGTTTGTATGTCTTCTAAATTGTAAGTGTGTGTGTGTGTGTGTGTGTGTGTGTGTGTGATAATTTCCAAAAGGATAATGAAATTTCCAGGAGTTATCATAATACTCAGGATAACAAAGAATCAGTCGGTCGCCAGACTTCTGTGTGTACCTGACTTCCTCAGTAACTCCATGTTCACAGTAAGGACTCATATTGCAACTATGAGAAGCCTAATGATTCTGTTAATATTCTGAAGCACATAGTCAGTATAATCAGAGAAAATAAAGATGTGACATCTTAGCAAGATATCTTCTCTTTGGAAAACTGTTAATGTTGTCCGATTATCTGTTTCTGCTTAGTTATCTCAAAGAAAGAAGTTCATTGGACATATACCAGATGGGAAGCTTGTGTCAATCATTGGTATGGACCAATGGATCCATTTCTATTTCTGTCTATGGAATCACTTCCACAATTCAGGTATGCTTTTAGTTTAGAAGATTTTTAGCACTCTCTTCTTTAGCTTTATCTTCTTATCTTATAATATTTTTACTTCCTCATTTTCAGTGGCTAAAACTTGTAAGAAATATTTAATTTGAAAGATTTTGCTGACAGGACCCTGATATAGCTGTTTCCTATGAGGCTATGCCAGTGCCTGGCAAATATAAAAGTGGATGCTCACAGTCATCTATTGGCTGGAACACAGGGCCCCTAATAAAGGAGCTAGAGAAAGTACCCAAGGAGCTGAAGGGGTCTGCAACCCTATAGGAGGAACAACAATATGAACTAACCAGTACCCCCAGAGCTCATGTCTCTAGCTCCATATGTAGCAGAGGATGGCCTAGTCAGTCATCAATGGAAGGAGAAGCCCTTGGTCTTGGGAAGATTCTATGCCTCAGTATAGGGGAATGCCAGGGCCAGGAAGTGGGAGTGGGTGGGTTGGGGAACAGTGGGAGGGGGAGGGTGTAGGGGATTTTCAGAGAGGAAACTAGGAAAGGGAATAGCATTTGAAATCTAAATGAAGAAATCATCTAATAAAAATACATACAAAAAATAAAATACTTGATAGAGACATAAAAAAGAACATTCATAGCTAGTACATGTCCATATACATTTATAAATTAACAGAGTACCACGTATAAACAGAAAGTGTAAAAGAGCAATGCCATTGGTGGATCATGCAACATGTTGGAACAGAAAAAAAATGAAGAAATACAACATCAAATATAAAGTGTTATACATAGGCAAATAAATTTCAAGAATTAAACTAAAGTAGTGATATAACTTACATACTCAGTTTAAGAAATACTAAGGATATTTTAGGAAAGATAATTAAAACCAAAATGATTTAGTGAGCTGAAATTTAGAAGTAGCACTGAATAAGAAGGTGGTAAATGCAGGTAAATTTAATGTATGTTATGTGATCCTCAGTAAAAGGTAATTTTCTGGGACCTTGTAATTACAACTAGGAAGTGAAGGGGCTAGGGAAATGGCTCAATACATGGATTCCTTGCTTTGTAAGCATGAGAACCAGAGTTGAGATGCCTAATATCCAATTATAAATTCAGACACTACCAGGCACACCTACAGTCCTAACACTAAGGAAGAAGAAGCAGATAGACCTCTTCTAGAGCTTGCTGATGCACCAATGTAACCAAATTGGCAACCTCTGGAGTAATAGAAAGTATTGCCCCTCTTTCCTGGGTTTACCTTACTCTCCATATCTGTCTTTAATTGAAGGTCCATGTTGGCTTAAGACAATAGTTTTTAACCGTCCATAATGCTGAAACTCTTAAATACAGTTCCTCATATTGTAGTGACCACCAGATATAAAATTACTTTCATTATTACCTCATAACTGTAAGTTTGCTACTGTCATGAATCATAATGTAAATGTCTAATATGCAGGGTGGTCTTGGTGACCTCCAAGGGAATCAACTGTCAGGATGTGAACCAATGCTTTAGAGGGGCCTCAATTTGTTCTGTGTAAATTTACGGTGATGTGCACATCCATGCCTGTAAAAATAAAGCAAATACAAAAAATGAAAAGAGAAACTTAACTGAACTTAGTAAGCTCTTCAACCTCTCCTGACATTGTGCACAGAGAACATCTTTATGAGAACTTTGGTAGTAAGCTTGCTACTACAAAACAAAAAATGCTCAACTTTTATTTCATGCCCTTAAGATATTTTCCTAAGTCTGTCTGTAGCTGCTCATAACTGATATATTTGTTATCATATGTGATGGTCTATGTGAATCAGCTTTCTGCCATGATAACAAAACACTGAAGATAAGCAATTTAGAAAAAGAAATATGGTCCTTCTGGTTGGCACCAGCTCAAGGCCACCTTAGGCACGAACTCAGCCGACAGTCCCACGGTCCCCAGGGGACTCTTCATGCCCCAGGTGCCATAGCAAGCCCAGGATCTTAGGATCACTGGTGAGTGTAACGCAACATCTGTTCCAAAACAATCATGAGGGGCCAGTGCTAGCAGGACAAGGGAAACAGGAAACCCACCCGACCAGCAGCTCAGGTTCCTTCTGGACTGTGCTGGTCTACCTTAGTTTCGAACACAGCAGACAGCCCCAAGGTCCCCAACGGAGGTACCACTTCCAGGCACTCTAACAAGCCCAGAGTCTTAGGATTCCAGGATCTCGAATCCCAGGAACTTGGTCACACCAGGATCTCAGGGTCCCAGAGGAAGCTGGACTGCCAAGAACTCTGACACACCCAGAATCTCAGGTTCACAGGATCCCAGAATCACAAGATCACAGAGAAAGCTGGACTCTAAGGAGTTCTGAATCAACTGGGATTACAGGAAGGACAGGCTTCAATCAGATATATTGAGGGCAGCAAGCATTTGAGGTAATCACATTGCAGGAGGCAAGCATAAAAACAGAAGCAACAGAAACCAAGGTTACTTGGCATCATCAGAACCGAACTATCCCACCATAGTAAGTCCTGGATACAGCATCACACCAGAAAACAAGATATGGATCTAAAGTCACTTCTCATGATGCTGATGGAGGAATACAAGAAGGAAATAAATAACTCCCTTAAAGAAATATAGGAGAACACATGAAAACAGGTGAAAGAATTGAACAAAACCATCGGATCTAAAAATGGAACTAGAAACAATAAAGAAATCACAAAGGGAGACCACTCTGGAAATAGATAACCCAGGAAAGTAGTCAGGAGCCATTGATGCAAGCACAACCAACAGAATCCAAGAGACAGAAGAGAGAATCTCAGGTGCAGAAGATACCATAGAAGACATGGACACAACCATCAGCGAAAGTGTGAAATACAAAAAGATCCTAACCCAAAACATCCAGGACACAATGAGAAGATCACACCTAAGGATAATAGGTATAGTTGAGAATGAAGATTTCCAACTTAAAGGGCCAGCAAATATCTTCAACAAAATTACCCAACCTAAAGAAAGATATGCACATGAACATACAAGAAGCCTACAGAACTCCAAATAAGTTGAACTAGAAAAGAAATTCCTCCTGGCACATAATAATCAAAACACCAAATGCACAAAACAAAGAAAGAATTATAAAAGCAGTAAGGGAAAAAGGTCAAATAATATATAAAGGCAGACCTATTAGAATTATACCTGACTTTTCTCCAGAGACTATGAAAGCCAGAAGATCCTGGGCAGATGTCATATAGACCCTAAGAGAACACAAATGCCAGCCCAGGCTACTATACCCAGCAAAACTCTCAATCACCATAAAGGGAGAAACTAAGGTATTCCATGACAAAAACAAATTTACACAATATCTTTCCAAAAATCCAGCCCATCAAATGATAACAAAGTTTAAACTTTAACACAAGGAGGGAAACTAAGCTAGAGAAAAAGCAAGAAAGTAATCTTTCAACAAACCTAAAGAAGACAGCCACATGAACAGAATTCCAACTCTAACAACAAAAATAGCAGGAAATATCTCTTCCTTCATATCTCTTAATATCAATGGACTCAATTCCAAAATTAAAAAACATAGACTAACAGACTGGTTAAATAAACAGGACCCAACTTTTTATTATATACAGGAAATCTACCTCAGATACAAAGACAGACCCTACCTCAGAGTAAAAGGCTGGAAAACAATTTTCTGAGCAAATGGTACCAAGAAACAAGCTGGAGTAGCCATTCTAATATCAAATAAAATCAACATTCAACCTAAAATTCTCAAAAAAAAAAAAAAGAGAGAGAGAGACACTTCTTACTCATCAAAGGTAAATTTTACAAGATTAACTCTCAATTCTGACATCTATGTTCCAAATGAAAGGCCATCCACATTCATTAAAGAAACTTTGCTAAAACTCAAAGCACAAATTAGACCTCACACAATAATAGTGAGACTTCAACACCCCACTCTCATCAATAGACCTTTCCTGGAAACAGAAACTAAACAGAGACACATTGAAAATAACAGAAGTTATGAAACAAATAGATTTTACAGATATCTACAGAACATTTTACCCTAAAACCAAAGGATATACCTTCTTCTCAGAACCTTATGGTACCTTCTCCAAAAATTGACCATATAATTAGTCACCAAACAGGCCTCAACAGATACAAAAATATTGAAACACCATGCACCCTATCAGATCACCATGGACTAAGGCTGATCTTCAATAACAATATAATAGAAAGCCCACATACACGTGGAAGCTGAACAACAACGTACTCTGTAATAACTTGATCAAGGAAGAAATAAAGAAAGAAATTAAAGACTTTTTAGAGTTTCATGAAAATGAAGCTACAATACGCAAACTTATGGGACACAATGAAAGCATTCCTAAGAGGAAAACTTAGCCCTGAGTGCTGCCAAAAAGAAACTAGAGAGAGCATACACTAGCAGCTTGACAGCACACCTAGAAGCTCTAGAACAAAAGGAAGCAAATTCACCAAAGAGGAGTAGACAGCAGGAAATAATCAAACTCAGGAAACAAAAGGAAAAATAATCAACCAAGTGGAAACAAAAAGAAGTATACAAAGAATCAACCAAACTAGGAGCAGTTCTTTGAGAAAATCAATAAGACAGATAAACCATTAGCCAGACTAACTAGAGGGCACAGGGAAAGTATCCTAATAAACAAAATCAGAAATGAAAATGGAGATATAAGAACAGAATCTGAGGAAATCCAAAAAATCATCAGATCTTACTTCAAAAGCCTATACTCAACAAAACTGGAAAACCTGAATGAGATGGACAATTATCTAGACAGATATCAGATACCAAAGTTAAATCAAAGTCAGATTAACGACCTAAACAGTCCCATATCCTGCAAAGAAATAGAAACAGTCATTAATAGTCTCCCAACCAAAAAAAAGCCCAGGACCAGATTCTCAACTGAGGAATACTGAAGGGCTGAGAAGCACCTGAAAAAATGTTCAACATCCTTAATCATCAGGGAAATGCTAATCAAAACAACCCTGAGATTCCACCTCACACCAGTCAGAATGGCTAAGACCAAAAACTCAGTTGACAACAGATGCTGGTGAGGATGTAGAGAAATAGGAACACTCCTCCATAGCTGGTGGGACTGTGCTCTGGAAATCAGTCTGGCAGTTCCGCAGAAAATTGGACATAGTACTACTGGAAGATCCAGCAATTCCTCTCCTGGGCATATACCCAGAAGATGTTCCAACTGGTAATAAGAACACATGCTCCACTATGTTCATAGCAGCCTTATTTATAATAGCCAGAAGCTTGAAACAACCCAGATGTCCCTCAACAGAGGAATGGATTCAGAAAATGTGGTACATATACACAATGGAGTACTACTCAGCTATTAAAAAGAATGAATTTATGAAATTCTTAGGCAAATGAATGTATCTGGAGGGTATCATCCTGAGTGAGGTAACCCAATCACAAAAGAACTCACATGATATGCACTCACTGTTAAGTGGATATTAGCCACTTAGAATACCCAAGATACAATTTGCAAAACACATGAAACTCAAGAAGGAATACCAAAGTGTAGATACATCGTCTGTCCTTAGAATGGGGAACAAAATACCCATGGAAGGAGTTACAGAGACAAAGTTTGGAGATGAGATCGAAGGAATGACCATCCAGAGACTGCCCCACTTCGGGATCCATCCCATAAACAACCACCAAACCCAGACACTATGGCAGATGCCAACAAGAGCTTGCTGATAGGATCCTGATATAGCTGTCTCCTGAGGGGCTCTGCCAGTGCCTAGCAAATACAGAAGTGGATGCTCACAATCATCCATTGGATGGAGCACAAGGTCTCCAATGAAAGAGCTAGAGAAAGTACCCAAGGAACTGAAGGGGTTTGAATCCTCATAGGAGGAACATCAATATGAACTAACCAGTACCCCAGAGCTCCTTGGAACTAAACCACCAATCAAAGAATCATGGTGGAACTTGTGGCTTTA
Source organism: Mus caroli (assembly GCF_978045245.1). Classification (NCBI taxonomy): domain Eukaryota; kingdom Metazoa; phylum Chordata; class Mammalia; order Rodentia; family Muridae; genus Mus; species Mus caroli. Next base: position 13,608,429 of record NW_028227274.1, on the reverse strand, counting down.
GCTGTATATGTAGCAGAGGATGGCCTAGTCGGTCATCAATGGGAGGAGAGGCCCTCAATTCTGTTTAGGTTCTATGCCCCAGTATAGGGGAATGCAAGGATCAGGAATCAGAGTGGGTGGGTTGGGTATCAAGGGGAGGGGGGCAGGGGATAAAAACTAGGAAAGGGGATAACATTTGAAATGTAAATAAAGAAAATATCTAATTAAAAAAAAAAGGACTATTTTGTTCACGTCATTGCTCTTTGAGGTTCCCGTTAACAACTGGGCAGACCTATTAGTTTCACATGTCTGCTGTGGCTGCTGACTGACAGTGTCAGGGAAGAAATGTTAGAGGCAAACCACTTACCTCATGCCAAGAAGCACAAAATAAGGAACAGGATCTAAGGTTTTTAGTTCCTTTCCAGTGCATGTCTCCAAGTGATCTAAAGCCCTGTTATCATGTTCTACCTCCTAAAAGTTCCACAGCTTCTTCAGGACCAAGGATCATGATATTGACATTCAGGATCATCTAAGGTTCAAACAGTAGCTTGACTTCTAGTCTTCAGTACCAGGACAGTTACCACCCCCATGCACCATTTATTTCTCTGTTTATTTCTTTAATTTTTTGTATTTCGGGAAATGACATTCAGTATGATTATCTGCAAGAGTTATATTTATTGAATGTATCTTATCTCTATAAAAGCAGATACTGAAAAGAGAAAGCCTTACCTTGGAAAGTTGTAGCTACCTAAAGCTCCATCTTCTTAAGTTAAAGATGCCTGTTCCTAGAAAACAGAGCACATTTTTGTAATTTTAAACTTAGAGCTCATCAATTGTCCTAAGATTCTTGTTTAGTTGCCATTATACCTATTTTTCTTTAAAATTAAAAATAAGGTAGTTAATCTGTTAACCAACATACTGTATAGTTTTTAAATGTTTGTTGAAACTATTAAACTAAATTATAAAGAAAAAAATATTTTATGACTCTGTTTGGCTCTATCTAATTTTGAGGCAGTAATGCAATTTGTTACCCAACATAGTTTGAAATGTTCCATCTTCCTGCCACTGTCTTCTAAGTACTGGGGCTGCTAATTAAATAACTTACAAATTAAATATATATTATTTACTAGTTTTCACATAATCATATTTAAGTGAAATTTTCTGATGACTCAATACAACATTTCTAGTCCCGGATGTCCACCACATTCATGCCTCCCTCCTTCTACTGGTACAGCTCCCGGAAGCAGCATGCAAACACTTCTTTCCTCCTTATTAGAGACACATTAACTCTTTTTTTTCACTGTGCCATTAGAACATCTTTAGTGAGTTTAGGGGATTGGGGATTGCCAGTTAATGAGGCTTAGATGATTTCTGATTAAAACAGGCTTATCTATGACTATGGCTGTACCTATTAGCAACCAAAATTTTCCTTGGGAAATACCGAAGTCATTTCACTCTGGGAAAGACCTGCTGCTTTCCCAAATACCAGCGCTGTCTTTTACACTCTGGGTCAAAGGAAAGAGGTGACGGCTTTTGCTACCCACTATGAGTAACCTGGAGGATGGAGTGAATGAAATTCAGGAAGCAGTGATAAGCTCTATTACTGCTGAAGCAACTGTGAAAGCATATATGGAGCCAAATTAAACAGCATTCTTTAGAATTTGCAGATTTTCTTCCCAAGCCCCAATTCTATTTTTATGAAAAAGAAACCTCAACACATCTGTTTATTCCACTAATGTTAACAGGTCTAAGACATGGTGAAATGACCAGGTAACTGCCATCATTAGCCAAACTGAGATGCTTGGAACTACCATCAGGGGCCCTGGTTTCTCGTCTTCACAGTAAGCCAAAGACAGATTCAAGGCTGCCATCAATCAAGCTTGGAAAAGGTGCATAAAGTGTATGTTTCTCATATCTAGACTTCAATATATTTTGTGCCTATATTGACACCGACTTGGGAAGAGTCTGCTGAGTGAGATCCTTCTGGTTCTTGTAACACTTGAACTGTTTTCTGCCCCACGGCATCTAGAAGGGTGAGCCTGAGACCAGACAGACCCTGATTTTCACAGGGATTTGTTCATTACAGAGCTGGTTCTGCATCTGCAATTGCCACCCACAATGCAAGGTTAACTCTGAAGAAGCTGGCATTTCCTGCAAGGGTTCTTCTATCTTATGATGCCAGGTTTTATCAATCATGAAAAATTAAAAGCAAAAATTCATTTCAACTTTGTAAAAATGCTCAGTGCAAAACCAAAAGAAAGTGGGGTTTCCTAGTTAGGCGCATGCCTGTGAGGAATCTAAGCACCACAAAAGAACAACACTCAAGGAGGGCAAATACAGGAAAGATGTTTCAAGAGATTAATTGTAAGTGTTTAAGATGAAAGGATGTTTCTTTTTTTATGAGTTAGATTTTTGTTACAGCTGTTAGTGTATATGTATGAGTTTGTGTGTGTGTGTGCATGTGTGCTAAGATGCTCATGCCTAACAGATCAATCTCTGGCCTTTACTCTGGTCTGAAAGCTTCCTTCCCTGCATCCTTACCGCCTGCTTAGCCATCTCATTGTCTCCCAGAGAAGCCCTGCACCCACTTTTCTTTCCCTTTTTTTGTTTTGTTTTGTTTTGTTTGTTTGTTTGTTTCAAGACAGGGTTTCTCTGTATAGCCCTGGCTGTCCTGGAACTCACTTTGTAGACCAGGCTGGCCTCGAACTCAGAAATCCACCTGTCTCTGCCTCCCAAGTGCTGGGATTAAAGGTGTGGGCCACCACAGCCCGGCTTCTTTCCCTTTATGTTGGAATTCTTGTGAATACATTTGCACTGAACATGATTATGTGTTTTGTATTTTCTAAAGGAAGACAACTAGCTATGACCTAAGAGGTTGTTTTTTCAATCACAAAGCTCTAATTATGGCTGTTTAGAATATTTTCAGAGGTAGGGGGATAAGTCAGTAAATGACCTATTTCTTTTTTCTATGCTGAGAGGCTGAAGTGAGGGCCTCACACATATTAGGCCACCCTACCACTGAGAAATATGCCCACCCTAAATGACCCGTGAAACTCCAGAAAAGCCTGAGATTCTATAGAACTATGAAGCATCTTAGTATTTTCTATTTTTTAAATTTAATTTTATTGGTAATTCATGTTTTACACTCCATATTCCATTCCCCTTTTCTCCCCATCCACCCTCCGACTGCTCCACATCCCACACCTCCTCCCAGCTCCACCCTGTCTCCCCGTGGATGCCCCCAGCCCCCACGGCACCTGACCTCTAAACTCCCTGGGGCCTCCAGTCACTTGAGGGTTAGGTCTATCATCTCTGAATGAACACAGACCTGGAAATCCTCTACTGTATGTGTGTTGGGGGCCACATATCAGCTCTTAGTGTGGCCTGGTTGATGGTCCAGTGTTTGAGAAATATCGGGGGTCCAGATTAATTAAGACTGCTGGTCCTCCTACAGGATCGCCCATGTCCTCAGATTCTTTCAGCCTTTCCTAATTCAACAACGGGCGTCAGCTGATTCTGTCCACTGGTTGAGTACACATATCTGCATCTGACTCAGCTGCTTGTTGAGTCTTTTGGAGTGCAGTCATGATAGATCTCATTTTGTGAGCACTCCATAACCTTAATAATAGAGTCAGGTCTTGGAATCTCCCCTTGAGCTGAATCCTACTTTGGGCCTGTCACTGGACCTTCTTTTCCTCAGACTCCTCTCCATTTCCATCCCTGTAATTATTTCAGACAAAAACAAATATGGGTCAGAGGTGTGACTGTGGGATGTCAACCCCATCCCTCACTTAATGTCCTATCTTCCTGCTGGAAGTGGGCTCTATAAGTTCCCTCTCCCTACTGTTGGGTATTTCATAAATCGTCCCTCCCTGTGAGTCCTGGGAATCTCTTACCTCCCAGATCTCTGGTGCATTTTGAGGAGGCCCCCAACCTCTTATGTCCTGAGGTTGCCTGTTTTCATTCTTCCTCCAGGCCCTCAAGGCTTCAGTCCTTTTTCCTCACCCAATTCCAGATCATATTCCCCCCCCACACACACACACATCTTCCCCCTTTCACTTTCCCTCCCAATTCCCTCCCTCCATCCCTACTTGTGATTGCTTTCTTCTCTCTCGAAAGTGCAAAAACCATCATTCACCACAATCAAGTAGACTTCATCCAGGGATGCAAGGTTGGTTTAATATATGGAAACCCATTAATATAATCCACTATATAAACAAACACAAAGAAAAAAATCACATGATCATCTCCTTAGATGCAGAAAAGGCATTTGACAAAATGCAACACTCTTTCATGTTAAAAGTATCGAAGAGATCAGAAATTCAAGGCCCATACCTAAACATAATAAAAGCAGTTTACTGCAAGCCAACAGTCAATATCAAATTAAATGGAGACATGCTTGAAGCAATCCAACTAACATTGGGGATGAAACAAGGATGCCCACTCTCCCCATATCTATTCAATATAGTACTCAAAGTGTTAGCTAGAGCAATAAGACAACAAAAAGAGATCAAGAGGATACAAATTGGTAAAGAAGAAATAAAGGTATCACTATTTGCAGGTGATATGATAGTATACATAAGTGACCCAAAAATTCTACCAGAGAACTTCGGCAGCTGATAAACAACTTCAGCAAAGTGGCCGGATATAAAATTAATTCAAATAAATCAGTACCTTTCCTTTATACCAAGGATAAACAGGCTGAGAAAGAAAGTAGGGAAACAATTCCCTTCACAATAGCCACAACTAATACAAAATATCTTGGGGTAAATCTAACCAAACAAGTGAAAGACCTGTATAACAATAACTTCAAGTCTCTCAAGAAAGAAATCAAAGATCTGAGAAAATGGAGAGATCTCCCATACTCATGGATTGGCAGAATTAACATTATAAAAATGGTGATTTACCAAAGTATTTTCTTACTATCAGGAGAGAACCAAACTTTGAGATCTGTATTAAGTGCCAGACACCTTCCACATGATATGAAAGCATGGGGTTATCCAGAATCAGTGCTGTTAACTCTGAAGCCACCTAAAATGAATAACACTGAAAACCTCTTGTTTATTCAGATACACTTGGGCAGGCTGTAAAGAGCTAGTGAGTGGATTTTCATTGTGATGAGCAGAATATCCATTGTAATGCATTGGGCTGCCTTGTCTGCAACAGTGACATGAAGAAATCTACCTGCCTGTTTCCCATTTCTTTCTTACTTCTATAACAACGAGCCATAGCGCCTCATCTGCCTTGAAGACCAAACAAAAATCATGAAAGAAACAATAATTTAGTGCACCTTATTTCATTTTATTTTTGAAGCTAAGTTCCACTCTGTAGGCCATCTGTGCTAGAACTTGTGGGTATCTTCCTGTCTCAGCTTACCAAATGTGAGAATCATAGGCATGTGCCAGGTAGGTAGGTGTAGCTTTTGTTCGCTAATTGTTATTGTATGTACTTATCTCTATGGATACAAATACATTCCTAAATATAAGCTTTCAATCTGCGTGTTTCTCCCTGAAAAGATAAGTATAGATACGGCTCTAAAATTTTTAATATGATGCCTATGTACATGTATGTGGGGAGTTTGTAGACATTATATACTATAACAATAGTAATTGATACTTCATTACAATATTTAGTAGTCTGAAGAAATGTAATTCGTAATCTTAAACTTTTACTTGTTAAGGGTATTCCCTAGGTTTATAAGGATTAAATAAAAACCCTAAATAAAGAAGTATAGTATTTTAACTCATAGTTTTGTAATAATTTTATGGTTATATAACATTTTTCTGTTTTATCTATTATACAAATTTTAAAATAGTTTAGTTATACCTTTTATAATTGGGCATTTTTCTACACTGAATGTAACATTCATAGCTTATTGAAACTAATTTTAATGGCCATGCCTGTCAAAGGCATCACTCTTTAGGTTGATGATGTTTAGGAGTTTTAAAGAGTGGGGTAATATTTATTGGTTTATTTCTTTGCATCAGACATATTCCAGTTAATCAGATATTATTTTTCTTTTTAAAAATGAAGCAAACACTGTAAAGCACTCACTATAAAATGTGCTTTCTGAATCTTGTGGAAGAGCTCAGAAGACAGGGTTGCACAAATGTCCTGTTGTTGTACTGAGTCTAAACTGAAGGACAGTGAAAAAAAAAGCTGGTGAGTCTCAGAACTCTTTCTTCTTCTGTCCACATTCATACAGAGCCTCCTGTCACAAGTTCAGAAGAAATGACAGAGTGATCAGTTTGAAATATGCCTTAGTGAAGTCACCTGCTTACTATTGTAAGTTGGATATCTATCTATCTATCTATCTATCTATCTATCTATCTATCTATCTATCATCTATGTATTGTCATCTAAGTTTTCATCTATCAATTTATTTATTATTTTTTGTGTATATGCTTATTCCCTCTTATCATGTCACTACCTGGGATGAAACTCAGGTCATCAGGATTGACAGCAAGCAGCCTTTTTCTGCATAGCTATCTCAGTAAGCTTGATAGCAATTCTAAATGACTGCCTATTGTTTATCATACTTAAACATAAAAATACATACTTTTCTCTGAACCCTTCAGTCTTTTATTCTAAAAGACCCATATTATGTAAAAACCACATTAAAATCATGTTTTCCCTTATTTATTTATTTATTTATTTATTTATATAATCCCCAACATTATTTTCTCTTATTTATTTCCATTTATTTATTTATTTATTTATTTATGTCTATCAACTAAAACCTTATGGAAATGTAAGGAAAGAATAGTATGCAGCCCATGTCTGTTGTGCTAAAGCAACATTTCACATGGAACATTTGTTAAAGTGTACACACCATAGTGTTTCAGGGTTAAGAGTGAACACAGCTTTCTTTGTCTTCTGTGACAGCTTTCTTTAACATTTTGTCTGACATTAGATAGAGAATTTAGATTCCAAGAGGAACAGGGATTTCTCTACTGACTCAAATAAACATCTGAAGACTAAGAATTTCTCATAGTAGCTTGCTTCAAGCCTGTGATTGGCGTGTGGAATTCAGCAGGGGGTGAGGATCTTTCTGTAGTATGCAATCCCACTGAAATGTAGGTCCTTCACTGACTGTATGTGCCCAAACCTGAGAGACCTTGTACGTGCTTACCTGGTGCTTGTGAAGTACTGAGTGCTTTAATTGTAACACTGAAACGAGGGGCAGAAGTTCTAACAGAAAATAAACAAAGGCATGTAGTCCCAGTAGAGTTACAAAAGTACTTTTATAAAACATAGGACATTTAGTTAATTTAAATGATCACATCTGTGATTCAGAATGCATCTGGCCTTGTAGAAAATAGCTGGGTCCAGAAGCCAGGCTGGTGAAGGCTGAGTACATTGTAGCAGGGAGATAATTGGTCTCAGAAGGAGAAGGTTTCAAGTACTCAGCTATTCAACAGGATTTCAAAGAGTGTCTCTAGAGGAACATTGATCTTGACACACCACTCTTTTTTTTTTTTTTGGTGTGTGGTGTCGTCTGACTGTTCGTGAAGACAATGACAGTTAGCAGGGGGTCTGGGGAAAAAGGTTCCCAGAGCTCACAGGAGATGCATTCCTATGTAGCTGGACTCTAAGTCAGTCAACACGTGGGTTCTTTGGGTCCCTGTCTTCAAAGCAGCTTTGACTCAGAACTGAGAATGAAGGCCATTTGAAGAGGCATCAAATGCTTGTGGAGAGAGTGAGCATTCTAACAGTTTCTTTGTGCTAAGGGCTCACAATCCAGGGACTTAGAAGCCCTAGGAAATGGAGGGACAGCAGTCAATGTTGGATTGACAATGTTGTCCAGAGTGAATTTGGGGCATCAAAATGATTAAGGAGAGGTAACTCCCATTTGTAATGCTAGCATTCATTTTCACACACTCATTTAAACCCAGAGCTTCCTTTTTAAACATATAAATCACTGTAAGTACAAGTACAGAGTTGGTAAGTTTTTCAAGGCCTTCATTGTGTTATATACCATTTCTACCCTTGGATTAGGGTTTGACTGCTGTGAACAGACACCAGGACCAAGGCAAGTCTTAATTTTTTTTATTTAATATTTTCTTTATTTACATTTTAAATGTTATCCCCTTTTCTAGTTTCCCCTCCGAAAACCTCCTATCCCCTCCCCCCTTCCCCTGCTCACCAACCTACCCACTTCTGCTTCCTGGCCCTGATGGTCCCCTATACAAGGGCATATAACCTTCATAGGACCAAGGGCCTCTCTTCCCATTGATGACCGATTAGGCCATTCTCTGCTATATATGCAGCTAAAACCATGAGTCCCTTCATGTGCTTTCTTTGGTTGTTGGATTAGTCCCAGGGAGCTTTGGAGTTAATGGTTAGTTCATATTACTGTTCCTCCAATAGGGATGCCAACTCCTTCAGCTCCTTGGGTCCTTTCTCTAGCTCCTTCATTGGGGACCCTATGCTCTGTCCAATGGAGGGTTGTGGACATCCACTTCTGTATTTGTCAGGCACTGGCAGAGCCTCTCAGGAGAGAGCTATATCAGGCTCCTCTCAGCAAGCTCTTATTGGAATCTGCCATAGTGTCTGGGTTTGGTGGTTTTATATGGGATGAATCTGCAGGTGGAGCAGTCTCTGGATAGTCATTCCTTCAGTATTTACTTCACACTTTGTAACTCCTTCCATAGTTATTTTGTTTCCCCCTCTAAGAAAGGATAGAAGTATCCACACTTTGGTTTTCCTTCTTCTTGAGTTTGTGTTTTTCGAATTGTATCTTGGGTATTCGGAGCTTCTGAGCTTCTGGGCTTTTGGGCTAATATCTACTTATCAGTGAGTACGAACCATGTGTGTTCTTTTGTGATTAGGTTACCTTACTCAGAATGATATCCTCCAGATCATTCATTTGCCTAAGAATTTCCTGAAGTGATTGTTTTTAATAGCTGAGTAGTACTCCATTGTGTAAATGTACCACATTTTCTGTATCCATTCCTCTGTTGAGGGACATCTGAGTTCTTTCCAACTTCTGACTATTATAAATAATGCTATGAACATAATGGAGCATGTGTTCTTATTACCAGTTGGAGCATCTTCTGGGTATATGCCCAGAAGTGGTATTGTTGGATCCTCCAGTAGTACTAAGTTCAGTTTTTTGAGGGACCACCAAACTGATTTCCAGAATGGTTGTACTAACTCGCAATCCCACCAGCAATGGGGGGTGTTCCTCTTTTTCCACATCCTTACCAGCATCTACTGTCACCTGAGTTTTTGATGTTAGCCATTCTGACTGGTATGAGGTGGAATCTCAAGGTTGTTTTGATTTGCATTTCCCTGAAGACTATTGCAAGTCTTATAAATGATAACATTTAATTGGGGCTGACTTATGGGTTCAGAGGTTCAGTCCATTATCCTCAGGGCAGAAACATGGCAGCATCCAGGCATGCACAGTGCAGGAAGAGCTGAGAGTTCTACATCTTCATCTGAAGGCTGCTAGCAGAAGATGACCATTTCATGCTCTGAATTCTCCATTACTAGGAGTCCTCACGAGGGTCACCCTCTTGGATTTCAGGGAGTTGCCATTGCACTAGGTTTCTACTTTGCCCTTAAAATGCCAGCCCCATTTCCAGTTGTCTCTCCCAGCACTCTATCCTTCTATCCCTCCCCGGACCCCATCCCTCCCTAACCCCATCCCTCTTCATTACAAATTTATTCTATTTTTCCTTCCCAGGGAGACCAATGCATCCTCCCTTGAGCCCTCTTTTTTACTTAACCTCTTGGGTTTGTGAATTGTAGCATGATTTTCCTTTACTTAAGAGCTTATATCCATTTTTAAGTGAGTGCATACTATGTTTGTCTTTCTGGGTTGGAGTTTCCTCACTCAGAATGATTTTTCTAGTTCCATCCATTTTTCTGCAAATTTCATGATGTCATTTTTTAACAGCTGAGTAATATTCCATTATATAAATGTATTACATTTTCTTTATCCATTCTTCAGTTGAGGGATATCTATTTTGTTTCCAGTTTCTGGCTATTACAAATAAAACTGTTATGAACATATCTGAGCAAGTATCCATGTGATAGGATGGAGCATCATTTAGACATATGCCCAGAAGTTGTATAGCTGGGTTTTGAGGTAAATCGATTCTCAAATTTCTGAAAAACTACATATAGATTTCCAACATGGATGGACAAGTGTGTATTCACATTAGCAAAGGAGGATTGTTCCCTTGCTCCATATCCTTGCCAAAATGAACTGTCATTCATATTTTTGATCTCAGCCATTCTGACAGGTATAAAATGGAATCTTAAAGTAGTTTCAATTTGCTTTTCCCTGATGGCTAAGAATGTTGAACTTTTCTTTAAGTGCTTCCCAGCTATTACAGATTCCTCTGTTGAGACTTCTATGTTTATACCCCATTTTTAATTGGATTATTTGGTTTGTTACTGTCTAGTTTCTTGAGTTCCTTATATATTTCAGAAATTGTCCCTCTGTTAGAGTGGAGGTGGTGAACAACATTTTAGAAGTATTGGTATTAGCTTTCCTTTGGAAGTCTGGTAGAATTCTGTGATGACACTGTCTGGCCCAGGGTGGTTTTTATTTTTTTTTATTTTTATTTATTTTTTGTTGCTATTGTTTTTTGTTTGGTCTGTGTTTTTGTTTTGTTGTTTTGGGAGACGTTTAATGATGACTCCTATTTCCTGAGGGGTTATAGGTCTATTTAAATTGTTTATCTGATCTTGAGAATTTAAGTTTAAATTGCTTTGGAGTTTGGAAACAATTCCTACTGAAAATTAAGAAGAAGGGATGCAGAAACCACAGCATGTGAAGTCAAAGTGATAATAATGTGTGGGCCTGAAGATGACAATGCAAACATAACATAATGAAGATGGTTTTTTGAAATGCCATTCTCATGAAACATATTAAGTATTTGGAAGTATTTGGCCTGAATCATAGGGTCGCAAAAGTAACAAGAGGTGTAGTTATCTTAGTCAACCATCTTGGGTGTGTGATGTCATCTTCCCTAGAAATTATAGTTCATACTCTACAGAGATAAACTACTTGTCTAACTTTTGTTACTCAGTGTATTCCTTCTTCTATTCTAATTCATTTCTCAGTTTTCCTGTTAGGAGGACACTTGAGTTTCTTATTTAAATCACAGTTGGATTGAGATAAAAGTGTTTGACCCAACAAAGGTTATTTCTATAACAATGATATGAGTCTATAAAGCTTGCATGCTATATTTGGTCAATGTATATTACACACTTGGTTTGAACTTACATTTGCACTTTTTTACCAGTCCAGTGGAGACATTCTTGTGTGTACAAAATATGACACATCCAAGCACACTTAAAATTCTCCCAAAAGCTTCTTTAGGACACCATGCATTAATTTGTACATAAGAAATCACAAAATAGATCTTCTGCCTGGACCTGGCAGAAGCTGCCAAGAACCCCAGAGGACTTTCCATGCCGCAGGACATCAGAATCACTTCACAATCACTGGTGAGTGAAAAGCAACATCAGCTCCAAAGAATCGAGGAGGGTCTTGTGCCAGCAGGAACAGGGGCAAAGGAAACCCTCCCGGCCAGAGGCTGGGATTCTTTCCAGTTGGGGCCAGCCCTGCAATCTTCCACGTGAACCCAGTGGAGGGTGTCAAGGGTCCCAGAGGACTCTCCACGCCAAAGGACTCCTAGCACACCCAAGACCTCGAGATCACTGGAGAGCATGTGGGCAACAGAAGCAACAGAGCTTCTTGGACAGGGTCCCGTGGAGCCTTCATCCTCAGCCAGGAGGCAGAGCTGAGACCCAGAACCCTGGGCACCTTCCTTGCCAGAGGAGAGTCAGCCTACAGGGAGGGCTCTGACCCCAGGACTCAGGAGGTGCATCAGAGCTCCAGACTTCTGGACACCTGCCCTGCAAGAGGAGAGCTTGCCTGCAGAGAGTGCTCTGACTCCTGGGACTCAGGTGAGAGTTGGACTCCCCGGAGTGCTGACAGAGGCTAACAGAATCACAGGAGGATCAAGCTCCAGCCAGAGACAGTTTGAACATTAACACCAGAGATTACCAGATGGCAAAAGGCAAATGTAAGAATCTTACTAACAGAAACTAAGAATACTAGGCATCATCAGAATCCAGTAAGCTCAGGACAGCGAGTCTTGGATACCCCAACACACCCGAAAAGCAAGACTCGGATTTAAAATCACATCTCATGATGGTGGTAGAAGATATTAAGAAGGGCATTAATAAGTCACTTAAAGAAATACAGGAGAACACTGCTCAACACATAGAACCCCTTAAAGAGTAAACACAAAAATCCCTTAAAGAAATACAAGCAAATACTTCTAAACAGGTAGAAGAGCTTAAAGAAGAAACACAAAAATTCCTTAAAGAATTACAGGAAAACACAACCAAACAGGTGATGGAATTGAACAAAGCCATCCAAGATCTAAAAATGGAAGTAGAAACAATGAAGAAAACCCAAAGGAAAACAACTCTAGAGATAGAAACACTAGGAAAGACATCAGTAACCATAGATGTGAGCATCAGCAACAGAATACAAGAGATGGAAGAGAGAATCTCAGGTGCACAAGATTCCACAGAGAACATGAGCACAACAATCAAAGAAAATGCAAAATGCAAAAAGATCCTAACTCAAGACATCCAGGAAATTCAGGACACAATGAAAAGACCGAACCTATGGATAATAGTAGATGAGAATGAAGGTTTTCAACTTAAAGGGCCAGCAAATATCTTCAACAAAATAGTAGAAGAAAACTTTCCATACCTAAAGAAAGAGATACCCATGAACATACAAGAAGCCTACAGAACTCCAAATAGACTGGACCAGAAAAGAAATACCTCCCGACACATAATAATTAGAACAACAAATGCACTAAATAAAGACAGAATATTAAAAGCAGTAAGGGGAAAAGGTCAAGTAACATATAAAGGCAGGCCTATTAGAATTACTATAGACTTCTCACCAGAAACTATGAAAGTCAGAAGATACTGGACAGATGTTATACAGACACTAAGAGAACACAAATGTCAGCCCAGGCTACTACACTCTACTACAGCAAAACTCTCAATTACCATAGATGGAGAAACCAAAGTATTCCATGAAAAAACCAAATTCACACATTATCTTTCCACGAATCCAGCCCTTCAAAGGATAAAAAACAAACAAACAAACAAACAAAAAAAAAACCCACCAACACAAAGATGGAAACTACACCCTAGAAAAAGCAAGAAAGTAATCAATTCAACAAACCTAAAAGAAGACAGCCACAAGAACAGGATCCCAAATATAACAACAACTACAACAACAACAACAAAAAAAAAAAACCAGGAAGCAACAGTTACTTTTCCTTAATTTCTCTTAACATCAATGGACTCAATTCTCCAATAAAAGGACATAGACCAACAGACTGGGTACACAAACAGGACCCAATATTTTGCTGCTTGCAGGAAACACACCTCAGGGACAAATACAGACATACTACCTCAGAGTAAAAGGCTGGAAACCAATTTTCCAAGCAAATGGTTCAAAGAAAGAAGCTGGAGTAGCCATTCTAATATCGAATAAAATCAACTTCCAACCCAAAGTCATCAAAAAAGACAAGAAGGGGCACTTTATATTCATCAAAGGTAACATCTACCAAGACGAACCCTCAATTCTAAATATCTATTCTCCAAATGCAAGGGCAGCCACATTCATTAAAGAAACTTTAGTAAAGCTCAAAGCACACATTGCAACTCACACAATAACAGTGGAAGACTTCATCACCCCACTCCCACCAATGGACAGATCCTGGAAACAGAAACTAAAATGGGACACATGGACACTAACAGAAATTATGGAATAAATGGATTTAACAGATATCTACAGAACATTTTATCCTAAAACAAAAGGATATACTTTCTTCTCAGCACAAAAGAAGAAGAAGAAGAAGAAGAAGAAGAAGAAGAAGAAGAAGAAGAAGAAGAAGAAGAAGAAGAAGAAGAAGAAGAAGAAGAAGAAGAAAGGTGTGGTGGCACATGCCTTTAATCCCAGCACTCGGTAGGCAGAGGCAGGCAGATTTCTGAGTTCGAGGCCAGACTGGTCTACAAAGTGAGTTCCATGACAGCCAAGGCTATACAGAGAAACCCTGTCTCAAAAAACAAAACAAAACAAAACAAAAAACAAAACAAAAAAACAAATACAAAATATGGAATCTCCTCTAAAATTGACTATATAATAAGTCACAAAACAGGCCTCAACAGATACAAAAATTTTGAAATTATGTCATGCATCCTATCAGATCACCATGGACTAAGGCTGACCTTCAATAACAACATAAATAATAGAAAGCCAACATTCTTGTGGAAACTGAACAACACTCTACTCAATGATACCTTGGTCAAAGAAGAAATAAAGAAAGAAATTAAAGACGTTTTAGTGTTTAATGAAAATGAAGCCACAACATACCCAAACTTATGGGACACAATGAAAGCAGTCCTACACTAGCAGCCTGACAGCATACCTAGAAGCTCTAGAATGAAAGGAAACAAAATCACCAAGAGGAGTAGACAGCAGGAAATAATCAAACTTAGGGCTAAAATCAACCAAGTGGAAACAAAAAGAACTCTTCAAAGAATCAACCAAACCAAGAGCTGTTCTTTGAGAAAATCAACAAGATAGATAAACCCTTATCCAGACTAACTAGAGGGCACAGGGTCAGTATCCTAAGTAACAAAATCAGAAATGAAAAGGGAGACATAACAACAGATCCTGAGGAAATCCAAAACATCATAAGATCCTACTACAAAAGGCTATACTCAACCTAACTGTAAAAACTGGATTAAATAGACAATTGTCTAGACAGATACCAGGTACCAAAATTAAATCAGGATTAGATTACTGATTTTAACAGTCCCATTTCCCCTAAAGAAATAGAAGCAGTCATTAATTGTTTGCCAACCAAAAACAGTCTAGGACTAGATGGGTTTAGTGCAGAGTTCTATCAGACCTTCAAAGACCTAATTCCAATGCTCCTCAAACTATTCTACAAAATAGAAACAGAAGGTACTCTACCCAATTCATTCTATGAAGCCACATTTACTCTGATACTTAAGCCACACAAAGATTCAACAAAGAAATAGAACTTCGGACCAATTTCCCTTATGAATATTGATTCAAAAGTACTCAATAAAATCATTGCAAACCTAATCCAAGAACACATCAAAACGATCACCCATCATGACCAAATAGGCTTCATCCCAGTGATTCAGGGATGGTTTACCATATGGAAATCTATCAACGTAATCCACTATATAAACAAACTCAAAGACAAAAAAAAATCACACGATCATTAGATACTGAGAAAGCATTTGACAAAATCCAACACCCCTTCATGATAAAAGTCATGGAAAAATCAGGAATTAAAGGCCCATACCTAAACATAATAAAAAGCAATCTACAGCAAACCAGTAGCCAACATCAAAGTAAATGGTGAGAAGCTGGAAGCAATCCCACTAAAATCAGGGACTAGACAAGGCTGCCTACTTTCTCCATACATATTCAATATAGTCCTAGCCAGAGCAATTCGACAACAAAATGAGATCAGGGGGATACTAACTGGAAAGGAAGAAGTCAAAATATCACTATTTGCAGATGCTATGATAGTATATATGTGACCCTAAAAATTCCACCAGAGAACTCCTAATCCTGATAAACAGCTTCAGTGAAGTAGCTAGATATAAAATTAAGTCAAACAAATCAGTGGCCTTTCTCTACACAAAGGATAAACAGGCTGAGAAAGAAATTAGGGAAACAACACCCTTCACAATAGTCACAAATAATATAAAATACCTTGGTGTGACTCTAACTAAGGAAGTGAAAGATCTGTATGATAAGAATTTCAAGTTTCTGAAGAAAGAAATTAAAGAAGACCTCAGAAGATGGAAAGATCTCCCATGCTCATGGATTGGCAGGATTAACATAGTCAAAATGGCTATCTTGCCAAAAGCAATCTACAAATTCAATGCAATCTCCATCAAAATTCCAACTCAATTCTTCACAGAGTTAGAAAGGGCAATTTGCAATTTCATCTCCAATAATAAAAAACCCAGGATAGCAAAAACTCTTCACAATGATAAAAGAACCTCTGGTGGAATCACCATGCCTGACATTAAGCTGTACTATAGAGCAATTGTGATAAAGACTGCATGGTACTAGTACACTGACAGACATGTAGACTAATGGAATAGAATTGAAGACCCAGAAAGGAACCCACACACCTATGGTCACTTGATCATTGACAAGGGAGCTAAAACCATTCAGTGGAAAAAAGACAATATTTTCAACAAATGGTGCTGGCACCACTGGCAGTTATCATGTAGAAGAATTTGAATTGATCCATTCTTATATCCTTTTACAAAGCTCAAGTCTAAGTGGATCAAAGAACTTCACATAAATCCAGAGACACTGAAATTTATGGAGAAGAAAGTGGGGAAAATCCTTGTATATATGGGCACAGGGGAAAAATTCCTGAGCAGAACAGCAATGGCTTGTGCTGTAAGATCAAGAATTGACTACTGGTACCTCATAAAATTGCAAAGCTTCTGTAAGGCAAAGGACACTGTCAGTAAGACAAAAAGGCCACCAGATTGGGAAAGGATTTTTACCAATCCTAAATCTGATAGGGGACTAATATACAATATATACAAAGAGCTCAAGAAGCTGGACTCCAGAAATTTACATAACCCCATTAAAAAGTGGGATACAGAGCTAAACAAAGAATTCTCAGCTGAGGAATATTGAATGCCTGAGAAGTACCTAAAAAAATGTTCAACATCCTTATTCATCGGGGAAATGCAATAGTAAACAAATCTGAGATTCCATCTCACACCAGTCAGAATGGCTAAGATCAAAAATTCAGGTGACAGCAGCTTCTGTCAAGGATGTGGAGAAAGAGGAACACTCCTCCATTGCTGGTGGGATTGCATGCTTGTACAACCACTCTGGAAATTAGTCTGATGGTTCCTCAGAAAACTGGACATTGTAGTACCGGAAGATCCAGTAAGACCTCTCCTGGGCTTATACCCAGAACATGTTCCAACTGGTAACAAGGACACATGCTCCACTATGTTCATAGCAGTCTTTTTTTTATAATAGCCAGAAGCTGGAAAGAACCCAGATGTCCTTCAACAGAGGAATGGATACAGAAAATGTGGTACATTTACACAATGGAGTGCTACACAGCTATTAAAAACAATGAACTTATGAAAATCTTGGGCAAATGGATGTATCTGGAGGATATAATCCTGAGTGAGGCAACCCAATCACAAAAGAAGTCACTTGATTTGCACTCACTGATAAGTGGATATTTGCCCAGAAACTTAGAATACCCAAGAAAAATTTTGCAAAAGTCAAGAAAATCAAGAAGAAGGAAGACCAGTATGTGGATACTTCATTCCTCCTAAGAATAAGGAACAAAATACCCACGGAAGGAGTTACAGAGACAAAGTTTGGAGCTGAGACGAAAGGATGGACCATCCAGAGACTACCCCATCTGGGAATCCATCCCATAATCAGCCACCAAATGCAGACATTATTGCACATGCCAGCAAGTTTTTGCTGAAAGGACCCTGATATAGCTGTCTCGTGTGAGGCTATGCCAGTGCCTGGCAAATACAGAAGTGGATGCTCACAGTCATCTATTGGGTGGAAGACATGGCCCCCAATGGAGGAGCTAGAAAAAGTACCCAAGGATCTGAAGGGGTCTGCAACCCCATAGGTACAACAATATGAACTAACCAGTATCCCTCATGTCTCTAGCTGCATATGCAGCAGAAGATGGCCTAATCGGTCATCATTGGGAACGGAGGCCCCTTGGTCTTGCAAATTTTATATGCCCCAGTACAGGGGAATGCCAGGACCAAGAAGTGGGAGTGGGTGGGTAGGGCAGCAGGGCGGCGGGGGGTGGGGTGGGGTGGGGTATAGTGGACTTTTGGGATAGCGTTTGAAATGTAAATAAAGAAAATATCTAATAAAAACATCACAAAATAACTTTCTGTAAAGATAATCTTTATTAGGTTATAGAACTACAAGAAAATAAATGACTAAGTTCATTTGTCTCATTCAAGTTGACTTGAGGACAAAGTATTTCCAGTGGAAATGAAGTGGAAAGTATGCAGAGACCACAACATGCAGAGTCAATGTGGGAACAATACATGGGCTCAGGATGACACAGCCAATATAGAATGATGAAGATGGAATTTTTGAAATGGCTTTTCAATGAAGGGCTGCATGCTAATGCTGACCAGGTTGAGTTATGCCCTTTTCCTATGTACATAAATAACCCGCAGCTCAGCACCTTCACTGTCATCTGCTCTGGGGCCTTGTCTTAGTTTTTGTCTCCTGTTGCTCTGATAGAATGCCTTGATAAAAGCATCTTAAAGGACAAAGTGCTTCTTTTGGTTCACAGTTCATGGTGTTACCTGTCATGGCAGGAAGCCAAGTCAGCAGGGGCTAAAGCAGTTCGTTATATTGTCTTTCTTTCACTATTAATACAGTCCAAGACCAACCAGTGATTGGTGAAACCCACATTGGTGGCTCTTCCCATTTTAATTAAGGTAAGACAAATCTTCTACAGTCCTGACCAGAGGACTTATCTCAACCAACTTGACAGTTGCTTTAACCAGTACAGGAATATTCCATCTTGTTTCTTGCAATGGTTCCCTGGCTAGTCTCCATTCACTGACCTTTTCCATCTGCAATCTCATATGTCCCCTCTGTCCATTCTCTGTGCAGAATGATCCACAATCCCTTCAATCAGATCATATCATTATTGGCACTAAGATATTGTTTTCTTCTCATCATATTTTAGGCCAGAGACACTGGCATTGGTCTTTGGAGCCTTCGTAATGTAACCTTTGGTTTTCTTTATAGTCCCCCTGGCTTTGTGTATTTTGCCTCAAAACCTTTGAATCCACACTACTCTCTGGTTGATGTGTTCCTGGTGTTCACACAACATCCAAATTCACCTTCAAGACCTTAGTTGAAGATTTCTTCTTTGTAAATAAAGCTCCCCCCTCATTTTCCTATTGACATAGTAATTCCAACTCAGTGCTGCTGCTCAACTTCCTGCTTCTCACCAAACTGCTCTCTCTCTCTCTCTCTCAATTCTGACCTTTTGTTGTTGTTGTTGTATTCTCTTTCCTCCCCTTCCACACAGAATGTATACTCTCTAAGATCAGAGAATTTTGTTTTATCCTTCTCCTTCTCGCATGCTTCTCATGTTTAAATTGGACATCGTGATGAGGTTGGCATTTTAAAACCTCATCACAATTTGAGCTCCTTTAAATCACCTCAGTCAGAGAGTGCTCTCTTCCTTGTGAAGAAAGATTCTACTTTGTCCATTAAGTCTGTTCTTTGTCCTCTCACATTCTCTCTTTACCCATGTTTTTATGAGTGTTAATATATTTTTCTTTCATATTCTCTCGATAAGCTGTCCTTGCCAGTGTGTTTCAGTAGACAAAAATATCGACACCCCAGAGAAAAATCTTTGAACTTTTTCTCAGGTGCCAACAGTGGGTGTAGGTTAGTGTCTTTAGCTTTCACTTTTCTACTCAGGACTGGTGTGGCTCCATCAAAGTGGCAGCTGGTGAGCACTGACTGAGCCCAGTCAAGGGCTAGTGCTGGCTCTGATCCTAGAGCAGCAGTGACTCTGTACCCTTTGAGTACTTCTCCTTTAATCCCAGCATTACACAGCTTCTGTGGCCCATGGCCTTTCTTAGAATTCCCCTTTTAATATATGGAGGATAACTCCTGCTTTCATGATGTCATTCAAGTTATCTGTCTGAATCCTAAGCATAGAGTTTACCCTAATTTCCCAGGTGAATACATCTTAATAATATGGCTACTCTTCTCCAAAATTAAGAAATTGCAAGGAGATGCTTAAGAGCTAGCTTGTAAAAGAAGCAATGACAGCAACAGACATGCTAACATGAAATCGTCATTAAGCCTAGACAAAAACCTACAAATAAAACAGAATGTAGAGAGCAGGGGAAATAGCCCTCCGTAGGGAAAAACACTCCAAGCTGGATAGCCAATATTATGTGTTCAGCCGTCAAGTCATAGACATGCAAGTAACATTTAAACACAGCAGGTAGTATTTATATACTTAGGCACACACACACG
The DNA here is from genome assembly GCF_978045245.1 of Mus caroli. Taxonomy (NCBI): domain Eukaryota; kingdom Metazoa; phylum Chordata; class Mammalia; order Rodentia; family Muridae; genus Mus; species Mus caroli. The sequence continues at coordinate 13,588,304 of NW_028227274.1, read as the reverse complement.
TGTGTGTGTGTGTGTGTGTGTGTGAACAATAAAAGAAATAGAGGTGAGGTTATAAATTGGAGAAAGCGAGGGTGGAGGAGAAGAGGGAGGGAGGGAGAGAGAGAGATAGGGAGGGGGAGGGAGGGAGAGAGAGAGAGAGAGAGAATAAAGGAATGGATGGGAAGGGTTTGAGGAAGGAAAGGAGGGATGATATAACTCTATTTCCATTTAAAAATGTTAAAAATGCCTAAATTTTTTTAAAGGAAGCAATGGTTGTGGAAATAGATGGAAATGGATCAAAAGGGAACAAGAAAAGGCTACATATTCAGAGTCTGTTAGACTGAGGTAATTAAGCACTAGAACTTACATTGGCAGAGACTCAAAGGCACTCCCAAGAGCTGGAAAGTCTGAAAATAAGGAAGGGTTTCAGGTGTGAGTGAACAGCTGGCACCTGGTTGATGTAGGTGGGGTTCGAAAGTGGGTCTCCTGAGTGATTGATTTGTACTGTATATTTGGCTCTCTCTGGTTAGTTTTCACTTAAAAGTAAGGTCCACAACCAGAGAGGTTGTGTTATTCCTCAGATGTTGGCCATTTGATCCAGTTATTGTGAAAATGATCTTAATTGTTAGGATTCCAGCACAGTCTCTGGGATGCCCATTGCTGTTTATTAGGGGCAAGTTCCCAGGGCTGGTTGCTGCTTGTTGTGGACCAGGGCTCTGTGTTTACATATGGTCTGACTACTAGCCATTGCATATTTGTTCTCTCAGGGTTCATGATTCCTGTCAACCCCACTTAGTCACTGACCTTGAAGAAATGTTGGGTTAGGATGACGCAATCCAACTAGGCAAAAGGGACTTTACTTTGTGGATCTTTTAAGCAATTTAAGTGATGTCATGAGCCACACAGCAAAGCAAGGATGTCATCAGAAGACTGACTTAAGATGTGGAGATTGCTTAGTCATCAACAGTGCTTGCAGCACAAACTATGCTGGACTTTGACCTCTGACCACCATAATGTATTTACAAACGTGTATACATGCACACATGTAAGGTCATGTATACACTGAGAGCTTTGGTATTTCACTCAGAACTAACTGATGAGTTGGACTTCTCTGAAAATCCAAACTCCCAAAAAAATGCAGGAAAAATATAGATGTTAAGTGCTAAATAAAAGGAGAATTTATTTCCTAGATAACTTTCCTCCCATTATTTATTGATAGATTTGCATGTTTCCCAGTGTACCTTGAGCCATGCTGCACTCAACTAATCTATTTGCTAGTTTTGATTCATGAAAATTTTTTTCCACAGGTATCCCCAAAGCTGTCTAACAAGTGCTTTAACATACAGGCCCATTGTGGGGGACTCTGCAGGTGTTCCTGCCTCTTTGCTCAACATAACTGCAGTTGAATGGCACTCAGCAGTACTTTTGGCATGATGTAGTTATGAATGAAAACACATCCATGGTGAGCATCAGCATGCTGTCCCCTGCAATTGATCCGGCTTTGTGTATCCTTCAGCTGAGAGTCATAGTTTGTTTAAAAAAAATACAATTTATTTCCACTGAAATATTCATTACTTTTACAACCGATTTTCTCGTTTGTTAGCGTGGCTCCTGGTTTTCTCATGAATTCATTCAGTACTATGGACAGAGAATGGGAGATGGAGAACATGACAGAGTTATTACACAACCCCACTGGGTGGAAGGAGATACCAACACAAGTCCTGTTGTTTCCTGGTTGATATAGCAAAGCTATCAAGTAATCTTCATAGCGTCTTTTGCTTTTTCTGTTTGTTTTCTAGATTATCCCACTTTATGGAAAACAACCCACTTTATGGAAAACAACCAGCTACAAATGGGAAGCTTCTCTCTCATTGACAAGCACCTCTAGCACCCCTTCCACTCGGCTGACCACTGTTCTCAGCTACTAGCTTTGTGTTTCGTGGTGATGACATAATGCTGCCTCTAGTGTTGAAGCAGTTCTCACAAGTTTCCCTCCTTGTTCAGGCAAAGAAGGTGGCTGTCATCTGATATCCTTGAAATAGAAGTAGGATCTTTAGAAGACACCCAGGAGAGGCTAGGGGAACTCTAGTCTCCAGCTGCTCCCTGAGTAATGGAAATCTATTTCACAGTCCTTGGCATCCCTAGGAAAGGCCCAGGAACCCTGCGTGTGGAGTGGGCATGCCTTAGAGGAAAGAAGTTCTTTATGCTTTCAAGGACTGTGTTTGACACTGATTCTACAACTGTGCCATAAGGTGTTTAGGCACAGGGACCCTGCAGTGCCCAAATCCAGGCAGAGTGTCACATCTGGATGTTGCTCTACAGTTATTGCTCACCTTAGGTGGTGATGGGCACCAGTGGAGGATTCTGACTTTTTCTCCCTGTACCTTTATTTGGTGTCATCTTTTGCGAAGAAGAAGGGGAAAAGCTTATGGACATTTTAGTGAGGAGCCACAGTACTGGAACTTCCCATTCTTCCCCAAACTCCTTTCCAACAGTCACATGATCCAATCCCTTTATCTCCAGTTTAAATGGTAGAGAAAATGATTTCATTTTGACTCTTACAGCTTTTTTTCCCCTTTCCCTTTCCTTTTTTTTTTTTTTTTTTTTTTTTTAATTGGGAATGCATTATTTCTGATTTGGGCTGCCACTCTGATTTCTAAGATAATCCCTGCCCTTTTGGTGTTTTCTCTGTCTTCTGCCTGGAATAAAACGGGATAGGATAAGGCTGACACCCTGGAGGTCAGCCCTGCTTGCAGACAATGACAGGATCTGAGCTGAGAAATTCCTCCTGATCAATCAAGGAGGTCTTGCTGAGGACCAATTTAAACGGGAAAGTTTGTGAGCTTCACTGGGCTATTTCAAAGTTCATGCAGCTTTAGCGTTAATCCTCTTAACACATTAGGCCTTGCAAACTGGCACTACATAATGTCGGCAGAATAAAAGCCTGTCCAGCTTTTAGGCTTTTATTTACATTTCTTTGCATGCTGGTGTGTTAGTCTCTTCTCTCCTCTCTCCGGATGCCTTCCTAACCGCCATCACATCCCGCCCCAGGTGTTTCAAACTGGTTGAAGGCCAAACTGCTTAGACTGGCATATTAAAGCTTTTACATAACCCTGCTTTTCCCAAGCCATGGAACACAAGCTGCAGTGTGTTGGTCAAGGGATTCCTTTCCCCCAATCTCTTTCTGCAAAGGATAACATCTTGGCTGTCACAAGGTAAGCGTTTCCAGCATGAATGTTTAATGAGGGTGAAGTCAGCATGCAGCATGCTGTTTATTTTGCTTTCTAATAAAGCCAAGCTCAGCAATGCCCTTCCTACTAGTGGGAATTCTTACACCTTTGCAACATCTGTGGTCCTCAGAGGAAATGGCTTTCAACATCTCCCTTCTTCTGATAAGTTAATTACATAAAGCATGAAGAATTCAAGGTTACAAAGGAATCAGGAGCTAAAAATAATCCCTAACAGCTTCTCTAACCCACTAATACTCACCAAGTGTTCATAATAGAAAATGAGGGAGAAATCGTAAGCGGTAAACATGGGGGCTTATCAAAATACATTTTAGAGTCCAAATAGATCTCGGGTGTGGAAAGAACTAGAAAAAAGTTCACCCTTGGTGGAACAAAATTAATTGTGTGAGTGAAAAGTTAGAAACCAGGAAAGCAAAAACTTTGGGAATGTTCATATATTCATACAGTGAGAAGCATTGAGCAGGGATGAATACAGGTTGAAGCCTGCTCCATCTAGAACTGACAGTATGGCCTTGGGGAGGTTACTCGTTCTTGAAGGCAGAAATCACTTTCTTATAGCATGTCCAGTGTGACAAGTGTGGTTACCCAAACTACTCTTGAAGCTAGCCTGACTCTTGATTGATTAGCAGTATCCCAACCACCATGCCAAATGGACTGCACACATTTGTACACTCTTTGAAATTACACAGAAGTGTAATTAAAAGGTCACCTAAAAGTCCAAACCACTCTATTTAAAATCACAGAACGGGGCAGGGCCAGAGAGAAGGTTCACTGTGCAAAGGTAGTTGCTATGTAAGCCTGAAGATCTCAGTTCCATTTCTAGAACTCATATAAAGGTGAAAGGAGAGGTTCTACTCTACAAGTTGAACTCTGACCTCTACAAACACACTGTGCCTTGGATGCTTTTCACTCCCAGCATCTCTCTCTCTCTCTCTCTCTCTCTCTCTCTCTCTCTCTCTCTCTCACACACACACACACACACACACACACACACATATGCACATACACTAAATAGAAAAAAAGAAAAGTCAAACACAAAAAGCTTAGATAACCATCTGCTCAAACCCATGCCATTTGTAGGCCAAAGAACTGGGCTCCCCACCTGGTATGCCTAGCTTAGAATTTCTTCCTTTCTCCTCTAAGCTTCATCTTCTCTAGTGGCAAAAACTAATTGGTTTTGATAAGTGTAGAAAAGTATACACAACTGTCTATTTCCCTTTCTGCTTCTATTCAGGTATCATAGGAATGGTCACCTTGTAAGCCAAGGCAGATTAATGCTAGAAAAATAGAGAAATCAAGCTTACATTTGTTTAGTTTAGGAGGCAGAGCCTGGGAGAAATGGAAGTTGAAGTATCAGGGCATGTGTGTCACCATGTTTCAAAACCTACTCATTTTAGACTAGAGGGAAAATAGAAAGAGGAATAAATAGAAAGGTTGTTATTTTTCAAACAAGTTTAATGCCCTGTCAAGAGACAGAAAGCCTCATGTATCACCGGAAAGATTTTCAGTTTCAAATGGGTACAAGAAAAACCTGATACCTCAGCTGGGAGACAGCTCAGTTGGTAAAGTGCCCAAACATGAGCTGAGTTCAAGTCCAGGATCCACAAAAAAAAAAAAAAAAAAAAAAAAAAAAAAAAAAAAGCTGGAACACTCTTCTTATCCCAGTGTTGGGAAAGAGGAAACAGTATGATTCTTGTAACTTACTGGCCAGCCTTGTAGCTGAGTTGATGAATGCCAGACCAATGCAAGACATTGTCTCAGAGAAAACAAATAAAACCAAAAGCCAACAACTAGAGACAAGGCTCAGCAGTTAACAGTGCCTGATGCTCTTGCACAGTACTCATGTTAAGCTCCTCAGATCCACATGGTAGTTCATAACCTTCTGCGTAACCAAATACCTTCTTCTGGACTCTGTGGGCAGCAGGTGTGTACTTACTGTCCGTCCAAACATGTAGGCAAATCATTTCTACACACAAAAATCAAAAGCTACGACAAGTAAACAGTTTCTAAAGAACAATACCCAAGGTTGAATTCTGACATCCACATACACATGGTCATGCATACAGGTCCATGTGGACACATGCACATACTCATACATACACCCAGACACACACACTTATTTATGCACACAGACACAAAGATTCACATATAGACAAAGCCATGATTGGCATCTGTAATATGGCCCTTTAGGCACCTCTGTGAAGGTTTTTTATAGAAATAGCTTAGAAACAGGATGGCCTACCTAGAGAGCTGATGTAGTCTCAGTATTATTGAACACAGACAGGATGGGGGTTCCACTAGGTAGATCTTTGAGATCCTAGAATCAACTTACAAGAGACATTTTACTATACCATTTGTCTGTTTCCCCCCTTGGGACCTGTATCTTTCTGGTTTGCAGGCATCCTGTGTCTTTTGTCAGTTCTATGCAGTGAGAAGCAGAGTAATGCGGCCATTATCAGTGTCCCGTTAAGCCAAAGTTCTATGTTGGCTCCCTAGTCACTGACTTTGGAACCCTACCTAAGTATTTTGACTAAATAAACTGCTCTGTTTTCTCATCCACTAAGTAACAGTGCCCACCTACTCCAGCCCCATACAGAACTGTAAGTACCAAATGAGTCAGTGCAACAACCCACTTAGGATGGAGACCAAAACCAAGCAAGCTTCCAGTTCTAAATCAGAGACTTCAGGAAAAAAAAACCACCCCAGACAGTTTTATCTTCTCCTTATTATCCTCAACTTTCCCATTTCCCTTTAAGATTGTTCATTCTGGTTCTTTAGGTCTGGCATCAGGTCTTATTGCTTTTTGTTTTTATTTAGTTTAGTGTAGTGTAGTTTAGTTTAGTTATGTCTTGTTTTTGTCAAGTATCTGCTTGGCTTATAGATGTTTATTAATTTTATGGAATAAGTAGAATAGGGTCTAGATAAGGTGTAGAGTTTTGTTTAGTATGTACAAGGTCCTGGATTTCATCTCTAGCAAAACACACATATGCACACACACAAACACACACACACACAAACACACACACACACAAATGCACACACATACACACAAACACACACAAAAAGACACACACACAAACACATACTCACACTAACACACATACAAACACACACACTCATATACATGCAACACACACATCCTCAGGTGCACCTCCACCTGCCACCTCAGGCGTGGTTCTACCACATCCTCAGATGCGTGTTACACCCATCTACTGACTGCATTTGTTGTTAACTAACTAAGGGACTTCCTTTTCACCTGTATAGTTATCATAATGCAGCTTCAGAAGCATAGCTCTCTATGAACTTTGAATTTATCTTTAGTAGATTAAAATATGCCATGTGTATTGCAAATGTCTATAAACAAAATGTATCTTCACAGATATTTCATTATGTGTGGCAGCCATTGAAGTTTAGGTGTCCCAGTAACATATGAAAATGCTGCTCAACTTCAGGTACAAATTTTCTATGTACGGCTCACAGAGAGATGCTCAAAGCCTGGGATAAAGAACAGAAGAACTTAAGGTCAGACCTCTAAACTCCCAATGACCTCTTACAAGACCTCACTTCTTTTATTGTTATTAAGAGCTTATTTCCTTTTTAGTTATGTGTATGGATGTGTGTGATGGGATATGCATGCATGTGAGTGCAAGTGTCAGCAGGAGCTGACTGGGTCAGTGGGCCTCACTTTTTGTATCTTACAATTTTTTTTTAATTCAGATTATTTTGAGAAGTGACCTTGAGTTTCAAGACTCTCTGAACTCATAAGAAAAAAAAATGTCTTCGGAGGCACATTATTTTCCCTCATTTGGCATGGAGCTTCAATTTTGATTTAGACAGTAAGGGCTATGTCACTGGACACAAGATGAAAGACTAACAATTTTTATTTATGTAATTTAGAAGAGGTAGGAAGCTGGGAGGAGGAATGAAAATGAAGAAAATAGAAATGGCATTGAGTGCTAACATTATGAATGATGAGTCAGAATCGGTATGGCCTTTCAAAATAACTCATGTACTAAATATGAGGGGCAAAACTATGAACACAGAAGGTAATATAAAGAGCTCTGCTACATTTTCTCTAAATAATGTGTAATGGAAAAGATTACATTGAGACACATTTGTTCTGTTAGTGTGTCAATGGAAATTTATAGTTACTTTATTAGTTACTATATTAGGTTGGATTTGAATACTGTGTAAATGTCAGCAATGTAATGGTTTGGTCCTCAGGGTACCAATGTTGGGAGGAGACAGAAACTTTAAGAACCTGGGTCTGGGCTGGAGAGATGTGGTTAAGAACACACCCTACTCTATCAGAGGGTATTAATTGGCTGTCAGCATCCACAGAAATATTCCAGTTTTAGGAGATCTGGAATCTTGAGAAGTAGCCTTGAGTTTTATTTAAGATTCTGTACTGATAAGAAAGACATCTTCCCAGGTATGTCATTTTCCTTAATTTGGAGTGGAGCTCTGTCTGGTTCCTGCAGACACTTGTACTCACAATTACAACAGGTCCCTCCCCCTGAACATGCACATACACATAACTAAAACAAACAAATAAACAAACAAACAAAAACAAAACAAAAACAAAAACAAAAAAAAACAAAATAAGCCTTTATTAACATCAAAATTAATGGGGTCTTGTAGAAGGTTTTTAGGCCATTGGGTATGCTTAGCAAGGCGATCCTGGGAACCCAGTCTCTTCATACTATTTGCTTCCTGGTGATAAAGGTGACTAATTTCTACCAAATACTTCCACCACAGTGTGCTATGCTGCCTTATCATAGATCCAAAACAGTAGGGAAATTGCTTATGAATTGGAACTTCCAAATCTGTAAGAAATAGAGCAGTGTGTATGTGGGGGTGGGTTGGGTGGGAGAAGTGGCTGGAGGCTTCAGGGAAATATCCCTTTCTTCTCAGAAGTTAATTGTACATGGATTTTGTTATAATAAAAGCAAGCTGATTAATACCATTTTATTTAGGACTATTAAGCTTTTTTTTTTTTTAAATATAATCTACTAAGTATGTTTCCCAAGAGCTGAACTATGGGAAATAGGAAACAGGGCTATTATAATATCCCTTATAATGGCTTTTGATTTTTAGTAACTCTAACCTCTCCTCATTTCTTCTCTCTTCTTTGCTACTTCTTTCTTTTTTGGGGGGGGGAGGTGGTGGTGGTTGATTTTTGAAAGACATTTTTGAAAGACATGTTCTAAACTTCACAAAAATGCCAGTGCTCTAGGCTCACAGCATAACGCATAGCTAGCTAGTAAATGACTATTTCTTTAATCAAGATGGCTTAATGAATTTTTCTAAGTCACAAATGGTAAGAAATACAACTAAGCAAATGAAAAATCTATGCTTGTTTCTTCTTCTTTGGTCATTTCTCATGGCTTACCTAGGGTGGTGGTTTGAATATGCTTGACCCATGGGAAGTGTCACTATTAGGAGGTGTGGCTTTGTTGGAATTGGCATGTCTTTGTTGGAGGAAGCATATCATTATGGAGGCAGGCTTTGAAGGCTCATAGGCTCAGGTTCTACCTAATGCAGAATTCCCTCCTGGCTGCCTTCTGATCAATATGTAGAATTCTCTGGCTCCTTCTCCAGCACCATGTCTGCCTGCACGCTGCCATGCTTCATGCTATGACAATAATGGACTGAACCTCTAAAACTATAAGCCAGCCTCAATTAAATTTTGTCCTTTATAATTGCCTTGGTCATGGTGTTTCTTCACTGAAAGGATACTCTAACTAAGACATGAGTATGGGCATTACATGCAGAATGAACAGCAAGTTGTGAGTCTCACTGAAATTTGAAGTGAAGCAGCTTTCTCTCTTTCTCTGGGAAGACTGTATAGTCTCAGGGCTCCTCCCATCCTCCAAAGAAAGAAACAAGCCTTTTCCTCTTGAGGTGTTTTAGGATGAGTGATGACCAGACTGAGAATCTAGGCTTCCACAACTTTGCTCCTCTCATCTCATCTCTTTTGACCTCCATCCACCCATCCACTTGGCAAACAGTAATTATGTACAAAGTTTATGATTCTTGCCTAGTGCTATAAGTATATAGGTAAATAAGATAGGGATTTTTGTCCATAAGGAGTTAACAGGAAATAAGCAGCAGTATTTTTGTTGTTATTATAAGCTTAGTGCTTTGGTAGCTGTGGAAGGTGATGTACTTCTCATTTATGTAAAAAGGAAGGAGGGTACAGTTAAGTCTTCTTGTGGGGAACTACTAACCTGGTTTCTAAGACTGAGTACAAATTCATCATTATGATGAGAATGAATCATTGGAAACCAGGGTCTGGGAAAGGAGGAAAGCAATGACTCAGCAGAATAAAACTGTTTCTTGACTAAGGAATCACACACATAGCCCAGCATCTAGAGGAGGAGGAAAGTAGACAAATGAAATGAAAGCATTAGGAAAGGCCAGGATAGAAAGGATATTTGTCTTGGTCAATTGTCTGGACTTCATTGTGGAGACAACAGGTGGCTCTCTAAGGGATCAGAGTAACAGTAGGATGTAAGGGGAGATTCCATAGTAAATGTTTGCAGAGAAGAGAGATGTGCATCTATCTGTCACAGTACTCAACAGACCAAGTAAGAAACAGCATAGAGTGGGCAATGATACTAATTGACAACAAACACAGGGAGGAGAGAAAACTCTTGAATTTTAAGGGTAGAAGGGGACTGACAGCAAAATTAACACAGGGAGAAAGTGATGGAAATGACTCTTCCAGGTTGTACTTTGAGAGCCTAGTTTTGTGTCTTTCTCACCAAAAGTGGATTTAGGATGAATCAGATATCTTAGTGGACTGGAAAGATAAAGTCTCATGGGGTGTTTTGAGTTCCAGACATCGGTACTGTCTGTTCGGTCATATGCTTCAAAATATATAACAGACTTCAGGGTATGGCTGTGAGCACAGCTTCAGAAAGGTGATACTAGACCTCTTATCTTGTTCACTTAGAGGAAGTAAAATTTATGTCCTTTGAAGCATTCAGTTTCCCTTCCTTACTGTATCCAGGAATTCCCAACTTAACTAATTATTATTACCTAGGTTTAAGTTGTGTGTGGGTCAATAAGAGGAGAAGTCTGATATTTTTGTTTTAAAGTCAGAAAGACAAAGTATAAGTAACTGTTGCATGCATTTCACTGATGCTCAGAAAACAGAGCAAACATACTGCCACAGAAATGTGCTACTTCTAGGACCTCAGAAGTAAGTGACATACTTGTCCAAAGGCACAACAGAAGTTGCAGATGGGAACTCCCATTTGCAACTATTGACTGAGATGAGTACTTTCTAGTGTTGCAATTTGTCACAACATTAGAAAGTGAAAGTGCAATTACAAAACCTGGCCTTGTTACCCTTGGCAACCCACAAGTGTAATACAAAGTCCTCAAACTTACTGAAATAAAAAAAGAGGTCTTTCTGATGACAATGATGTTGTCTGGGTTGAATAGAAAAATTTTTCTAAAGTAGATTTTTCAGTGTGTGTGTGTGTGTAAGTGCTTATCTCTCTGTTCTCACATACTCTATTCTGGTTGCCATCAGAGGTGCCAAGACAATGCCCTATAAAATCATTGAGAGACTATGACTTCATACTACAGTAGATGCTCTGTTGTGCGTAATCACAATGCTTTGCAGCCACTGAAGTCACAATATATTTATATGTTCCTACACTTAGCACCTTGATGGCTCATTCAGAGCCCACTTCCTTAAACTCAGGGATGCTTGTTGGTACAAGCCAGAAAATTATCCACATTATCTTCCCGGAAGAGTAGGGGGCACAGATCGGCCCTGTCTTAGGATTGTGGATGACCATGATAAAATTTCATAAGGAATGTCATAAAGTGGGGTGACCTAATGCTCAAGGATAGAGTGGGAACACCTAGCAGAATCAGAGCACTTTAGTGTCATCCAGCAGAGTCAGAGCTCTTTGGTAGCATCCCTGATTTTTCTGTGCAGATTCCACACTTACAACGCCTGGGGTGAAAAGGGGAATGATGAGGGTCTTATTCCTGGCCATCTCACAGTGTACGTAAGAATTTCTTTATGACCAGTTTCAAGATACGCAAAGAGAGGGTGATTACAATTTCTAAGACCTATTTTGGAAAAGAGAAATCCAGATGGTATAATAAATTCTATATATTTGAAGATCCTAGAAGATTATCCATTTTCTGCATTCTAATAGCAATTTTAGAAATACATATGCATATGTATACATGTATACATATACATACTCATCTTTATCTTTTTTTTTATCTTTAGCTTCTCTTCTTAGGTTTTACTGGTCACAAGAGAAACTAAAGAATGTCTGAGGATGAGGTCCTTTTCTTAAAAAATTTTAATAGATGATGTCATGTATCCTACACTGTCCTTGAGTTTCCTATATAGCTGAGGATAACCTTCAACTTCTGTATATTTTGCTTTCGTTTCTGAGTGTAGGATTTCAGGGTGTGGCTGTAATTTCCGTATTGGGGTAAGATGATTAATAAGTGATGAATGAGAGTAACCGGAACAGCTATTAGAATACAGAGGTGGAGGCAGGAAGATTCTGAGATCTAGCACAGCCTGAGCCTGTCTTGAGACAAGCAATCAAACAAACAACCCAAGCAAATTCAAAAGAAAGGAATAAAGAAAGGAATGAAGGAGGGAAGCATGTAGGGAGGAAGAAAGGACCTTTTGACTAGAGAGAAAAAGGAGAGAACATGTCCTACATAATGTGGAGAAAATACCAAATAATAAACAAGTCACTCAATATCATCCCACATTAACAGGTTTGATGTTCTCTGAAAAAAGAAAAAAAATAGTGCATTTACTTAGGCACATCATTAAGACACACATTCAGTTGAGCACAATTATTCAGAGCAAAGAAAAATCAGCTCATCTATATGGTTTTTTTTGTTTGCAGTTATTTAGCATTTATATTTATATAGCCCACACTAGCAGTTAATTCAGTTAATTTAGCCAAGCAGCCAGGAATTTCAGGAGGGAATCGGGGCTTTCGGATGAGTGATGTTGCAGAAGCCTCAAGCCCCAGCTGTTTGGCTGGACTCTGATTTTTATTTGTAGTATTGGCAAGAATAGACATAGCTCTCGAAGCCTGGCATGGCATTGGGAGAAAAGGCTTCTGAAATGCGAACAGTAGCTGAGTATGGGGGAAGGGGTGGGGGAAGGGACGGAGGGAGAGGGAGAGACAGACAAAGACAGACCAACAGATAGTACTTAATCTGTTGTGGATATGCTAATTGTTCCTGTAGGGTTTGTACATCATTTTTTTGACTTTCCATGAAAATGGAAAGTTCAGAGCATGATTCAGGTCAGGCATTAGTAACTAACTTTTTCAGGTCAGGTAGAAACTAAGCTCCAGAAGGTGTACTGTTTGGAGTCACCCTAGGCAACACATTGTGGTCAAAACCATAAATAAAAGTTATGCTTTGAAAACTCCCACTTCTAGGCTTCATGCATGGCATTCTGTGATCTCTGTGTTGCAGAGCAGCAAATCTTCCCCTTAGCATGCCCCCTGCGGCTGAGCGAAGCTGATTTGTTGAAGAGGATAATGATGATGATCATCATGTGGGATGAACAAATGGTGAGAAGCCTAAGGGAACCAGATGCAAGGGAGAGTACATGGAATTTTATTGTGAGTGATAATGCTATAAATGAAAAATTGGTGAGGCATCCAAAGAAAGGAGATGTTGGAAGACAGACCTATCTTCAAATTCAATTAGTTAATCTAAGATTAGTTTTAAGACATGAAAATAAATGACTCTGTTTTTAAGTCAGTCCTTAGCAACAACAAAGACACAGTAAAAACAAGGAAGTGATGGCCATTTTGACATAAAGCAACTGATAAAAATCCAAGTGGGAAATAGCCATTAAAGCCAGTCATGTAGGATACCAACTGGCAGATGTGAATGGTCTTCACCCTGAGGTCAGAGGAAGCAAGTTAATGAATTCACCAGCAATTCTTTCTCTAACAGTCACATAAAAGCAACTAAATCTTGAGGGCCTAAAAGAAGAATACAGTACCCTTGGCAAGCCATTCACTTTGCATTTGACTGAGGGCAGAGCAGACATGAGAATTTTATAATGTTGGATAGAAGGGTTCAGATAAATCTCAGCTTCTCCCACACCTCCCACAAAGTGAAGCACAGCAGGTTGACTTTGGCCAGGGACTCACTCTCCACTGAAGATCATCTCTGTTTTCTATCACAGTTAACATTTTTATTTCTCTCTCACTTGCTCTATTTTGAAGCTAAAGCCACTCAGACTTGCAATTGAATTTCTAATTTTAGGCTAACACCATCCAGCGCAGAATCAGCACAAGTTTGGCCAGAACTTTAAATTAAATTTGCCACCACATTAAATGGTTAATTGGTTTATGGCTTTGGGTAAGAGACAGAGAAACTGGGTCAAACTTTCCTACCACACAAGTTATTATCATTTGCAGGCATCAAATACCTGTTTCTCTAGATAGCAAATCACTCCACAAAATGTATTTACAAATCAAGATGGAAATATTTTATGGACTTTCTTGGGATTATGTCAACTATAAGCCCAGACTGCTGTTTGAGGAACCTCAGTAAAGGCAGTAGAGACAAGAGGAATAAAGTAATGTGGGCAGACCAGGGAGGCAGCTCTCACTCTGAGGTCAGTATCCTGAAAGTAAGGAGAAGGAATTTCAGAGGAGTTTGTTGGTGGTAGTGGTTTGTTTTGTTTAGTTTTCTTTTTTTGGTTCTATTTTGTTTTTTTTTGTTATTGCTGTTGTTGTTTTTGTTTGAGTGTTGATTTTGTTTAATAGAAATTACATTAAAGAAGTCTCTGTAGTATAAAGTTGGAAACAAGCTCGGTTACCAAACGTCAAAACAAATTCTTCCTGGGAGGAATTTTAGTCATAGATCTACAAATCTGTCTGACGAAACCCTAAAGAGAGATTCTGGAATAAGTGGTTCCCAGTATAACTTGAACATAAATAGGTATTGTGCCTCTCCTCCCTGTCCCAAAAGGAGACTCTCTAAGGTTTAACCCCCTGACGAATATGAATATGCTTTTCTAGTAGAGAGCCATGGCAAGCTCTGCTTCACTCCAGGGGCAGGTGTCGGATTTAACAGGTTCTTTGGATGGGAAACGAGACTCTGGCATTAACAACATACAGATAACCCTTGAAGGCAAAATCACCTTCCAGAACTTGTAGGTTGACTTCACTCTTCTTTTCTTTTTCTTTATCCCTCCATTTGATACAAGGTTATCTCATATTTTGTGTGAAAGAATATATTTATTGTGCACCTCTTTTTACTTTCCATTGAGGACTTTCTTAAGTGTATTATTTTGGTTCACAAAGAATTTCAGAAAACATTTGAACAATCTTTATAAAACTGATGAACTCTATATAAATTGTTAACTGAACAGCAGCAACAATCTTCACTCCCCACTGTCCTTCAAATTCATGGCCTCCTGGGTAAAGCTCTTATGGCGTATTCCCAATCATCCCAAGCCCTTATCGAAGTCTGTGACATCCTAGTCAACTGAGATGCCATTTGTTTTACTTTGCTATCAGAATTATTAGTAAGGTGCTACCTGGTTATCCCAAGCATTTCTGTGCTTGGCTTAAATAGAACATTGTTAGTCATTCGCAAACAAAAGCATTTTCCTGGAGTGGAAGACAAGAATACAAGAGCTGCATGTATGCATGTATCCATTGAACTTTATTAGACAATGCCGTGTAGATAATCACACTTAGAACAAGTCAAATAAAAAGTTTTATCTCAGTGAGGTAACACAATCACAAAGGAACTCACACAATATGTATTCACTGATAAGTGGATATTAGCCCAAAACTTAGGATACCCAAGATATAAGATACAATTTGCTAAACGCATGAAACTCAAGAAGAATGAAGACCAAAATGTGGACACTGTGCCCCTTCTTAGAATTGGGAACAAAACACCCATGGAAGGAGTTACAGAGACAAAGTTTGGAGCTGTGATGAAAGGATGGACCATCTAGAGACTGCCGTATCCAGGGATCCATCCCATAATCAGCTTCTAAACTCGGACACCATTGCATACACTAGCAAGATTTTGCTGAAAGGACCCAAAGATAGCTGTCTCTTGTGAGACTATGCAGGGGCCTAGCAAACACAGGAGTGGATGTTCACAGTCAGCTATTGGATGTATCATAGGGCTCCCAATGGAGAAGCTAGAGAAAGTACCCAAGGAGCTAAAGGGATCTGCAACCCTATAGTTGGAACAACATGATGAACTAACCAGTACCCCGGAGCTCTTGTCTCCAGCTGCATATGTATCGAAAGATGGCCTAGTCGGCCATCAATGGAAAGAGAGGCCCATTGGACTTGCAAACTTTATATGCCCCAATATAGGGGAATGCCAGGGCCAAAAGAATGGGAATGGGTGGGTAGGGAAGTGGGGGGCGCTATGGGGGACTTTTGGGATAGCATTGGAAATGTAATTGAGGAAAATATGTAATAAAAAATATTAAAAATTAAAAAAAAAGTTTTATCTCAATGAAAGATGTGGTAAGGACAAGGACTTAACCTATGAGTCCAGAGTAGTTGAGATAAATGAACTACAACAGGAGCTGCTATTAAAGGCATTTAAATCATTAATTTGGCCATCCTTACATGTTCTGTTTTCAAGATGCCATGAATTCTCAAGAAGTTCCTCCAAAGAATTTTGTTTCATGCATAAGAACTTGTGGCATTAGAAAGGACAATCTATCCATTCAAGGGTGAACAAAAAGGCACTCCATCAGCATTCAGTATTGAAGCCCTCACAAGGAATGCCCACTGTGTGCTTGCAAGAAACTGGGAATAAAACAAGTAGACTTTTGTTAACAGTTTTACTTGAGGATCTCAAAGACTCCGGCAGCCCTCCAGGTGATCCTTCAGAAGTAGAATATTTATGGGTTAATAACTTAGTCAGCATACATGGGCTCTTTATGAGGCACTGGGAGAGGTACAATAGATATATGATGAAAAGGATAGAACCTCTAACTTTATGATTTTATTGTTTAAAATAAGCCTCATGTGTGGGGGCATGAGGTCTTGATATGGCCCCCAGTTCTGTAGTATACATCATAAATTTTCAAAAGCCTTTGACTAGCACGGGCAGTTATGAGATCATAAGCATTAGATTTTCTTTTTTTTTTTTTTTTTTTTTTGCCCTTTGTTACTAATACAGTGATTGATTGATTTTTCTGAAAATGTGATTACCTGACATTAAACATTGATGAGTCATGATCTCCTATCTCTCTCTTTTTAAATTCCATTTTAATATAACTAAGTAGACTGTGTAAAAAAATCTAGAAAAAGTGAAGCTCAAATCAAAAGGCATGGGTGAAAGAACAGGAAGATGAACACAGTCATTCAATCATGTAGCATCAAACTCTGGGCAACTGAGCATGCTCAAGGTTCACAACACAGTGGGATGGCTGTGCACCTGGACTCAGTTGTGTCTAAGTTTACATGTAGCCAGGCATAAGTCCAAGGTGTGCAACCTGGGGACGTAGCTTTCTGACTCTACTTCTTTTTTTAAAATAAAAAGAACAAGAATTTTTTTTTTATAAAAGTCAAGTTGAATAATTAGTAAAATACTCTAGAAAATGATATAAATAATATAACTATCAGTTTTAATGTTTATGCTAGTTGATATCAATAATTGTTATTTACATCTCCAGGGAAAAATAATTCCATCAGCATGGAGAAGAGACAAGTCTCAAATCCCTGATTGGTTAATGAGTTTAAGAGAAAGGGTGAGGTTGGAGAAACACAATCATAGAGACTTAGATGACCATGACAAGAGGTAGAGAGTGACACTTACAGTAAGTGTAAGACCCCCGATGCTGGGCCTCTGCTCAAGTCCCGGGATGAGCTGGCCAGCACCCCAGTGTCCCTAGAGAAAACCATACCTGATGCAAACTGCAAGAGGTTTTATTATCAGCTAGCTGAGGACGAAGTCCCTCCACCTTGCAGGGCAGGGGAGTTTGACCCTGAGTGGTGACAGTAGGGTGCTTTTAACAGCTAGCTGAGGAATTGGGAGGAGTTGGGAGGAGAGTTGGGAGGAGTTGGGAGGACAGTTGGCTACAGCTCCTTTCTGGTGAGGGGGGGAGTGAGCTGCAGCCTCCTCTCAGGAGTCTATCTCCATGTCCTTGGCAGAGGAAGGCAGGCATCTCCGGTTATACAGTATAGAAACAAAAAGGTCTTTTGCTGGCTATAGAGAACAAAGAGCTTCTTTCTAGCTATATTTTTAAAGATCAGGGAAAACAAGCTTGGGGAACATCCGGGGGCTTTACCTTCCAGGGAGAAACGCTTTAAGTTGGGGTCTCACATAAG
Source organism: Mus caroli (assembly GCF_978045245.1). NCBI lineage: Eukaryota > Metazoa > Chordata > Mammalia > Rodentia > Muridae > Mus > Mus caroli. The sequence continues at coordinate 13,570,732 of NW_028227274.1, read as the reverse complement.
CATGTGCAACAGGCGAAAGGCTGTTGGTGAACCATGTTTTAGAAATAGAGACTCAAAAAAGCTTATAATAACTTCATATCTTATGGTCTAGAGATGATTTGCTTTTTGCTCTGATAAAATAATATGAAAAAAATCATCTTAGAGAAGTGTATTAGGGCTCTTCAGAGTCACAGAACTTATGAAAAGTCTCTGTATAGTAAGGGGACTTGTTGGTGACTTACAGTCTGTAGTCCAACTTCCCAACAATGATCAGCAGCAGCTGTGAGTGGAAGTCCAAGGATCCAGCAGTTGCTTAGTCCCACAAGGCAAGCAGTGAAGACGAAAGTGAATCTTCCTTCTTCCAATTTCCCCATGGTGATCTGGATTTACCACTTCTCCTAACACTGTAATTCCTTTCTTGTCTCTTTCTTGTTTCTTGCAATTTCTATGTCTCCAGTAGAAGGTGTGGCCCAGATTAAAGGTGTATGCTACCATGCTTGTCCCAGATGATCTTGAACTCAGAGATCTCCTTGCCTTAGTCTTCTGGGATTCATAGACATTGTGCCTCAAGATATCCATGCCAAGATCCAGGTCAGAAATTTGTATCTCCCAGCCTCCAGATTAGGATCAGAGGTGAGCCTTCCAATTCTGTATTTCAAGTTAACAACCAGGAATAGCCACTACAATCCATCCCTTGTCAACTTGACACAAATAATATTTCATGTCCATATGAAACAATAACAAGGTCATGAATACGTCTAACATGATATAACTATTCCTTATACAATCAAAAAATACATTTGTAAATTTACAGTGGGGCGATGTCTCTTGGGAATATTCTTTTAGTATCTCAACTTAAATACCAATTAATGTTAAAGAAATTGGAAGAAAGACTAATATATTCTTAACAAAATAAAATAGAAGCATTCATATTACTTTATAATCCTTGTTTCTGCAACTAGTTATGTGGCTTTTGCGATATTTACAACTAACTACCTTCTTCTACTATGTATTCTGTAGTTCCTCTCAGATCTGCAAGGACCTCAGCAGGTCTTGGCTCTTTTCTGGAAGTGGTGACCCATACCTTCATTCCTGATGAGTCTGTGTCCTTTATCATCCTGCTTGGATTAGGCTGTTGTAGTTTCCCATTGACTTTAATCACAGGACATAGTAGTACTAAGAGATTTCCTAAGGGATTTCCTGCACTCCTTCTTACCTCCATTGTGGAAAGGCAATACAATTTCCCCAGAGTAATCTGGATCTACCACTCCTCCTAACACTGTATATTATCCTTTCTTAGCCTGTTGGTTTAAGGCCGTTAGAAGCCCAAAATGACCAAAGGGAAGTTTGAGCTTACAGTTCAATGAAGTATTTGTTGTGGCTCCTGGTAGGAGCACTCCCTTCTCTGGAACCAAAACTCCTAGACCAGCAGAACCTAGATTTGTTCGGACAGGAAGCAAAAATTTTCCTAAAGGGTCATGAGGAGTGATATTGAGTGGAACTATTCCCTTTTCCTCCCACTGATACATGTACCCATGGATCCTGGCTATGGGGAAAATTGTACCATATATCAGACACTGATTCAAAGCATACAATTCCTTCTGAAGAACTCTGCCCAAGCCCTCCATACTGTTGCCACCTAATTGAAACTGTAACTGTGTCTTCAAAAGGCCATTCCATCTTTCTATCAGACTAGCTGCTTCAGGATGATGGGGAACATGGTAAGATCAGTGAATTCCATGATCCTGGGCCCACTGTCACACTTCTATAGCTGTGAAATGAGTTCCTTGGTCAGAAGCATAACATGCAGAGCCTTCAGTTAACCAGGTCCTAGTCTTTTCTTCTTCAGTCATCCAATCATAGGGAACACCCCATCAGGCTATAGGCACATGCTTGGCAGCAGATGGCATTGTAATAGGAATAGAAATCATAGGCATTTGAGCAACTTCTTCAAGTAACTTGCTTGTGCCTTCAGGAGCTGCTCAGGTCCTATCTCATATATACAACTCCCTTTTGATAATAGACTGCTGTTGTACATGTCCTACTTTTTGACTTGGAGGGTCTGATAACACTCAGCTCATGATGGGTAGTTCAGGTTGCATGGTAACTTGGTGTCCTATTGTCAAACGTTCAGTTTCCACTAAGGCTCAATAGCAGGCCAAGAGCTATTTTTCAAAGGGAAAATAGTTGTCTGTAGATGATGGTAGAGCTTTTCTCCAAAATCCCAAAGGTCTCTTCCATGATTCACCTACAGGGGCATGCCAGAAGTTCCAAACAGCATCTCTAACTCTTCCTCAAGTACCATCAGGTCTGCTGGTTCATATAGTCCAAGTGGAAGAGCAGCCCGAACAGCAGCCTGGACCTTTTGAAGAGCCTTCTCCTGTTCCAGACCCCACACAAAGCTAGCAGCTTCCAAACTCACTTGGTAAATAGGCCTGAGTAACACACCAAGTGTGCTGTCTCCAGAATCCAAAAAGATGCACTAAACATTGTGGAAGGGGCCAGGTGTAATAACTTATGTTTCATCTTAGAAGGAATATCTCTGCCGCTGTCCACTTCTGGATGGTGCCTGGAAGAGGAGAAAGCTCTTCAAAAGTTTATTTTGGCTTTCATGTCAAGAGAGATGTAATTCATAATGAGTTTTGAGTGTCCATGCTTTTGCATGTGAAGTATTTTATCAACTAAGCCATTTCTCAGGCTCATTCAAATAATTAATAAAATTGTTTCTATAAATACTCATGGAGGTACTGATTTTTAGAACCCTGCATCATTTACTTAAGCCTTTTCATGCTTATTCTAGGAACCAGTTTCTGCAAAAGACTATGTCAATGGACTTTGATAAACTCTGTTAATTCTTTATATGACCTGGATATACCCCCAATAGCCAATATAGAGTCCTATGGCTCATTTCACCAGCTCTTGCACAATTACTGAGGGATTACCCCTAATCTATATTTCTATTTGCTAGACTGGTTAATTCTCAGCTGCACTCAGCAAATACCTGATGTTTGAATCTCACCCAGGTTGCTTCTGCTCCAGCAGTCTGTCCTGGGGCAGCATTTCACTCAGGCACATGCCCCTGGTCCATCACTTTTAGTGGAGACCTTCTGTCCTATCCATCTTCCTTTCTCCTTTTTCTCCTTTCTCCTTCCTTGTGGTTCCTACTTGCAACGTTCAGTCCAGTAACTGAAACTCCACCTCTTTCTATTCTCCCAGTAATTGACTGTAGCTATCTTTACTTTAACCAATAGCTTTAAATTAAGGATCAGGGTTTACATAGCATCTCTTGTATATGTGTATCTGCTCATTGGGGGCAACCAGATCTTGGGGCCAGTCTTTAGCACTTGAATACATAATAGCACCAGGACGGCACCCAATAAGACTCCAAACTATTACTGCAAACAATCATCTCAAACCAGCTGTGTCAGAGATGAAGACTAATTTTAAACTTAGGAGAAAGATGTGATGAAAGAAAAAGAATTAAAACTGTAAAGTATGAGCTGACCCATTTATATTAATCAGTTAAACTTATTCACAATAGAAAAATGAGTTATTTAATGTAACACTCATCAGTTGGCCATTTCAGGTATGCACATGAATACTGTGGTCTGTACCCAAGGGCTGAAAATTTGGGTATTTGTCAAAACTCTTGAGTTTCTGGTGAATTGATTGTTGCATCTTTAAGCTTCACTCTTCTATTAATACCAAATAAAAGTCTTTCATCAATTCAACAGATCACTCCGGAGGCCATACACTTTGAATCCAGAATGTAGTATAGAAAGCAAAAGCCTGATTTCCTTACAAGAGAATGGAGAGCTTAATAAAAGAGTAGACTCCTATGGCACCCACATGTCTAAAAGCAGGTTAAATAATGAAGTATCTGGTAAATGAACTGTGTCTGTGTATACCTACAAATCTTTGTATCTGATTTTGAGTTAAGTTTGTTCCTGTTTGTTTCATTGGGTAGCACTGCATCATTCATTATTGTTTTCTAGTGACAGCGGAGGGCAACAGGCTTGCATATTTAAGTAGGAAGGGAAATGATTTGTCGGACTTCTGTCATTAATCTCTACTAGGTTACTGAATCCATTTAAGACTCTAGACACTGCTATTGTATTCCTGTCAGGTCAAAATTACTCATGAATTGGCTAGACTGCTGGGGCAAACATGAAGATTTAACCGATGAACTTGAAAAAAAATGGTGAATTGGAAAAATTCAGTGAAAATCATAGTTTAAAAAAACTAAGAAAAAAACCTGGTTCTCATATCTATTAGAGAAATTGAATTCATTACTTATAACTATTCCATAATGAAAATCTCCAGGCTCAGAGGACAAAGACTCTTTCCAATATTTAAGAAATAAATAACCACAAGCTTACATAAATCTTCTAGAAAAAAAAACACAATAAAATTCATTCCTCATTTTGTGATTTTTAGCATGACTCATATAATAACAAAAACTTTTTGATAATTTTTCTTACAGATATCCATACAATATATTATATACTTTTTAAAATCTAATGTATCTAAAATTGTTAATCAGAACTAAGGAGGGTTAATTCTAGGAATACAAATTTGGCTAAGTATTTGAAAATCAATTACTGTAATTTACCATCATGACATCATGTGGTTAATTAAATGTAGAAAAGTACTTGAAATCTCATGACTGAACATGGAGCTAGTGATAGAGCTTTTGCCAACCATATACAAGAATTCCACCTCTATTGTTAGTGATAGTGACAAGACATATCCCAGTGCAACCCTGCTCCCCACCCCGCAACCTCCCAGTCTAAGGAGCTATCTTCGTAGTAATCACCATGTAGGGTAATCCTGGTTCTCAGGTGTACTATGGCAAAGAACTTCAGGATGAACCATAATGATGAAAGGGTAGTGAGTTTATAAAGATAGAGGAGAGTGAATAGTTTAGATTGAAGCATGGGTTGAGAATAGAGAGGGAAGTGAGAGAAGACAAGGAGAAAGGGAAGGAAGGGTGGAGGGAGAGAGAGACAGACACAGAGAGAAAGAGAGAGAGAGAGAGACAGAGAGAGAGAGACTCAGTTACCCACAACATCAAAGGTCTGGACTTTTCAAGAGGATGGTGAGTCACCCAATATGTCTATATTACTTCAAATATCACTATTCAAAGGATGTAATTTACAACAAGAATAATGTTTTATAAATGTAAATGTTTTAATGGTAAATTTAAATGTACTTAAGCCTAAAAGTTATATTTAAAAGTTATGTAAAGACATGTGAACTGACTTCTGATCTTAAAGAATTTAATTTTGTAAATGCTATTGTGTATAGAATGGATTTTTAAGGTGAATTATTTAGATGTATAGATGAGCTAATAACAGTAAAACAGTCATGTCCTAAGTAAGTCTAGTTTATTTGTACTTTCTATCTTCTGCAGTTGAGACACTTTTAGGGAAATGTTATCACTGGAGGCTATTGTGGCTTTATTCACTGTATTGATATTTCTAAGCTGCCAGTCAGGGGTTACAACAAACTGGGTTCCAGATGAGGGGTACTTTCTCTTCCTATCACTGTTCATTTTCTCTGAAATGTTACTATCAACTATTAAAGAGCAAAATCATCATCATCATTATTAACAACAATAAAACCAAACACACACACACACACACACTTACTTCATATCTGTTTAGGATTAAAATTGGAATGAAATCATCAATAAAAATAGCCATAAACATTGTTTAGCTATCATCAAATAATAATAGAATGCTGAAAAGTTTCCTTCTCAGTTCAAGAGCACACAGGCTGCAGAAGAAGCACAGAGCGACTGGGACAGGTTTCTACAGGCCTACTTCTGCACCTGGGAGGTAGAGCTGATCCTCAGTTCTCTGTACACCTTCCCTGCCAGAGGAGAGCTTGCCTCCAGGAAGTGTCTGACCCTGGGACTCAGGTGAGATCACAATTTTCTCTCCAGTGACTCTCTAAGGCAGGTCCACTCAGGAACTCACAGGCTTACTTAGCAAGTGAAAGGTCTGTATGATAAGATCTTCAAGTCTCTGAAGAAAGAAATCAAAGAAGACCTAGAAGATTGAAAGATCCCCCATGCTCATGGATTGGCAGGATTAATATAGTCAAAATGGCCATCTTGCCAAAAGCAATCTACAGATTCAATGCAGTCTCCATCAAAATTCCAACTCAATTCTTCACTGATTTAGAAAGGGTAATTTGCAAATGCATGTGGAAAAACAAAATCCCAGGATAGCAAAAACTTTTCTCAACAATAAAAGAATCACTGGTGGAATCTCCATCCCTGACCTCAAGCTACACTACAGAGAAATTGTAATAAAAACCACTTGGCACTTGTACAGTGACAGACAGGTAGATCAATGGAATAGAACTGAAGACCCAGAAATGAACCCACACACCTATGGTCTCCTGATCTTTGACAAAGAGTTAAAACCATTGAGTGGAAAAAAAGAGCATTTTCAACAAATTGTGCTGGCTCAACTAGCAATTAGCATATGGAAGAATGCAAATTGATCCGTTCTCTTCTTCTTGTACATAGCTCAAGTCCAAATGGATCAAGGACCTTCATATAAAACCAGATACATTGAAATAAATAGAAAAGAATTTGGGGAAGAGACTCGAGCACATGGGCACAGGGGAAAATTTCCTGAACAGAATACCAATAGCTTATGCTCTAAGATCAAGAATTAACTAACAGGACTTCATAAAATTACAAAGCTTCTGTTAGGCAAAGGACACTGTCAATATGACAAAAGGGCAACCAACAGAGTGGGTAAAGGCCTTTACATTGGGGTACAGAGCTAAATGAAGAATTCTCAACTGAGGAATACTGAATGGCTGAGAAGTACCTAAAAACCGTTCTACATCCTTAGTCATCAGGGAAATGCAAATCAAAACAACCCTGAGATTCCACCTCACACCAGTTAGGATGGCTAAGATCAGACACTCAGCTGACAGCAGATGTTGACAAGGTTGTGGAGAAAGAGGAACACTCCTCCATTACTGGTTGAATTGCAAGCTGGTACAACCACTCGGTAAATCATCTTGGAGGCTCCTCAGAAAATTAGACATAGTACTACCAGAAGATCCAGCAATACCACTCCTGGGCATATACCCAGAGGATATTCCAACATGTAATAAGGACACATGCTCCACTATGTTTATAGGAGCCTTATTTATAATAATCAGAAGCTAGAAAGAACCCAGATGTCCCTCAACAGAGGAATGTATACAGAAAATGTGGTACATTTATACATTGGAGTATTACATGGCTATTAAAAACAATGAATTTAAGAAATTCTCACACAAATGGATGGATCTGGAAGATATCGTCCTTAGTAAGGTAACCCAAATCACAGAAGAACACACATGATATCCACTCACTGATAAGTGGATATTGGCCCAGAAGCTCAGAATAAACAAGATACAATTTCCAAAACTCAAGTAAAGGAAGACCAAAGTGTGTATACTTCGGTCCTTCTGAGAAGAGGGAATAAAATACCCATGGAAGGAGTTACAGAGACAAAGTATGAAGCAGAGACTGAATGAATTACCATCCAGAGACTGCCCCACCTGGGATCCATCCCATAAACAACCACTAAAACCAGACACTGTTGTAGATGCCAACAAGAGCTTGCTGACAAGAGCCTGATATAGTACCTGGAAGTGGATGCTCTCAGCCATCCGTTGGACGGAGCACATGATCCCCAATGAAAAAGCTAGAGAGAAAGTATCCAAGGAGCTCAAGGTGTTTGCAGCCCTATAGGAGGAACAAGAATATGAACAAATCAGTATCTCCAGAGGTCTCTGGGACTAAACCACCAACCAAAGAAAACACATGGTGGGACTCATGGCTCTACCTGCATATGTAGCAGACAATGACCTTGTCGACTATTAATGGGAGGAGAGACCCTTGGTCCTATGAAGGTTCTATGCCCCATTATAGGGGACTGCGTGAGCCAGGTAGCAGGAGTGGTTGTGTTGGTGAGCAGGGGGAGATAGGAAGGGATAGGGGGTTTTAGGAGGAGAAACTATGATAGGGGATAACATTTGAAACGTAAATTAAAAATATCTAATTAAAAAAAGAAAAAAAAAGACAACATTCTACACTTAGTGTTATCACTTCTTCATTATGTGTAGGCTCCATTAGTATAAATAAATAAATAAATAAATAAATAAATAAATGTATCAAACAAAGTAGGAAAGACTTCAGAATCATAATGATAGATGCATAAAATTTCCAATATATGTAAAATAACTGCTAAAATTTGTAAGTGAACTTAGAACCATCATAGTATACTAGACCAGTAGTGTATCCACACAAAAAAGAAAAATGCTGAAACTGAAAGAGAAAAGCATTCTGTATACTCCAACTTCCAACATTTTATAGCCAAGAAATATGTTGACACCATCTGTTTTCATGTTTCTTTTTTCTTTTTTTTATTGGATATTTTCTTTATTTACATTTCCCAATTTCTCCCCCACCCCCAGAAACCTCTTATTTTATCCACCTCCCCCTACTTCTATGAGGGTGTTCCCCCACCCACCTATCAACTCTCACCTCCCCACCCTGGCACTGACCTACACTGAGGCATTGAGACTTCACAGGACCCGGGCCTCTCCTCCCATTGATGCCTGACAAGACCATCGTCTGCTACATGTGTGGCTGGAGCCATAGGTCCCTCCATGTGCACTCTTTGGTTGATGGTTTAGTCCCTGGGAACTCTGATTGGTTGCTATTGTTGTTCTTCCTATGGCATTTCAAACCCTTTCAGCTCCTTTCTAAGAAGCCACAATTAAGCTTATACCTAAACCACACAAATATCCAACAAAGAAAGAGAAATTCAGAACAATTTCCCTTATGAATATCCATGCAAAAATACTCAATAAAATTCTTGCAAACTGAATCCAAGAACACATCAAAATAATCATTCATTATGATCAAGTAGGCTTCATCTCAAGGATGCAGAGATGGTTCAATATATGGAAATCCATCAAGGTAATCCATTATATAAACACACTCAAAGGGGGGAAAAAGCATATGATCATCTCATTAGATGCTGAGAAAGCATTTGACAAAATTCAACACCCTTGATGATAAAAGTCTTGGGAGATCAGAAATTCAAGTCCCATACCTAAACATAGTAAAATTAATATATGTTTCTATACCAAAGACTATAAAATGCTAACTAGATAATTTAAGGACAATTTTAATAATGATATAGAAAGACTTTGCCTTACGTTATTTTTCTCCTAATTTGTCATAAAATGTAATTACAAACTGAGACTCCCAAAGAGATATTTTTCTTAGAAAATTAAAAAAAAAACTAATTTTTATAGAAATCAGAAGGGTCGCAAATATTAAAGACAGTCTTATAAAAGAATAAAATTGAACATTTATATTAGTAAATCTCAAGACTACCTAGAAAGTTACCACAGTGAAAATAAAGTATAAATTGTTTCAAAGACAAATAGATAGAACAGTAGAAAAATAATGGAATTCATAAATAAAGCATACATGTATAAAAAGCTGAATTACAAGGAAGATGACACTCTAATGTAGTGGAGGAAAGAAGGTCTTTAAAATAAATATATAAACAACCAACAGTGTATGTGTCTGGCAAAAAAATGTTGAATTCTACCTCACACTATATAGAAAAGTAAATTCTATATGAATTATGGACTAAAATGTAAAAATTTAAAGTTTCAAAGATATTAGTCATCAAAAAAGTGAAAATCAAGTCAAAACCATAGAGGCTACTACAAACATTGGGAGAAATTAGTTCTCTTGTACTAACTGGAATAAACGCATGCATTAGACAGAAGCCTACTTAGTTCTGGGTATCCATACTCTTGTCTATACTTGTAGCAAGGTTAGAATTCACTAAGCTTGTTTTCTCTATATTTCATGGTATTATTGGTCTGTGAATTAACACCCACCTTTTTTTCCTGTTAGTATTTTCTCACAAGTCATTACTGTGAAACTGGAAAGCTTGATTGTGATAACGCTGAGCCTTATCATTGTGTTTTTTTCAGTTGTGTATTTACACAGAAATTATAAACCATTAAGGGTCATGGATGTAACTTACTCAAGCACTTGATAACAAGCATAAATTCTAGGTTCATATTTTACACTATCACCAACAAACCTCTTTAGTTACATTTTATCTTTTCATAACTTTTCTCCTTTTTTACATCTATTTTCTTTTACTATTGCTTTAGCAACAGTTTCAACTAATGGTATTAATATTAATGATAACCATTCTGCCTGAAATTTTAAATAATAACCTTTCTATAATATTCTTATTAGAACCCATGTTTTTCAAAGTTTCTGGCAACTATATTTTATAAGGTTAATGAAATTTCCTTCTAGTTTCAATTTTAAATTATATTAAGAATGGATGCTGTTGTGTAAATAGCTTTTTAAAGTTTTTGTTATTATTTTGTAATGTGTATATATTATTTTATAAATTTTATTTTATAGTTCTTAATATTAAAATTTTTTCACTCATAATTCCTTGAATAATTCTCTGGTTTTCTATTGATAGCTTATAGTTTTTTTAAAACAAGAGCTTAATAAGAACCGCAAGAGCATACACAGGATCTGGGCCTGCCTTTCCACCTCAGGTCATAGACTGTTGAATATCATTGTGTTGCATTCTCTTCACCATACTCTGCATCTTGTTGTGTTTATGACCTGCTTGACAGCAAGTTCACACCTTTCCTCTATTTTAACCTATTTAAAGAATAGCTAATTGATCACAGTATAGATAGCAAAATCGCACATTTAAACAAACATCATAGACAATCACAATTTTGTCTGGGATATGCATACAAACTCTGTCCAATGTCCCTGTGACACCCTTATAGCTGTTTCTTCTAGAGCAAGAACCAAATCACAATGATACATTTCAGGTTATTGTCATGTCACTTTCATTTTCTTCTATCTAGGACAAACTCTTTGTGATTTCTTTGGCCTTAATGTGGTTTTATTTAGTAGAATATCCTGTCAGATATATTCATGTAGTTTTGAATCAGGTTATCCTCTGAAGCAAGAACACCCATGAAGTGATGCTGGGATCTATTTAGTGTCTTATATGAAGCCCTGACAGTTAGTTCTTTATTCATTTCTCATTTTTTGTTTTATGTTCTTCTTTTTGAGATTAGGTATCTGTGTAGACCAAGTTGCTTGCAAACTGATTCTATAGCTCAAGTAACTTGAAAATTGCAATTCTTCTGTTGCAGCATCCTGAGTTCTTAAGAATGAAATACATGTAGTATCACACTAACATTAATTCCTATGCTTTATTTATATATATTTTGGATTATATATGTATATACATATACATATACATATACATATACATATACATATACATATACATATACATATACATATACATATACATATACATATACATATACATATACATATACATATACATATATATGTGTGTATATATACATATATATACATATACATAAATGTGTGTGTGTTTGTATGTACATGCTCATGACCATGTGCATGTGCACACAGGAAGGACAACTTTCAAGAGTGGAGTTCTACCTGGAATTCTAGAGATTCAACAGTCATCCGGCTTTCACAGCCAGTACCTGTACATGCTGCACCATCTCACCAGCTCTCCTGTTGTCCTTTATAATAACGCTTTTAAAATCAGCTAAGAAATTTCTTCTATTTTACTATTCTGATTATCAGACAGATCTTAACAGTTTGAAAAACTTATTCATAATAACATTTTGTACTGGCTAGTTTTGTGTTAACTTGACACCGCTGGAGTTATCACAGAAAAAGGAGCTTCAGTTGAGGAAATGCCTCCATGAGATCCAACTGTAAGGCATTTTCTCAATTAGTGATCAAGGGGGAAAGGTTCTTTGTGGGTGGGACCATCTCTGGGCTAGTAATCTTGGTTCTATAAGAGAGCAGGCTGAGCAAGCCAGGGGAAGCAAGCCAGTAAAGAACATCCCTCCATGGCCTCTGCATCAGCTCCTGCTTCCTGACCTGCTTGAGTTCCAGTCCTGACTTCTTTGGTGATGAACAGCAGTATGGAAGTGTAAGCCAAATAAACCCTTTCCTCCCTAACTTGTTTCTTGTTCATGATGTTTGTGCAGGTATAGAAAACCTGACTAAGACACATTTATATTAGATTTTAGAAATACACTTTACAATCCTTTTGTTTAGAAGGTTTGAAGATATTCTATGAATCAATTTTGAAAATGTGCCTTTGCACAGGTGAGGTAGTGTACTATCTCTAGGTTTTAAAATATGGAAGGAGGCCAGAGAGATGATTTAGTAATTAAACAAGTTTGATACTCTTCCAGAGGACCAGAGTTCAACTCCAAGCAGCTGGGTTAGGTGGTTTATACTCACTTGCACATAAATCCAGCTTCTGGCCTTTGCTGGTACATGTATACATATGTACACACACACACACACACACACACACACGCACACACACAAACCCACACACACACTCACAGACACACACACATAGACAGACCACACTCCCCCATAAATCCACATAATTTAAAATGTATTGATACATACATGTTTTCATGTTTTAATATTTCAGATATGTTCATTATATGAACCTATTTCTATTTTAAAGCCATTAGTATACACATTCTTATAGAACAATCCTGCCAAATTTCATTTTTTTTGCTTTTCAAAGCTCCAGAGTCTGTTTTAATGACACAACCGACTCTGTGTTCTTGTTTTCTATTTTTCTGTGATACAACTCACATGGATAGTCAACCACAGCTGTACTTGATTCTGCTTGGTGGTCATACACATCTAAAATGAGATGCCTTTATGTCAATGTATCTCCAATTGGAATAGTTGCAATGAACCTGTAACCTGTATAAGCTCTATTATTTTGTTAAATTTACCTTAAAATAGCCATGACTTTAATGGAATTCAAAAGCAAAAGTGCAGCACTACTCAAAATCATTTATTTATTCTGCCCAAGCATCTTCTCTTTAACTAGCCCTGCCCCATAACATCGGGCCGGAAAGTTTACCAGTGGAGGTCACTGGTATTTGCTCCTTCTATCTAGTGTTCAATAATTAAGCAGAAGGGCAGCTTGCATGAATCCAATACTCTTTTGTACCCTGGGATTTTCCAGCTTTAGCTCAAATTTCAATTGTTTTACTCCCAAGTATTGGTTGACATTCCAAAGATGCTCTGATATTTGAGATATTGATATATATTTCAGTAGACTCAGGTCTACAAACACTTAACCACAATCATGGCAATAGATCCATTATTTTATGAGCTATTTGTGTGTCATTTTGACCTTCTTACTGAATTTGAAGAGCACTGTACAAATAAACTCAAAAATATAAAATATTCGACTTAAAAAACCACCTACCCATGCTCTCTGCATGCTCAGCTGTCACTAGAAGTAAAAAGCGTGAAGACTGAAAAACTTTCAAACAGCAATCTTTCAAAAGATTCTCTTAGACATAAGCACACTACATATTTCTTCCCCTGATGGCTTAAAAATGCCACAAGCTACTGACAAACCAAAACCACCAACAACAAAATTTCTTCTTGACTGGCTGACATTTTACTTTCTTTGGGAAACACAGGAGAAGATGTCCCTAAAACTGTCAAAAGCGCTGCTTAAATTGAGCAGCAGGCAGACATCTACTTCTGCAAGACATGGAATCTCTGGTTCCCTGACAGTTTTCAAATCTCAGACAAACAGTGGTCTGCAGCTCTGGTCATTCTATTGCTCTCTTCCTGACTTGAGGATTGTCCTACAACAAAGAGAGCTTGTTAAGAGTAAAAGCCATGATATTCTAGTAATTGGGTTTACAGAGAGCATACATGAAAATGCTCAATGGAATGCTTCACTGTATACAGGATATTTTCCCTTCTTTTCTGTCTCATTTTTTGTGTTATACTCAATTTTAGCCAATCCTGTCCAATTTTGCAGAAATAGGTTAGATAAGCCATAATGTCCATTTTATACTGCTCTGAATAGACATATTGGTGCAAAGCTGCTGGTGATTATTTTCTTTGTCTGGTCTCTTCAGGTCTCCAGGATCCTAGCACTGGGCTCCCTTCAGTAACATGGGGGGAATGTGCTGTATAGTTTTATGTCAACTTGAGATAAACTAGAGTAATCAGAGAGGAGGAAGTCTCAATTGACAAAATACCATCATAAGATTGGACTACAGGCAAGTTTGTAGGGTATTTTTTAATTAGTAGGAGGGGCCAGCCTTTTCTGGGTGGTACCATTCTGGGCTGGTGGTCCTACATTTTTTAATAAAGCAGATTGGGAAAGCCATGAAGAGAAAGTCAATAAGCTGCACTTCTCCACGGCCTCTGCTTCAGTTTCTCCCTGTTTGAGTTCTTGTCTTCACTTCTTTCATTGATGAACAGTGACATGGAAGCATAAGCTAAGTACCCCTCCCCCAACTGCTCTGATTGTGGTGTTTCATCACAGGAATAGTAACCCTACAACAAGGAGGAAAAGCTGACACCATCCCTGCTCTGGAAATTGCCATTCATTTCAGGACAGTAACTGCCTATTGGCTTCAGTCAGTGCCAGCTGCTTGTCATGTTAGAGCATGTGAGGTTTGCTGCAAAGTCCAGATGTACAGCTGAGGTCAGTGCCCTAAGGACTGAGCACAAGGATGCTGTGATCCCTGGTGGTGACAGGGTCTCTGCTAACAAGCCTCTAGACATTCAGGATGAAATGTCATCACCTCCGCACAGCTATCACGGAAGATGAAACAAAACATGTAAAGACCTTTAATAGCTTTAGAGTCTGGGAAATAAGTGAGGCAGCCAGGGTGCCAGTCACTACTCTGTGGAGCTTATGTCAGTTATTTGAGCAACAATGACCCCTTATCCATCACTTCATCCCCAACACTCAGAGATAAAAAGATAACTTGCAATAATAGGTTTTCCTATGATTGAGCTTCCAGAGCTTCTAGCAACTTTGATCTTACTACTCACTGTCAACCAGTATTCAATAAATAATTACATTGTGTCTATGATATGTAAGTTCACCACTTAAAAGTGCAGGTGGATAAAGAGAATGATGGTCACATTTTCTACCTTCATGGAGTACTAGGTATGTACTATTAAATTATTTCATGTCTTGCCTAAGGCAGGCTGCTTAATGTTTGTGCTATACACATAAGGAAACAGTCTAAGAAAGGAAAGGATTATTTGGCTGACAGTTTCAGGGTTTTCAGCCCAAAGTAACCTACCTCTATTGCTTATAGGCAAGAAAGTTAGAACATCATGGCCTGGAGTGTATTGTGAACAAATTGGATCATTTCATGATGGACAAGAACTAGTAGCCAGGAACAAAATTCAAAAGCATGCTCCCAGTGATCTACCTCCAGCTACATAACAACTCTTGAAGTTTCTCCCCTGCCCCAAGTAGTATAAATATCTGAAGACCATGCTTTTTGACAAATGAGACCTTGTGAAGTAGTTCATAGTCTAACAATGCAAGGACACAGCCCCACTGTTTCTGCTGGAATATTTCAACTTAACCTCTCATCTTTTATTAGCAAAAAATTTTTATGAGGTTTAGGTGACTTATGGTATTGGGAAAAGTCTTTTTCTTGACCTTTATTTCTAGCCATGTAGATTCATCTGGAAATGCCTATATCCTGTTAATATGTTCTTTTTATTGACTGGAAAAAGAACATAATTATTTCTTCTAGTCTGCTTAAAATGTCTTTCTCCAAAATTTGTTTCCTCTCCAAAGTCTTGTCTCAGAAAAAGTCCTGGGCATCCCATTGCATTGATGGTTTATTGTCTTGGAACTATAAATATAAACATATATAATATATGTGTATATATGTATATATTGCTGGAATGAATATATATATATATTTGTGTGTGTATATATATATATATATATATATATATATATATATATACACACAAATATGTGGTGAGAAAGTCCCCCTTTCTCTAAATTCTGGGCGGGTCACTTTTTTTGTATCCCCAAATTCATGTGTAATGAGTTCTGGCCAAGACTTTTGTCTATATTTTAATTTTCTTCTTCAAAACATATAGACATGAAATAAAATAATAAACAGAAATTCAAAGGTCGTTCAGTGTTTCAGATTCAGAGTGTTTTTCCTGGAGTTTACTTGAAAGTAAAGGTTGTGATAAATAGGAGAGATAAAACAATGAGCACTAACAAAAAGACAGAAAAGGTGTTTCACAAGATGTAGAAAAAACAAACCTCTGAAACACCTTTAGGGTCAATAGATATGGTGCAACCACTTAGAATAAGTAGTTGACTCAGTTTGCTCAAGTTGAATACAAACATGTCTAAAACAGTTCTTTTACTAGCAAATCCCATTGCATGATTCCAATGTAGCAATAACAAAGACATGTACTAGCATGATCATAGCATCCCCTTATATAGACATATAAGATTGAAGACTGACACATATCTTTCTTCAGTAAGACAGTAATAGAGTATGTGCTTGAATGCTTCCTATAAACTCATGTTTTGAAGGCTTGGTTTCTAGATCCTGGTGCTACTTAGATTAGATATTGGTTTGTTTTATTTTGTTTGTTTTGTTGAGAAAGGTTCTCTCTGTGTAGTCCTGCTTTTCCTGGAAGTTGCTATATAGAATAGGCTGGATTTGCACTCTGTAGTAGGAAAATTGTTAATTTGCTCTGAGCTCCTGGTGGGTGATCACATTTCTTGCCACCCACCAGAGTTCACTGGATTCATGAATTAAAACACACACACACACACACACACACACACACACACACACACCCTTTATATTTTGGTATGCCTTGACTAGCTCAATGGTTGGGCCCCTCCAAACCTCCCCAGTGCTAGCACACAGTCTCCCTGGTCTCTCTGAGTTAACACTTTCTAAATCTACATTTTATCTTTGCTGCCCTGTTTCCTTTTGGTCAGCCCTCCCATGTGGCCAGTTTCCCTTTGCATCTACACTGCTGGATGATTACTCTCCTGTAGCTCTTAAATCTGATCTCTCTGCTTCAGTGTCATGGAGATGCTGTTCTCTCTCTCCTCTGCCTTTCTTGCCTGGGAATCCAAAAAGCCTCACCTCTTTCTTTTGTTAATCAATCAAAAACAAATTGGGGAGAGGGACTCTCAGCTTCTGGACACACAGGTTCCCATGTGGTTTGGGGAGCTGAATTAAGACAATGCATTAGAACCAATCCCCAACAGAGCTCAGCAATTGCCTGCTTCTGTTTCCTGAGTGCTAGGATTATGAGATTAAAGGCATGTACCAACATGCCTAGTGTAAAAATCTTTGACCTTCTAGTCTAGTTAAAAGGAGGTAAGAAGAGATGAGGCATAGTGAAATGAAATTAAATCATCCCAGGCATTTCCATGAAGGGGACATTAAAGCCCTGCCAGGTCCTTTTCCGTCTCTGTTGCTTCTTAGCTGCACTAAGGAGAGTAGGTTTCCTCTACCCTGTCCTTCTGTGATGGACACCACCAGAATTTTTGCTATACCACCTTTAACCAAAAATCAACCAGGACAAGAGACAAATAGCTAAGAGTCTGGAATCCATGGACAAAAGAAAACTTTTTGTTTCCTTCTCATAAGTTGATTGCTATACATGTTTTCTCACAATGAGATGGAGAGACACAGATAGGTAAATGTATTATTTTATGATGACATATAAAGGTATTGTTGAACACGTGTGTTTGTGTGTGTGTGTGTGAGAGAGAGAGTGAGTGAGTGTGTGTTGAGTAAAAGAAAGCAACAGAACAAAGGACTTCCTGGGTGACTTAAAGTTCATTAAGTTCAAAAGTAGGCATCATGTGTCTCAATCCAGATGCTACATTCAAAGCTGCAGTAACTAGAAGATATTAGTAGCTAATAGAGATTAGTGATGTTCTATAACTTTGTTAGATTTTAATTGCACAAATAATCTGTGTGTTTTGCACAAATACAATTTTATCCAATTGCTATTGTCTAGGATTATCCTGTAAAACTGAAGGATACTACAATGGTTAATGCATTGCAAGGTTATATCTTTGTAGTGTAGGACTGCAATAATCTATGCCCTCCATTAGGCTCTATGTTGTTCTCTTATCAGTCAATAGGGATATTTAACTATTGATTTACCAATAGATCAATCAAAGCAGTAGAAGTAGAGTCCTTGAGTACCATATATCTCCTCTGCAGAAACAGCTCTCTTAGTCCACAAGCATTTGAGGAATGTTTCAGATTTAAATTTCAAAAGATACCTCGTATTGTGTATCTATTGTTGATTGAATGTGAGTTGCCATCCATATGTCTCTAACTGATAGTACTGTTTTGGAAGGAAAAAAATTAGGAAGTAGAGCTTTGGTGGAGGAATTAGATCACTGGAAATAGACCTTGACATCAAGCTCCACCTCCTCTCTGCCCCTACTCCTAAGAAGATGTGAGTATGTGTTTTATACTAGGGCTGGGATGGATTTTATCTTATCCAATGATCTGTACATTTCTAAGAGGAGAAAAACCTAAATCTTTAGCCTAAACCAAGATTCTTAGAACTGGTGTAAGAATACAATTACTAGCCAAGGCAATATGGCAAAACAAGGGCCTACATATCCCACTACAGCAAGCTCTGGATATTTCATGTGACTGAAGCACGTGCAGGAGAGGCCTTAAAACCAATTTTACACATATGATAGATATCCTTAAAGAGGAAATATATAAATCCCTTAAAGAAATTCAAGGTAGTAAAAACAAACAACTAGAGAAAATAAATAAAACTCTAAAAGAAAACCAAGAAATAGCAAAAAGAAACAGGTGAAGGAAATGAATAAAACTGTTCATAACCTGAAAATAAAAATAGAAGCATAAGGAACAAAAAAATGAATAAATCCTGGAGATGGAAAATATAGACATATGAGCAGGAACTACAGATGCAAGCATCACCAACAGAATACAAGAATGGAAGAGAGTATTTTCAGTATAGAAGATACAATAGAAGAAATTGATATATCAGCCAAAGAGCATGTTAAATATAAAAAATTCCTGACACAAAATACCTGAGTAATCTGGGACAATATGAAAAAAACAAATCTAAGATTAATATAAATAGAAGAAGTAGAAGAATCCCATTTTAAAGACCCAGAAAATATTTCCAACAAAATTATAGATGAAAAATTTTCAAATCTTAGGAAGGTCATGACTATAAAGGTACAAGAAACTTACAGAACACCAAATAAGTTGGATCAGAAAAGAAAGCCCCCACTCCCTGCATAATGATCAAAACACTAAATACACAGAACAAAGAAATAATATTAAAAGCTGCAAGTGATAAAAGCCAAGTATCATAGAAAGGCAAACCCATTTAGAATTATATCCAACTTCCCAATGGAGACTCTAAAGGCCAAAAATATCTGGAAAAATGTCTTGTAGACCCTACGAGACCAAAATGTCATCTCAGACTCCTATATCCAGCAAAAATTTCAATCATTATTAATGGAGAAATTCCATGACAAATTCAAATTGAAACAACATTTGTATACAAATTCAGCCCTACAGAAGGTGCTAGAATGAAAACATCATTCCAAGGAGGTTGAAAACACACAGACACACACACACCCCACTACAATCACTACCATCTCTAATAAGATAATAGGAATGAACAACCATTGGTGGTTAATACCTCTCAATATCAATGAACTCAGTCCCCTATCAGAATGGATACAAAAACAGTATTCATCCTTCTGCTACATAAAAAAATAAAATAGATTTCTAACCAAAATTAATCAATATGGAGAAGAATATGTCATACTCATCAACGAAAAAAAAAATGTACCAAGATGACATCCCAATTCTGAACACCTATGCCCCAAACCCAGGAGTATTCATATTTGTAAAAGAAGCATCACTAAAGATTATATGGCACAATGAACCTCTTACATTAATAGTGGGAGACTTCAATAATGCACTCTCAACAATAGATAGGTCACCCTATCAATTGTTGGGAATCAATGAAACAGAGTTGGTTATTTGAGAAAATCAACAAAATAAAAAGTCCTTTAGCAAAACTAATGAAAGGGCAGAGAAAATATCAAAACCAGAAATGAAAGGAGGATATAACAATAGACACCAAAAATATTCAAGAACCATTTGGCCATATTTTAAAAATCTGTGTCATTAAATTGGAAAATATAAAAGACATGAACAATTTTCTCATAGATACCACTTATCAAAGTTTAGTCAAGATTTAAAACAAACAAACAAAAATCCAAACCAATCAACCACCAAATAAACAAAAAGATCTGTGTCCGAGAGCTGAGGCTGTTCCACAGCTCTCTGAACCCAAATCCTGCCTGAAGAGATCTAGTCTCCCAGGAATGCTGTCACTCTTAAATTCACAGGTGAGATCACCACTTTTGCTCCAGTAACTTTCCAAAGAAGAGAACCCCCTGGAGTCAACAGGACATAGGAACTACAAAGCAGCTAGGGACAAGGTCATTTTGGTTTCCATCAACTCTGAGGAATTAACCCTGTGACACAGCTCTCCCTACCCAAATCCTGCCTGAAGAGAACTGGTCTCCCAGGAGTGCTGACATCACTAAGATCACAGTCGTTGCATCCCATTACCAACTGGAGACAGCTGGTCTCCCAATAGTGCTGATACACCTAAGATCACAGGCTCATGGGAGGGACAAGCTCTAGTCAGAGACAGCAAGACCAACTAACACCAGAGATAATCACATGGCAAGAGTCAAGCACAAGAACCTAAGCAACAGAAACTAAGGCTGCTTTTCATCATCAGAACCCATTTTCCTATCACAAAAGCAAGACTCTGCTTTAAAATCACACCTCATGATGATGATAGAAGACTTTAAGAAGGACAAAATTAATTCCCTTAAAGAAATACAGGAGAACACAGGTAAAAAGGTAGAAGCCCTTAAAGAGGAATCACAAAAATCCCTTAAAGAATGACAGGAAAACACAACCACACAGATGAAGGAATTCAACAAACCCATCCAAGATCTAAAACTAGAAATAGAAACAATAAAGAAATCACAAAGGGAGAAAACACTGGAGATAGAAAAACCTATGAAAGAGACCAGGAGTCATAGATGCAACCATCACCAAATGAATACAAGAAATAGAAGAGAAAATCTCAGCGGAGAAGATACCATAGAAAAACATAGACAAAACAGTTAAAAAAAATGAAAAATGAAAAAAGCTCCTAACCTAAAACATCCAGGATATTCAGAACACAATTCAAAGACCAAACCTAAGGATAATAGGTATAGAAGAGCAAAGATTCCCAACTTAAAGGGCCAGTAAATATCTTCAACAAAATTATAGGAAAAAAACACCCTAACCTAAAGAAAGAGATGACCATGAACATACAAGCCTAGAGAACTCCAAATATATTGGACCAGTAAAGATATTCCACCTGTCACATAAAAGTCAAAACACTAAATGCACAAAGCAAAGAAAGAATATTAAAAGCAGTAAGGGAAAAAGGTCAAGTAACATATAATGGCAGACCTATCAGAGTTATTACACTAGACTTCTCAGCAGAGACTCTAAAAGTCAGAAGATACTGGGATGATGCATACATACTCCAAGAAACACAAATGCCAGCCCAGGCTACCATACCCAGTAAAATTCTCAATTACTATACAAGGATAAACCAAGATATTCCATGACAAAACCAAATGTACATAATATCTTTCCACAAATCCACCCCTTCAATGGATAATAGATGGAAAACTCCAACACAAGGAGGGAGACTACACCCTAGAAAAAGCAAGAAAGTAATCTTCTTTAAACAAACTCAGAAGAAAATAGCCACACAAACATAATTCTACCTCTACAACAAAAAATATCTGGAAGCAACAATTACTTTTACTTAATATCACTTAACATCAGTGGACTCAATTTCTCAATAAAAAGACATAGACTAACAGACTGGATACTTACACAGGACCCAGCATTTTGTTGAATACAGGAAGCACACCCCAGCGACAAAGGCAGAGTAAAATGCTGCAAAAAATTTTTCCAAGTAAATGGTCCCAAGAAACAACCTGGAGTAGTCATTCTAATATCGAATAAAATCAACTTTCAACCAAAAGTTATCAAAAAAATTCAAGGACACTTCATACACATCAAAGGAAAAATCTCCCAAGATGAACTCTCAATTCTGAACATCATGCTCCAAATACAAGGGCACCCACTTTACTAAAGCTAAAAGTACACATTGCACCTCACACAATAATAGTGGGAGACTTCAACACCCCACTGTCAGCAATGGACAGATCATGGAAACAATCTATACAGAGACACAGTGAAGCTAAAAGAAGTTATGAACCAAATGGATCTAACAGATATCTTTAGAATATTTCATAATAAAACAAAAGAATATACCTTCTTCTTAGAATCTTATGGTACCTTATCGAAAACTGACTATGTAGTCTGTCAGAAAACATGACTCAACAGATATAAGAATATTGAAATAATCTCATGCATCCTTTCAGATCACCATGGATTAAAGCTGGTCTTTAATAACAAAAACAACAGAAACATGTTTCCCACATAAACATGGAAGCTGAACAATGCTCTACTCATTGATAACATGGTCAAGGAAGAAACTGGAGAGAGCATACACTAGCAGCTTGACAGCATACCTGAAAGCTCTAGAATAAAAAGAAGCAAATACACCCAAGAGGAATAGATGGCAAGAAATAATCAAACTCATGGCTGAAATCAACCAAGTAGAAGCAAAAAGAACTATACAAAGAATCAAGAAAACCAGGAGCTGGGTGGTTTTGTTTTGTTTTGTTTTGGTTTGGTTTTTGATTTTTAAAGAAAATCAACAAGATAGATAAACCCTTAGCCAGATTAACCAGAGGGCACAGAGACAGTATTCAAATTAACAAAATAAGATATGGACAGGGAGACATAACAACAGAAACTGAGGAGATTAAAAAAAATCATCAGATCTTACTACAAAAGCCTATACTCAATAAACTGGAAAATATGGGTAAAAGAAAAAAAAAAAAAAAAAAACACTGGAGCACCTCACTAGATGCTCAGAAGGCATTTGACACAATTCAACATCCCTTTATGGTAAAAGTCTTGGAAAGATCAGGAATTCAAGGCCCATACCTAAACACAAAAAAGCAATTTACAGCAAACCAGTAGTCAACATCAAACTAAATGGAGAGAAACTTGAAGCAATCTAACTAAAATCAGGCCCTAGACAGGGCTCCCAACTATTCTCCACCTATTCAACACAGTACTTGAAGTCCTAGTCAGAGCTATTAGATAACAAAAAGAGGTCAAAGAGATACAAATTGGGAAAGAAGAATTCAAAATATCACTCTTTGGAAATATGATAGTATACTTAAGGCCTCCAAAAATTCCACCGGAGAACTCCTAAACCTGATTAAAAAAAATTCAGCAAAGTGGCTGGATATAGAGTTAACTCAAACTAATGAGTAGTCTTACTCTACTCAAAGGATAAACAGGTTGAGAAAGAAATTAGGGAAATGATACCCATCACAATAGTCACAAATAATATAAAATACCTTGGTGTGACTCTAACCAAGCAAGTGAAAGATCTCTATGACAAGAATCTCAAGTCTCTGAAGAAGGAAATCAAAGATCTCAGAAGATGGAAAAATCTCCCATGCTCATGTATTGGCAGGATTAATATAGTAAAAATGTTCATCTTTTTAAAAGCAATGTACAAACTCAATGCGATCCTCATCAAAATTCCAACTCAATTCTTCATAGTCAGAAAGAGCAATTTGCAAATTCATTTGGAATAACCAAAACCCAGGATAGGAAAAAACCTTACTCAACAATAAAAGAACTTCTAGTGGAATTACCATCCCTGACCTCAAGCTGTTTTACAGAGCAATTATGATAAAAACTGCATGGTATTGGTCCAGAGACAGGCAGGTAGATCAGTGTAATAGAAATGAAGACCCAGAAATGAACCCCCACACCTACAGTCAGTTGATCTTTGACAAATGAGCTAAAACTTCTAGTGCAAAAAAGACAGCATTTTCAACATTTGCTGGTTCAACTGGCTGTCAGCATAGAGCAGAATACAAAGCCACACATTCCTATTTCCTTGTTAAAAGCTCAAGTCCCAATGGGGTAAGGACTTCCACATAAAACCAGATACACTGAAACTAATAGAAGAGAAATAGGGGAAGAGCCTCGAACACTTGGACCCAGAGGAAAATTTCCAGAACAGAACACCAATGACTTATGCTCTAAGATCAACAATAGACAAACGGGAACTCAGAAAACTGCAAGACTTCTGTAAGCCAATGGACAATGCCAATTGCACAAATTGGCAACCAACAGATTGGTAAAGGATATTTCCCAATCTTACATCTGATAGAGGACTAATATTCAATATATACAAAAAAACCCCAAGAAGTTAGACTCCAGAGAATCAAATAACCATATTAAAAATGGGGCACACAGTTAAACAAAGACTTCTCATCTGAGGAATACTGAATAGCTCAGAAGCACGTAAAGAAATGCTCAACATCTGTACTCTTCAGGGAAATGCAAATCAAAACAAGCCTGAGATTGCATCTCACGCCAGTCAGAATGGCTAAGATTAAACACTCAGGTGACAGCAGATGCTGGCGAGGATGTGAAGAAAGAGGAAAAGCCCTCCATTGTTGGTGAGATTTCCAGCTGGTACAACCACTCTGGAAATCAGTATGGAGGTTCTTCAGAAAATTGGACATAGTACTACCTGAGGACCCAGCTATTCCACTCCTCATTATATATCTAAAAGATGCTCCAATATTTAATAAGGATACATGCTCCATTATGTTCATAGCAGCCTTATTTATAATATCCAGAAGCTGGAAAGAACCCAGATGATCTCCAACAGAGAAATGGATACAGAAAAGGTGGTACATTTACACAATGGAGTACTACTCAGCTATTAAAAACAATGACTTCATGAAATTCTTAGGCAAATGGATGGAACTAGAAAATATCATCCTGAGTGAGGTAACCCAGTCACAAAAGAACACACATGGTATGACTCACTGATAAGTGGGTATTAGCTCCAAATTCTGGTATACCCAAGATGTAGTTCACAGACCATATAATGCTCAAGAAGAAGGAAGCCTAAAGTGTAGATGCTTCAGTTCTTCTTAGATGGAACAAAATACTCATGGAAGGTAGAGGGTGGAAGCAACTTAGGAGGAAGAAAGGAGAGAGAGGGAGAGAAAGAGGGGCAAGATCAGGTATGGGAGGAGATGGGAATGATATACAGAGGGTCTGGAATTTGAACAGAGGTTTGTATCAATGGGTGATGGGGAACTGATGCTAGCCACCAGCAAGTCTCAGATGCCAGGAACATAAGTGGCTCCTAGGACTCAATGGGGATTAGATTAGCTGAAATGCCCAACAAACAGGAGGGAGAACCTGGAGACCATATCCATAGCTTAGGCTATGCCCCCATTTGGGGGGTGGGGCCACCTACTCATCTGCAAATTTTTAGCTCAGCCTTGTTCTTCTCTAAAGGAAATTTTGGGTCAAAGTGTGGAGCAGAGACAGAAGGAAAGGC
Organism: Mus caroli; assembly: GCF_978045245.1. NCBI lineage: Eukaryota > Metazoa > Chordata > Mammalia > Rodentia > Muridae > Mus > Mus caroli. Next base: position 13,545,186 of record NW_028227274.1, on the reverse strand, counting down.
CATCCAGAGACTGCCCCACCTGGGGAATCCATCCCACCTGCAGAAATCAACTCAGACACTATTGCAGATGCCAAGAAATGTCTGCTGACAGTAGCCAGATATAACTGTCTCCTGAGAGGCTCTGCCAAAGCCTGACAAATACAGAGGTGGATGCTCTCAGCCAACCATTGGACTGAGCACGGAGACCCCAATGAAGGAGCTAGAGAAGGACTGATGGAGCTGAAGGGGTTTTCAACTTCATAGAAAAGAACAACAATATCAACCAAACAGAGCCCCCAGAGCTCCCAGGGGTTAAAACACCAACCAAAGAATACACATGGAGGGATCCATGGCTCCAGCCACATATGTAGCAGAGGATGGCCTTGTCTGGCAGCAATGGGAGGTGACGACCTTGGTACTGTGAAGGCTGGATAACCCAGTGTAGGAGAATGCCAGGGCAGGGAAGCAGGAGTGGATGATTGGGTGGGGGAATCACCCTCATGGAATCAGAGGGAGAGGGGATGGAATAAGGAGTTTCCAGAGGGGAAACCAAGTAATGGGACAACATTTGAAATGTAAGTAAAGAAAATATCCAATAAAAAAAACTCCCGAAACATAAAACAACAAAACAAACAAACAAACAAAAATAATTTAAACAGCCCTATGAGCCCTAAGGAAATAGAAGTAGTCATTAGAAGAATTCCAGTCAAAACAAACCAACCAACAAGCAAATAAACCTGTAGTGCCAAATGATTTTAGTGTGGAATTCTACCAGACTGCAAAAAAGGAGATAATGAGAAGATTCCACAAATTATTCCACAACATAGAAACAGAATTATCATTGTAAAATTCATTTTATGAGTTCAGAGTCACCCTGGTAACCAAACCACACAAAGACTCAACAATGAAAAAGAATTTCAGATGAATTTTCCCCATGAACATTGATGCAAAAATACTCAATTAAATACTTACAAACCGAATCAGAAAACACATAAAAAAGACATCATCCCCAATGATCAAGTAGGTACCATACCTGAATGCAGGAATGGTTTTACATACAAAAATCAGTCAACATAATCTACCATATAAACAAACTTGTTGGCATTTAGTCTAGGCTATGCTCCACAGTTAGCTGGCAACAGTCAGGTGTGCCTGACTCACTATAAAAGGGTTTGCTTCTCTCTCTCTCTCTCTCTCTCTCTCTCTCTCTCTCTCTCTCTCTCTCTCTCTCTCTCCATCTTCCTCCCACCTCTCTCTCTCCCTCTCTCTCCCTGCCCCTGCTCTGTCCTCTTGCTCCTGATCCCCCCTCTCCCCATTCCCCTCCCTCTCTTTTCCATGTGCTCATAGCAGGCCTCTACCCCTCTATTCCTCTCCCTCTCCCTCTCTCTGCTTTTCTCTCAACTTGCCTCCCCATGCCCTGAATAAACTCTATTCTATACTATACTACTGTTTGGCTGATCCCTCTTGGGGAAGGTATGACTCAGCATGGGCCCCACAGAGACATCACTTCCCCCATACCTTACAGCACCTTTACCAAACATAATCCTTCTCTCCTTATCTTTTTATAAAACACAGAAAAAAAAAATCACATGATCAACTTGTTAGATGCTGAAAATGCCTTTAACAAAATTCATCACCCCTTAGTGGCAAAAGACTTGAAGAGTTCAGGTATACAAAGGACAAACCTAGACATAATAAGGACAATTTAAATCAAGGTGATACTCATTATCAAACTGAATGGAGATAAACTCAAATCAATTCAACTAAAGTCAGGAATAAGACAAAGTTGTCCATTTCTTCATATTTATTCAGTGAAGGCATTGAGGTTCTAGTGGTAGCAATCAAATAACTGAAGAAGATCAAAGGAATATATATTGGAAAAGATTAATTCAAATCATCCTTATTTATACATGATATGATAGTATATATAAGTGACCTCAAAAACTCCACCAGGAAACACTCGCAGTTGACAAACCCCCTCAGCAAAGTAGCTGGATACAAGGTTAACTCAAATAATCAGAAACTCTCCTATATACTGAAAAAGTATAACGTAAAAGCAAAATTCTAGTCCTTTAGGCCCAGGCTTAAGAATGTGACCTCTGTGACTCAATGCTCCAAGGTATGCTAATCATAAAACAGGCATTCCTTCACCCACCTGCTTCCTGGGTTCAAGGAGTGTTCATTCAAAGAAAGTCACCCTGACCTACCCTGACCATTGCTGGAACCCGCAATGCAAATGTGCTTTTGTTAGGGGCTCTTAGAAACTGTCTTGAGAAATAACCCACACAATTACCAGGTATTCCTTGTGACTCTTGTAACTTTGTACTTCCTTGTGACTCTTAACTGGTATTTTTGGTTTTTTCTAACAACGCCCTCCCCACCTCCTTGAGTTGTGGTTTCTTCCTTTAAATACCCCTTTACCCAGCTAAGGTGCGCCACGGTCCTCTACCCCTGTGTGGTGTATGACTGTGGGCCCGAGAGCGCTCTCGAATTAAAATTCCTCTTGCAGTTTACAGCAAGACCGTTTGTCATGAGTGATTTGGGGTGTCACCTCTCCTGAGTGAGAACATGGGGGAGTCCTCATGTTGTGGGTCTTTCAATACAAATGACAAACATGCTGAGAAAAAATCAGGGAAGCAACACCTGTATGATAATAACTTCAAGTCTTTTTAAAAGGAAATTGAAGAAGATTTAAGAAATTGGAAAGATCTTCTATGTTCATTGATCAATAGGATTAACATAGTAAAAATGATAGCCTACTGAAATCAATCAATAGATTCAATTCAATTTCCATTACAATTCCAGCAATTCTATACAGATCTTTAAAGAAGAATGTTCCACTTTGTATGGAAAATAAAACAAAACAAACCCAGAAGAGCTAAAACACTTACATATAATAAAAGAACTTCTGGAAGTATTACCATCCCTGATTCAAGCATTTCTACAGAGCTATAGGAATTAAATTCACATGGTATTGGCATCAATGAACTTGAAGTGAAGACCCAAACTAATTTCACTAAGATCAGCAATTAAAAACAGGACATTATGAAACTAAAAAGCTCTGTAAAGAAAAGAACACCATTAATAGGACAAAACGGCTGCCTACAAAATTGAAAGTTTTTCATGAACACAACATCTGAGAGAGAGCTGATATTCAAAATATGTGAAGAACTCAAGAAATTAGCCAGCAAAAAATTACATAATCCAATAAAAAATGGGGCATAGAACTAAACAGAGAATTCTCAATAGAGTAATTTCATATGGCTGAAAAACACTTAAAGAAATGTTCAGAATCCCTTCTAGTCGGTGCCGGCACCTGGTCACCTTGGACTCAGAGTCAGCGGACACCCCCAAGTTCCTCTAGAGGACTCTCCACACGATCTTAGGACCACTGGTGAGTGGAACACAACTTCTGTTCCAATCCAATCTCAGAGGACCTGAGACAGCATTAGGGAAGCAGAAAAGCCCGCCTGGCCAGGGTCACAAATCCCTTCTGGTCAGAACCAGCTCCGGGTCACCTGGGTACAGAGTTGGCAGACACCCCCAAGGTCCCTAGAGGACAGCTTCTGAGGCAGATGCTGTTTCGGGCTCCAGACATCCGTGCACCTTCCCAGCCAGAGGAGAGGGGTCCGCCCCAACCAGGGGGGCTTTACTGGGGCACCTGGGGGCGCCATCTTGGTTCCTGGATCCCCCTGAGGCTAGTCTGCACAGGTGAGAGTGTGGACTACAGAAGCTAATAGCTTCTGGGACAGGCGCTGTTTCAGGCCTTCATCTTCTGCCAGGAGGCAGGTCCGAACACCAGATATCTGTGCATCTTCCCTGTAAGAGGAGAGCTTGCCTGCAGAGAGTGCTCTGACCACCGAAACTCAGAGGAGAGAGCTAGTCTCCGAGGTCTGCTGATAGAGGCTAACAGAATCACGAGAGGAACAAGCTCTAACCAGCAACAACTATAACGACTAACTCCAGAGATTACCAGATGGCTAAAGGCAAATGTAAGAATCTTACTAACAGAAACCAAAACCACTCACCATCATCAGAACGCAGCATTCCCACCTCTCCCAGTCCTGGGCACCCCAACACACTCGAAAAGCTAGACCCGGATTTAAAAGCATATCTCATGATGATGGTTGAGGACATCAAGAAGGACTTTAATAACTCACTTAAAGAAATACAGAAGAACACTGCTAAAGAGGTACAAGTCCTTAAAGAAAAACAGGAAAAAAAAATCAAACAGGTAGAAGTCCTTAAAGAAAAACAGGAAAACACATCCAAACAGGTGATGGAAATGAACAAAACCATACTAAAAAGGGAAAGTAGACACAATAAAGAAAACCCAAAGTGAGGCAACACTGGAGATAGAAACCCTAGGAAAGAAATCTGAAACCATAGATTCGAGCATCAGCAACAGAATACAAGAGATGGAAGAGAGAATCTCAGATGCAGAAGATTCCATAGAGAACATCAGCACAAAAACCAAAGAAAATGCAAAATGCAAAAAGATCCTAAGTCAAAACATCCAGGAAATCCAGGACACAAGGAGAAGACCAAACCTACAGATAATAGGAGTAGATGAGAATGAAGATTTTCAACTTGAAGGGCCAGCAAATATCTTCTGCAGACACTCTGGGTCACTTTGACTGCATGGAATGGGTCTCTGAGTCAGGTGGGCAAAGCGTCGGTGGGTGACAGAGAGACCAACACGCAAGATTGTGTAGAATCTGAATGCATTGTCACAAAGTGAACCCCAATCTTATATAGTATAGAAAATACAAGGGGTTGGAAGTCACAGCAGGCAAGGCACATTGAAGTTACCAGGTACACAACAAAGGAATGACTTCAAAAGGATTTACAGGAACCAGGTAAATGTTTACAGTAAAGATAAAGTAGTCCTGCCTAGGATCATCTTAGTGACAGGCAAGGATTTTACACTCTAGTGTTATATCTTTGAAACTTGTGAAGGCTAGCAACAGGGGTTTCTGCTCTTGGCAGTCCTCATGAATAATGCAATATCACACCCCCTCATCCCTAATTCCTAGGCCTTGCTAAATTCTTATATGAGTGTAACTTTTAAGTATCTGTAGAATCTCCATTTGTCAGGAGAATTCACCAAATTGTTTCTAATATGCAATGTAGCCTGTACTGAATATTTCTATCTCAGTGGGATTCCCTGGCTCTATTTTGGTATTCCCTTGATTGGGTGTGATTTGCTACTGTCCTTAGTAGACCAGCTCTGAGCTACTGTCCCTGTCTTTTGTAATGTTTAATTAGATACTGAATAGGTTAACTTCCTTACTGCATTCTTACAGGATTCTAAGCTTGGAACAATGGGGAGACTTAACTATAACAGAATTTTTCCATACACCAGACTAATGAGGGATTAGACTGTGAGTATAAGGGTAAATGAGAATGCCAAACCTTCAGGAGGTAAGTTTCTGTGAAACTCTTTGCCTCGTCAGCGGCTTTTAGGCTTCTCAGCCTGTCAAGCAGACTTCACTGGAGTGTGTGTGTGGCAATCTTCAACAAAACTATAGAAAAAAAATCTCAATCCTAAAGAAGTAGATGCCCAAGAACATACAAGAAAACTACAGAACTCCAAATAGACTGGACCAGAAAAGAAATTCCTCCTGACACATAATAATCAGAACAAATAATGTACTAAATAAAGATAGAATATTAAAAGGAGTAAGGGAAATGGGTCAAGTAACATATAAAGGGAGGCCTATCAGAATTACACCAGACTTTTCACCAGAAATTATGAAAGCCAGAAGATCCTGGACGATGTTAAACAGACACTAAGAGAACACAAATGCCCACCTAGGCTACTATACCCAGCCAAACTTCTAATTACCATAGATGGAGAAACCAAAGTATTCCATGACAAAACCATATTCACACATTATCTTTCCATGAACCCAGACCTTCAAAGGAAAATAACAGAAAACAAAACAACAAAACAAAATAAAAAACAAAAACAAAACAAAAAACAATACAAGGACAGAAACAACGTGCTAGAAAAATCAAGAAAGTAATCCTTCAACAAACCTAAAAGAAGACAGCCACAAGTACAGAATGCCACATCTAACAACAAAAATAATAAAAAGCAACAATTACTTTTCCTTAATATCTCTTAATATCAATGGACACAATTCCCCAATAAAAAGACATAGACTAGCAGACTGGCTACACAAACAGGACCCAACATTTTGCTGCTTACAGGAAACCCATGTCAGGGAAAGAGACAGACACTACCTCAGAGTGAAAGGTTGGAAACAATTTTCCAAGCAAATGTTTCTGAAGAAACAAGCTGGAGTAGTCATTCTAATATGTGCATGCTATCAGATCACCATGGACTAAGGCTATTCTTCAATAACAACATAAATAATAGAAAGCCAACATTCACATGGAAACTGAACAACACTCTTTTCAATGATACCTTGGTCAAGGAGGAATAAAGAAAGAAATTAAAGACTTCTTAGAGTTTAATGAAAATGAAGCCACAGCATACCCATATTTATGGGACACAATGAAAGCATTTCTAAGAGGAAAACTCATAGCTCTGAGTGCCTCCAAAAAGAAACTAGACAGAGCACACACTAGCAGCTTGACAACACAATAAAACCTCTAGAACAAAAGGAAGCAAATTCACCAAGAGGAGTAGATGGCAGAAAATAAACAAACTCAGGGGCGAAGTCAACCAAGTGGAAAAAAAAAGAACTATTCAAAGAATCAACCAAAGGAGGAGTGGGTTCTTTAAGAAAATCAACAAGATAGATAAACCCTTAGCCATAGTCACTAGAGGGCACAGGGTCAGCATCCTAATTAAAAAAATCAGAAATGAAAAGGGAGACATAACAACAGACCCTGAAGAAATTCAAAACACCATCAAATCCTTCTACAAAAGGCTATGCTCAACAAAACTGGAAAACCTGGATGAAATGAACAAATTTCTAGACAGATACCAGGTAACAAAGTTAAATCAGGATCAGGTTAATGATCTAAACATTCCTATATCCCCTAAAGAAATAGAAGCAGTCATTAATAGTCTCCCAACCAGAAAAAGCCCAGGACCAGATGGGTTTAGGGCAGAGTTCTATCAGATCTTCAAAGAAGATCTAATTCTAGTTCTTCACAAATTATTCCACAAAATGGAAGCAGAAGGTACTCTACCCAATTCATTCTATGAAGCCACAATTACTTTGATACATAAATCACAGATAGACCCAACAAAGATATAGAACTTCATACCAATTTTCCTTTTGAATAGCTATGCAAAAATAATCAATAAAATTCTCACTAACCAAATCCAAGAAATCATCAAAACAATCATCCATCCTGACCAAGTAAGTTTCATTCCAGGGATGCAGGGATGGTTCAATATATGGAAATCCATCAACGAAGTCCATTATATAAACAAACTCAAAGACAAAAACCACATGATCATCTCATTAGATGCTGATAAAGCATTTGACAAAATCCAACACCTATTCATGATAAAAGTCTTGGAAAGATCAGGAATTCAAGGTCCATAGCTAAACATGATAAAAGCAATCTACAGCAAACCAGTAGCCAACATCAAAGTAAATGGTGAGAAGCTTGAAGCAATCCCTCTAAAATCAGGGACTAGACAAGGCTGTCCACTTTCTCCATACCTATTCAACATTGTACTTGAAGTCCTAGCCAGAGCAATTCGACAACAAAAGGAGATCAAAGGGATACAAATTGGAAAAGATGAAGTCAAAATATCACTTTTTGCAGATGATATGATAGTATATATAAGTGACCCTAAAAATTCCACCAGAGAACTCCTAAGCCTGATAAACAGATTCGGTGAAGTAGCTGGATATAAAATTAACTCAAACAAATCAATGGCCTTTCTCTACACAAAGAATAAACAGGCTGAGAAAGAAATTAGGGAAACAACACCCTTCTCAATAGTCACAAATACTATAAAATACCTTGACATGACTCTAACTAAGGAAGTGAAAGATCTGTATGATAAGTACTTCAAGTCTCTGAAGAAAGAAATCAAAGAAGATCTCAGAAGATGAAAAGATCTCCCATGCACATTGATTGGTAGGATCAATATAGTAAAAATGGCTATCTTGCCAAAAGCAATCTACAGATTCAATACAATCCCCATCAAAATTCCAACTCAATTCTTCTACAAATTAGAAAGGGAAATCTGCAATTTTACCTGGAATAACAAAAAACCTAGGGTAGCAAAAACTCTTCTCAAGGATAAAAGAACCTCTGTGGAATCACCATGCCTGACCTAAAGCTGTACTTCAGAGCAATTGTGATAAAAACTGCATGGTACTGTTATAGCGACAGACAAGTAGACCAAAGGAATAGAATTGAAGACCCAAAAATGAACCCACACACCTATGGTCACTTGATCTTTGACAAGGGAGCTAACACCATCCAGTGGAAAGAAGACAGCATTTTCAACAAATGGTGCTGGCACAACTGGAAGTTACCATGTAGAAGAATGTGAATTGATCCATTTCTATCTCCTTGTACTAAGGTCAAATCTAAGTGGATCAATGAAGTCCACAAAAAAACCAGAGACAGTGAAAATTATAGAGGAGAAAGTGGGGGAAAGCCTCGAAGATATGGGCACAGGGAAAAAAAAATCCTGAATAGAACAGCAATGGCTTGTGCTGTAAGATGGAGAATAGACAAATGGGACCTCATAAAATTGCAAAGCGTCTGTAAGGCAAACGCCACTGTCAATAAGACAAAAAGGCCACCAACATATTTGGAAAGGATCTTTACCTATCCTAAATCAGATAGGGGACTAGTATCTAATATATATAAAGAACTCAAGAAGGTGGGCTCCAGAAAATCAAATAACCCCATTAAAAAATGGGCTCAGAGCTAAACAAAGAATTCTCACCTGAGGAATATGGAATGGCTGAGAAGCACCTGAAAAAATGTTCACCATCCTTAACCATCAGGGAAATGCAAATCAAAACAACCCTGAGATTCCACCTCACACTAGTCTGAATGGCTAAGATAAAAAATTCAGGTGACAGGAGATGCTGGTCAGGATGTGGGGAAAGAGGAACACTCCTCCATTGTTGATGGGATTGCAAGCTTTTACAACCACTCTGGAAATCAGTCTGGCGGTTCCTTAGATAATTGAACATAGTACTACCGGAAGATCCCACAATACCTCTCCTGGGCATATATCCAGTAGATGTTCCAACTAGTAAGAAGGACACATGCTCCACTATGTTCATAGCAGCCTTATTTATAATAGCCAGAAGCTGGAAAGAACCCAGATGCCCCTCAATAGAGGAATGAATACAGAAAATGTGGTACATTTACACAATGGAGTCCTACTCAGCTATTTATAAGAATGAATTTATGAAATTCCTAGGCAAATGGATGGCCCTGGAGGGCATCTTCCTCAGTGAGGTAACACAATCACAAAAGAACTCACAGGATATTACTCACTGATAAGTGAATATTAGCCTAGAAACTTAGAATACCCAAGTTATAAGATACAATTTGTAAAACACATGAAATTCAAGAAGGAAGAAGACCAAAGTGTGGACACTTGGCCCCTTCTTAGAATGGGAACAAAACACCCATGGAAGGAGTTACAGAGACAAAGTTTGGAGCTGCAATGAAAGGATGGACCATTTAGAGACTGCCATACCTGGGGATCCATCCCATAATCAGCCTCCAAATGCTGACACCATTGCATACACTAGCAAGATTTTGCTGAAAGGACCCAGATATAGCTGTCTCTTGTGAGGCTATGCCGGTGCCTACCAAACACAGAAGTGGATGCTCACAGTCAGCTATTGGATGGAACACAGGGCCCCCAATGGAGGAGCTAGAGAAAGTACCCAAGGAGCTAAAGGGATCTGCAACCCTATTGGTGGAAGTACAATAGGAACTAACCAGTACCCTCAAAGCTCATGTCTCTAGCTCCATATGTATCAGAAGATGGCCTAGTTGGCCATCAGTAGAAAGAGAGGCCCATTGGTCTTGCAAACTTTATATGCCTAAGTGCAGGGGAATGCCAGGGCCAAGAAGTGGGAGTGTGTGTGTGTGTGTGTGTGTGTGTGTGTGTGTGTGTGTGTAGGGGGGAAGTGGGGGAACAAGGCATGGGGGACTTTTGGGATAGCATTGGAAATGTAAATGAAGAAAATACCTAATTAAAAAAAGGAAAAAAAAAAAAGAAATGTTCAACTTCTTTAGTCATTGGAAAAATGTAAATCTAAATTAATTTGAGATTTCAAGTTGCACCTGTCAGATAGGCTATGATCAAAACGTAAAGGGCATCTCATGCCAGCTAGTATGTGTAGCAAGGGGAACACCCCTTTGGAGGGTGGACCAGAGATTGAGTACCTTTTTCAGGGAGGAATGTTCAAGAAGGGAAACTTATTGGCTAAACCCTCAGGACTCTAAATACCTCATTGGCACAGAAAACTCTGTTTTGGGCTATGTGACTTCAGGCCACATTTCCTTATATGGGGAATGTGTCATGTGGTCCAGGCCAGGAATCTGACAGGGAACAGGAAGCTGCCTACCATCTCAGGTGGGCTCCTGGGTAGTGGGGAGTCTGTATCCGTTCAACCTACCAAGTTTTCTGGCATGGTCCACTGTCCCACAGGGGAGAAGGATTGTGAGTCACAGATGGGTCAAGAATACTATAGAAAACTCACAGAACAAACCAGGGCTCATAGGGGCTCACTTAGACTGAACTGACAATCAAGGAGTCTGCATGGCTCTGAACTAGGTCTTCTGTATATATGTTATAGTTGTGTCGCTTGGTCTTCTTGTGGGACTTCTAACAGTGGAAGAAGGAGAAGTCTCTGTGTTGCCTGCTTTCGGAATCCTTTCCTCCTACTAGGTTGCTTTGTCCAGCATTAATATGAAGGGAGGTACCTAGTCTTATTGCAGCCTGATATGCTCTACTTGGTTGATATCAATGGCAGACCTGTCCCTTTTTGAAGGGAAAAGGAGGTATAGTGGATTGGGGTGGAAAAGAAATAGAGGAAATATAGGAACCTAAGGTTATATATGAGGCAATAAAGAAATAAATTAAAGTGATGTAATTAAATATGTGGAACAGAATTGCCAATAACCTTAGAAGCTAGTCAAGAGTCATAGGGCTGTTATGCCTTTCATAGAAACATCTGATCATCTATCAGTAGGTTTCAGAGTCTGAAATAAATTCTTCTTATTTTAAACCATCTACATTATGGCAGTTTGAAAGCACAGCCCTTGAAAATGAATAGTCCTTATCTACAGATTTTTGGCTTATGTTATACAAGAGAGTTTCTCTGGTTGGATTGTAGTCCAACTATTGAAAAATTTAGACTTGACTATTGACTAAGTATTTGATAAGTAGCACTTAGTCCTCATGTCTTTAAAACTCTGTTAAAGTACTTGTAATTTCTATGCAAGTGGTGAGAGTTACCATTTCTACCAATAGTGTCCTATGGAAAAGTCTTCTTGCAACTTGGGTGTTTTATTTCTCTTCAGTTTGTTAGCTATAACAAACAATTCAGACCCCAGCTCCCCTGAGACTAGAAAAGAAGTCACTTGACCATCAGTTGTCTTCTTTGCTTATCAGTGGTGAGGACACAGTAGAAGAAAATGACATTTTTCTGGCAATGGATTCTGCTGAATTTTTTATGTCCAGGATTTTCTAGGCACTATATAATGTGTGATCATAAGCAATGACTATGTTTGCAAAACATTCCAGGACTAATATACCCGAAGAAGACTGCCATCCATCAAAACAGTTATCTTGGCACTCTACACCTCGCCATTCCTGCCATTATTCGAAGCATTACTGGAACTCCTCTTGCAGAATTTTCTTCAAATCTGGTTAATGAACCACACAAGAAAATCATGCCCATAAATTTATAGTCACACATAATTTTGACCATTAAGAATGTCATCTTGGGGCTGGTGAGATGGCTCAGCAGGTAAGAGCACCCGACTGCTCTTCCAAAGGTTCTTAGTTCAAATCCCAGCAACCACATGGTGGCTCACAACCATCTGTAACAAGATCTGACTCCCTCTTCTGGTGTGTCTGAAGACAGCTACAGTGTACTTACATGTAATAAATAAATAGATCTTTAAAAAAAAAAAAGAATGTCATCTTGTCTGATGGCTCTTACACATAGCATCTATCAGTATTGACTTTGAATAACTTTTGACCGTTTCTCCAAGTGAAACCCACCATCCATGGAGGGATATCTGCCTCAAATGAGCACATTCAAAAGAATAATAGCTTTAAAATTCCTTTCAAAGGATGTTTAGTAATATGTTTTGCATATGGTTGACACCCAGTAAATATTTGTGAGATCATAGGAAAAGTTCCTCAAATTGAAAAGACATAAAATATTATATAAAGGACAGGTTTGTGAGATGAGTATTAGGAACAGAATGATACCAAATTGAAATGGAAATGTCGGGTTTCTTTGGAGACAGTTAGGTCATAATGATGTTTTGCTGGGGACAACATGTGAAAGGATGTTTTGCTAAAGCAGACCCGTGAAAAGATGTTTTTTCTTAAGCAGACATGTGAAAGAATCTCTTGCTGAAGAAGACACAGGTAAAAGGATGTTTTGCTGAAGCAGACATGTGAGGATGCATAATATTTATGTAGAATATAAATATGACCACAGCTGGTGGCACAAGGCTGGTGCTTTGGTTTGGCTTGTACTGCTTCATTAGACTCCACCGACAGCACTGTGGAACTGCTTGGCCTTACACTGTGTTGCTGATCTGAGCTTGTCATGATGTCAGAGATTAACTTGCCAAATAACTTTTCATTATATTTTAATACCTTCTTTCTGTTTCCACAGACTCCCACAGATCCAGCAGTGGCTCCTGGTTTATTCTGATTGAACTGCTGCTGCTGATTCATGTGTGGTGTCTGCTGAGTGGACTGGACTACAGTTGCTGATTTATGTTTGGTGGTTCGCTACTAGACTGAACTGCTGATATCCTGACAACAAAGATAGGAATCACCCCAAAGAACTATTTCTAAACAGGTCAACTTCCCTGTGTCCTAATAACCTTTTTTTCCACTGCCTCTTGTGGGTGGGGCGTTAAAAGGGAGGTTAAATCATTTAAGAACCCTCATTAATGTAAGTACTGAAAAATCAAAGCCTACAGTCTGTCATTTGTTAAATTGCAATCTATGTTGAAAATAGGTAATTTTAATTTGGTGACACATCAATGCTAAACTTGCTCATGGAGGGACCCTTGGTTCCAGTTGCATATGTAGCAGAGGATTGCCTTGTCAGGCATTAATGGGAGGAGAGGCCCTGGGTCCTGTGAAGGCTCAATGCCCCAGTGTAGGAGAATGCCAGGGCGTGGAGGCAGGAGTAGGTGGGTGGGTGAAGGAACACCCTCATAGAGGAATACAGGATAGGGAATTTCCCAGAGGGGGAGACTGGGTAAAGGGATAACATTTGAAATATAAATAAAGAAAATATCCAATAAAAAGGAAAGAAAAAAACCCATACATTTTATATACAAATTATAGACAGAGGATTATGTTGTATATCTGTTTACTTCTTGTTTTCTTGAATGATAGACATCATAGTGGAACATGATTTCATATAAATGTTTCATTTTGTGTCATTGGTTGTTGCTACTTATTTCTTTTTGTCAAACTCTGAGACTCTTAAGTTACGTCCTTGAAAGCATCAGGATAGCAGATAAACGGAAGACAGAGACTGAGGCCAGGAACAGCGCAGCACCTATGCCGACTGATATAGAGACGGGTTACTGTCATCAGAAGACTTATTCACAGTACTGGCTATTGTTTTCTCATGCCAGACACAGTGCTGGATAAAGTTCTTGGGAAGAATGGACTTTAACTGGAGGCTATGATGACAAGTGTGATTGTATTGCTACAAAAAGTGACAAGCAGTTTAGCGAATAAGACACATTAATGATTTCATGTGTGATAATATTTTGCTTCTGAAACTGTGTCATTTCCTCTGGATTCTTAAATACTTTAATAGATACAGAATGACAGGCTAAGGCAAAACTACTAATTTTTAAACTGGTGATTAAAAAAAAAAGATATAATATGTCTTGGTCAAAAATGGTACAGCCATAGTGAAAAACAGTATAGCAATATAACAGTTTCTTTTTTTTTAAGTTTTATTTTTATTAATAATTTTATTTATTTACATTTAAAATGTTGTCCCCCTTCCTGGTCTCCCCAACATAAATACCCCATCCCATGTCCCCTCCCATTTGCCTCTAAGAGGGTGCTCCTCCACCCACTAACCCACTACCGCCTCACCCCTCTAGCATACCCTTCTGTGGGGCAACAAACCTCGACATGGCCAATGGCCTCCCCGCCCGCTGATGCCAGATGAGGCAGTCCTCTGCTACATATATAGTGGGAGCCATGGACTGGCCCATGTATACTCTTTGGTTGGTGGTTTAGTACCTGGCAGCTTTGAGGGGTCCCATTAGTTGATATTGTTGTTTTTCCTATGGGGTTGCAATACACTTTAGCTTCTTCAGTTCTTCCCCTATCTCTCCCATTGGGGTGCCCAGGCACAGTCCGATGGTTGACTGTGAGTATCTACATCTACATCTGTGAGTATCTACAGGTGCTAGCAGAGCCTCTCAGATCTCTTCAATACTAGGAACTATACTAGGAGCTATACTATACAGGAGCTATACTAGGCTCCTGTCTGCAAGCATTTCTTGGCATCAGCAATAGTGTCAGGGTTTGGTGTTTGTGGTTGGGATGGGTCTCAGGATGAGGTAGTCTCTGGATGGCTTTTCCTTCAGTCTCTGCTCCATTTTTTTGTCCCCAAACTTCTTTTATACAGGAACAATTATGGATTAAAGACTTTGAGATGGGTGGATGGCCACATTCTTCAACTGGGGGCCATGTCTATTTACTGGAGGTGGTCTCTTCAGGTTCTATCTCCCCACTCTTGGGCATTTCAGCTAATGTCATCTCCATTGGGTCCTTGGAGCTTCTCACATCCCTGGCATCTTGGACTTTTTAATGGTCCCCTCCTGTTCTCCACTTCCCATTGCTACATATTTCTATTCATTCTCCTGGTCCTCTGAGCTTCTCTCCTGTCTCTTCCCATACCTCTTTTTTGCCCCCATCGTTTCCCTTCCCCTCCTCTCTATCCTCAGAGTCTCTCCCTCCCTCTACCACCCATGATTATTTTGTTCCCCCTTCTAAGTGGTATTGAAGCATCCACAATTAGCCCTTCATTCTTGTTAAGCTTCATATGGTTTGTGGGTTGTATAGTGGGTATTCTTAACTTTTGGGCTAATATCCATTTACCATGTTTGTTCTTTTGGGTCTGGGTTACCTCACTCAGGGTGATGTTTTCTAGTTCCACACATATGCCTGCAAAATTCATGAAGTGGTCATTTTTAATAGCTGAGTAGTACTCAATTGTGTAAATGTTCCACATTTTCTGTATCCATCCATTCATTGAGGGACATCTGGGTTGTTTCCAGATTCTGGCTATTGTAAATATGGCTGCAATGAACATAATGGAATAGCTGTCCTTATTATATGTCTTTACCAATCCTATATCTGATAGAGGGTTAATATCCAAATACACAAAGAAATCAAGAAGTTAGACTCCAGAAAACCAAATAACCCAATTAAAAATGGTGTTCTTTATACTGTTTGTGACTATTGTGAAGGGTGTCATTTCCCTAATTTCTTTTCAGCCTGTTTATCCTTTGGGTAGAAGAAGGCTACTGATTTGCTTGAGTTACTTTTATATCCAGCCACTTTGCTGAAGTTGTTTGTCAAATGTAGGAGTTCTCTGGTAGAATTTTTGGATTCTTTTATGTATACCATCATATCATCCACAAGTAGTGATACCTTGACTTCTTCCTTTCCATTTTGTATCCCTTTGACTTCCTTTTGTTGTCTAATTGCCCTAGCTAGAACTTCAAGTACTATATTGAATAAATAGGGAGAGAGTGGGCAGCCTTATCTTGTTCCTGATTTTACTGGGATTGCTTCAAGGTTTTATATGTATAATTTGATGTTAGCTGTTAGTTTACTGTACATTCTTTTTTTTAACCTTTACTTTATCTGCATTTATTTTATGCAGAATTTATTCCTGTGCCATGAGTTTTTGTTTCTTCAGCTTCTTCTGGGATATCTTTTTCTTCTGTGCAACCTCATCTTCTGGCTTTGGAACGATCTGTTCCTTCTCAGTGAGGATCATCTCAATAATGGCAGGGGGAGCTCATGTATGGTTTAATCCGGCTATGAGCTCAGTAGGTTCATCGGTGCATCTTAGGTGCCTTGTTCACCTAGATGTGTTCAATGACTAGAGAATCTACATCTAAACCCTTAAGTTCAGCGTTACTCTCTGCATTTTTAAGCATGTGCAGCAAAAATTCAGCACTCCTTTTTGGCCACTGTCCCTGTGTCCAGCCCCACTGTTTGACCTACTGACTACCATTATACCACCGGAATGGCACACATTGCTTTTTTAAAGAGACATCCTTCAGATACTTGGTAGCTTTGTGGATATGCATACCCTTGATGGGCTGGGCAGTTTCCTGGGTGTTCTTAAAGTGAAGACAAAGGTTTGAACCTCTTGATTTGCATGATTTTATGGGGTTTTCTGGGTCAAGAGAGTAGTGAACCATCTTCACAGTTCACCTCTGGCCACTTACAGGAAGAGGAAGCATGAATTCTACTATGAGAATTCATGAGACCTGTATATTCTTTTATTATGTTTAGGTATGTGCCTTGAATTCCTGATCTTTCCTAGACTTTTAACATGAAGTGGTGTTGTATTTTGTTAAAGCCCTTTCCATCATCTAATGAGGTGGTCACACAGTTTATTCTTTATATAGGTGGATTAAGTTGATGGGTTTGCATATATTGAACTATCCTTGCATCCCTGGGTTTACCTTTATGTGTATTTAGTGGTTTGATTATTATGTGACAAGAGAATTTTATTTTTTGGTCCAACTTATTTGGTGTTTAGTAGGCATCTTGTACATTTATGGTTATCTTTTTCTTTAGGTCAGGGATGTTTTCCTCTATGATTTTGTTGAAGATGTTTTTTGGCCCTGTGAATTGGGACTCTTCACTCTCTTCTATTCCTATTATTCTTAGGCTTGATCTTTTCGTTGTGTCCTAAATTTCCTGGATGTTCTGGGTTAGCTCTTTGCACTTTGTATTTTCATGACTATGTGTCAATATCTTCTATGGTATCTTCTATGCCTGAAATTCTCTGTTCTATCTCTTGTATTCTGTTGGTGATGCTTGTATCTGTAACTCCTTATTTCTTTCCTAGGTTTTCCATGTCTGTGGTTGTCTCCATTTATAATTTCTTTCTTGCTTCTATTTCCATTTTTAGATCCTGGATGGTTTTGTTCAATTTCCTTATCTGTTCAGTTGTATTTCCTGCATTTCTTTAAGGGATTTATGTGTTTAGTCTTTACTTCTACCTGTTTACTTATGTTTTCCTGTATTTCTTTATAGGAGTTATTTATGTCCTCCTTAAGGTCCTCCATCATCTTCATGAGATGAGATTTTAGGTCAGAATCTTGCTTTTCAGGTGTGTTAGAGTATCCAGGGCTTGCTGTGGTGGGAGAACTGGGTTCTGATTGTGCCAAGTGGCATTGGTTTCTGTTGCTTATCTGCTTGTGCTTGCCCCTCTCCATTTGGTTTTATCTGGTATTAAGTGGCCTAGCTATCTCTGACTGGAGCCTAGACTTTCCATGGGCCTGGGTTTGTGGACTTCCTGGAGTCCGTCTGTGTCTGGGTGTAGGAGGGAGGGTCTGGAGCAATGGATCTGATTTGTGAACTTCGTTATGATGGACCTCTTGGGAATGAAACTATCTCTGGGTGTGGGGGGGGGAAGGTGGAGGGAAACTAGAGCACTCAATCTGCCCCAAGATGCAGTTGTGGTTGTGAAGGAATATGTGTCTCCTGAAGAGTGTATAGGTCCTTCCGATATAACAGTTTCTTAAAAGGCCAGATACAGAGTTACAGTGTGACCCAGGAGTCCTCTCCTAGTATAAACCCAAAAGATGTAAAACCATTTGTCCACAAAATGTGTACACAGATGTTTAATGCAACATTACCTAAATGGGAGAGGTAATAAATGTTGATAAATGGGTAAGAAATAGATGAATTCTAATAAGTTAAAGTGGCCTTTCCATGCAACAGCACATTACTTGACAATAAAAATAAGAAATAGACAGAATGATACAATGTGAATGAATACAGAAAATGGAGAAGGCCTCTGCAAATGCCAGGACAGGCAAAGAGATGATCCCCAGAGGCAAGAAGGACATCTTGTACAACACAATTTAGGAACCAGTGTTGACTCAAACTGCTAGAGTCTGACAAAGTGCAGTTAATTGTAGGCACATTTAAGTACATGCTTCTTTCATGGAGATGGTTCCTAGAGATAGGCTTCATGTGTTGTCTTAAGGGCTTAGCAGAGTATCTGGTCTTGTCCTGGTCATACAGATAGCATAGAGTTCATTTGAGCTATTAGACAACTCTCATCCTGATTGTAGAAGCTTGTGGAAGGTCCTAGACATATAGATCATACAAAGGTCACATAGACTATTAGCCACCTCTGTTACTGGTTTGTGGGCACTGCATATGGCCTGACTCTACAGATTGTATAGGAGTTACCTAGGCTATTAGTCACTTCCATTCCCAGCCTTCTGGCCAGAAAACAGGTTATCTATTTTTTCTTTTGACAAGGCAGCTCTGTATGTTTAACATCCCTGGTTTCCCTAATGATATTTGTGAGTGCCAGCGTCTTTGTGCTCACAACAGAAAATAACATTCTAGAAGCAAGGAAGTGCATGCCTGTATTCCTAGCATTTAGGAGTCAGAACCAACAGGATCATAAGTTGAGGCTAGTCTGGGATACATAGTGAGATCTTGTCCCAGAAGGCAGAAAGAAGAAAGGGAGGGAAGGAGGGACGGAGGGAGGGAGGGAGGGAAGGAGGGAAGGAGGGAAGGAGGGAGAGAGGGAGAGAGGGAGAGGGAGAGAGAGAGTATCTAAGAAAAGAAATCAATCACAATGAACCACATATTTTATAATTTCATTTACATAAAAAAATTCAGAGTGGGCAAACTTTAGAAACAAAAAAGAAGCAAGTTGGCAGATTTAGGGGAAACAAGAAGGTGAAGACTGCCAAGCAGCCAAAGTCAGGTGGAGACTTTAGTTAACAAGTAACAAAATGTTCTAAAATTGAGAGTGGTGATGCTTCCCATAAATCTAGGGATACAAGAAAAGCTACTAAACTGTATATTTCCAATGGACAAACTGGATTACATTAAATTCTACCTTAATAAACAACTCAGAAGTGGCTCAACTCCCTGAACACCCCAAGTCTCTGCTAAAGGGGCTTATAGTAGATAATGTTAATGCTTCTGCAGACCAGATAGGGACAAGATCATGTCTTTCAGAGCTCAAAAAAATGTAGCTTCTACAGCAACTTGGAGAAAAATGGGTCAGGTTAGGTTAGAGGCAGATCGATTTTAGCTGCTTTACATTGTTTCTCTTCCCTTTCTCCATAGTATATCATGCTTATCGTGGAGGTGTGCAACCAAACTAACTCTTAGTGAAACAAATTACCTTCAGACTCTTGGGTTTCATAATGTCTCAACTATAAATTATGGTGTAGCTACAGTTTTGTAAATGAAATAAATTCTGATATCACTGGTGAGTGTGTATGTGTGTTTGTAGTTTATACATGCATGTGTATATGTGTCTTCATGAATGTACTTGTGGAGGTTAGAGATTGATATCATGCGTCCTCCCAAAGTGTTTACCTTCCCAGAACTGAGCCATAAGTCATACATTAAGCAGTTTTACATGGTGGTGATCCACCCTTGTTCTTCCTGTTTGTCTGACAAACACTATACTGACTGAGTCATCTCCCCAGACCAGGGTCAGTGTTCTTACTGAGTTAACAATCCCACATTGGGCTGCAATAGGACATTTTTTTTTTTTAGCTCTAAACTGTGATGATGCTAAGCAAAATAGCTCTTTTTCAGTAGAAAAATATTTTTAAGGCTTTTTATTCAGAAATAAGTGCTTTTGTCCCTAAAATTATACTGAGCACAATCAAATTCTGTGCAGTTCAGAAGCACTGGGGATCTTTCAGGATGTGCAGTCATTATTATGTATATCAATTTTCATTGTAAGCCATTGTGAAGGCATTCTGAGTATTGATGCTTAATGCAGATGGGCCTAATCCCTGGTGATCATGAGTGTCTCTAGTCAGCTGGTATGCCATCAAGCTGCTGTGCACCCCTGCACTGTCTTTGACTTCCGGTTGTCTATTGACTTCTATTGACTCTTTTATCAGTTCCTAAGGAGAGGGTTTTTTTTTTTTCCTCTTCAGTGGTTTATTTACACAGAGGCAATTGTTGCTATTTTCATCTCTACACTCACTTATTTTTACTCCATTATATAGTTATGCTTAATCTATCTCCTACTATTTTTAATCGGCAGAACCTCCAAGGAGGTAGTCAAGTGTACTGGAGGTACAATATGCTGAAGGACACAGGCACTTCTGAGTCATTAGACAGCCAAATATTGTCACTCAAGCTTTTTGCACATTGGATTAAAAACTCATGGATATAGCATCAGTTTATTTGAAACAATCTATAAATATAATACAGGCTATTGTTTACAGAATAATATAAAATTATGAGACAACAGTAGCTCTATTAGCAAGTTATATGAAAATTTTATTGTGTTATTTACTGATTTTTACCATTTGTATGTATTTGTGTTTGTGTGTATACCTGTTTATATACATGAGTTAGAAGAATATACATGCACATGTGCATATGGAGGTGAACAGGTAACTGTACATATCATTTTTCAGAAGTCAACCTTGCTTTTGGGGACAGGGTCTTTAACTGGCCTCAAGCTTGTTCTAGCAGGCTATCCTGGCTGACTAGATACATTCAAGAATCAGTCTGTCCCTGCTTTCTAGCTCAAGAACGCCAAGAGTCACACCTGGTTATTTTTGTTGTTGTTGTTGTTTGTTTGTTTGTTTTTTAAAATGGGGGCACTGGAGATCAAACTCAGG
The DNA here is from genome assembly GCF_978045245.1 of Mus caroli. Taxonomy (NCBI): domain Eukaryota; kingdom Metazoa; phylum Chordata; class Mammalia; order Rodentia; family Muridae; genus Mus; species Mus caroli. Next base: position 13,524,129 of record NW_028227274.1, on the reverse strand, counting down.
TCCTAAGGCTAGCATGAGAAAGACTTTATGGGTCCAGCCATCTTCCCAGTGACATTGTATTATTTAAAGGACATAGGAAATGGTTTGTTATTTTTAAAAATTTTCTCTATAAGCCTTCTAATGTGCCAGATGTCCTGATCATTAGTCACTTGCTTTCAGAATGACAGGTTTTTTTTTTAATGTAATTTTGTTTTTTAAGGAATAGGGTCCATTTACCTGAAACCAAACATATACATTCTTGATATTTATATGGGAGATTATTTTCTATCTTCCACCTAACTGTAAACATTAAGTTTTAGAGAAAAGTAAAGAAGATAATGTAAGTTATTTTGAAGAGGCTGGAGAGACAGAAGAGCCAGGGAATAAATGAATTATGAAATCCTGTGTAAGAACAGGTGATCAGGGTCAATTTCCTCAAGCTATTGGTTTCCTGTTAGTTTTCTGTGTAAGAAACAGACAGGATTATAGGACAGAAACCCAAGGGTAATGTGATGGTGGCCTCAGGCTGGGATTGATGAAGAAAAAAGGAAACAGAAAACAGAAAACAGATGGGTAAGCAGGGAAAGACTAAGCATAAGGCAAGTCTTGAGAAGAGACTTGTTGAACTATGTAAAGAGACCACACAATCTGCAAGGCCTTGTGGGATTTCATGCTTTCCTTATATAGCAGAGTTCATAAATCCTTGGTGATACTTCCTAAGTCAGGCAAAGGAGACCTGGAGCAGTTATGACCCCTGTATCTCAACGAGCAGACTGGGAATGACTGTCAAAGGCACCAGCCTCTGCTAATTATCCATGTGGAGTCGACGTGTGTATTAGATTGTATTCTGGAAATGGAATGTTGCTAGGTGACTGCTGCCCTCAACTTTAGGCTGGAGATACTTCTAATTGCAATGGTCAGCAATTAATACCTGGCCAAAGATTGAGAATAAATAACCGTTGACTGCTCAACCTTAAATAGGCATGTATTGTTCCTACTTTCCAAGTTCTACCAAAGACCAGGGTGCCGCAGACCCTCTGGGTCCCTTTGTCTGCATGGAATGGGTCTCTGGTCATAGGTAGGCAAGGAGTCGGAGGAGGGAATTGAATGACAGACAGACCAACAAGGGAGATTGTGTAGAATCTGAATGTAATTTGTCAAATTGAGCATCAAACTTTTTATACAGAAGAAAATAGGGAAGTTAGGTGACACATCGGCAAAGTACAAATGAGGTTACTGGATACTTAATGACTCTTACACAAAACAGAGGAATGTAAACACAAAGACTGGCAGGAACTGGGCAATAAAACAACTGAGACAAAGTCAGCCCTATCTAAGGTCAGCTATAGTCTTAGAAACCAGGTGTGAGATCTTTACACTCCTAGGGCAACATGGTTCTAATTAGTGAGTTCCACTCTAGCTAACCATCTCATGAATAATGCAATACTCTAAAACCACAGCTCAATCTACTTCCTAAGCCATTGTAAATTCCTGTATATGGGAGCAACTTGGCTTTTATTCTAGTGTAATACCAGAGGCAATTCTGAATGTCACTGAATAGGCAACACTGAATTCCAATCCCATGATAAGCTCAAGAACTTTCTAGGACATTGGAACACTGGCGAAGACTTAGTTATGTCAGAGTTCAATCTTAAAAGGCACTTATAATAAAATAATACTAAAAGAGAGCATGTGGATCCATATACCAGACTAATTCGGGGATAGGGTATGAATATATGGGTTAATGAGAATGCCAAAGTTCCATGAGGTGAGTTTCCGTGAAACTCTTTGCCTCGTGAGTGCTCCCAGGTCTCTCAGTCTGCCAAGCAAACTTCACGGGAGTGTGCGTAGCACCAGAGAACATTGTGGAAAATGAGGTAGAAAGAATGGAAGAGCTAGAGAATGGGGAGGAGTGCTGAGAAATGCTATCATACGGATATGACCTGAACCTTTAATTTCTGAATCATTGCAGTTGTGGACATTCAAAAGACCTTCTCTAGATCTGATTCATAAGATCTGGCAACTCTAATTGGACATAAGCTACTAAGAAACAAAGACATGTGTTGGGAACAGGGAAGGTTTTGGTGGTACCTGTGAAAAGAAGGAGGGGGAAGTTTGGGATTGATGTGATCAAGATATGTTGTTTACATAAGAAGAATAAACAATATATGTCTTATTAAAGAATTGTCATGTTGTAAACAGATGATCAAGGTGATTCTAATATTGCTCCAGCATTTGGAAGTTGAATTGGTAGATTAGATTATTTTCCTTGACAAGTAAGATCTTTCATGAAGATACAGAAAAAGCCAAGGAGACACGAAAGTCATCTCTACTTCGATTCTATAGAATACAAATGAATTCAGCATTGCAATACCTAACATTTCAGCTGTCCTATCTGCTGATGGAAAGTTTCCTAGCAAGAAACAGCACAAAGCAAGCGGTATTTGGGTAGATTCAAAATTTCTGCCAACCTGCCCATAGGGTTTATCTCTCTCTGTCAGTCACTGTGAGCATCAGTAGTGCCTGTGATGGTGAGACTGACACCCACTGAGATCATCCCTGATTGCCCCCCCGCCCCCGGTCTCAACAAGGGATGGATGTCTGTATACAACTTGTGTGGAGAGATGAAGCTATCTAACCTGGGTTATATAGATGCATCTAACCTGGGTTAGCTATCTCCTTACCCTGGTTTCATGCAAGGGCAGTGACAATTTCACTTTGCCAAGGGGAGACTGCAGAACATTTGGTGACAGGAAGCTCCAGGGGAAGGGAGAATGGCAGAGAGCTTATCCTACTTCGTGGCCAGCTTAGCTCAGTGAACTCTGCATTTAGTGCATTTTGTGAGCTGGACTGTGCAATGCCAAAAAGTAAAATAAAATATGTAAATACAAAGGGTAAAAAGGTCAAAGTTTATTAGAAAGGACATTGGTACATAAAATAATTTCAAAATTAGCTATTTACTGTAGAAGAAACCCTAAATGGCAGTTTATACAGGTGGGGTAGTACCTTGTCTATAGAACACATATCCTTTATTTGCATTGATATTCACAAATATTCTCAGTTCTGAAGAAAATAGTAAGCAGAAGTGAATTTAGAAATCTTTTGTGGGAGCCTCTGCAGGAGAGTCACTGACCTTTTGTCCCTAGGCACCCAGTCTGACTGTTTCCCACCTCTGTCTACTGCCACGTGATTGCTGCCAGCAAAAGAAATGGAAGCATAACTGCCAAGTCTCCATTCAGCTGCCTTCCTTGGAAGATGCTTCTTTCTTTCTTTCTTTCTTTCTTTCTTTCTTTCTTTCTTTCTTTCTTTCTTTCTTTCTTTCTTTCTTTCTTTCATTTTTGTTTTTTTTGTTTTTTTTGTTTTTTTTTCCATTTTTTTATTAGGTATTTAGCTCATTTACATTTCCAATGCTATACCAAACTTCCCCCATACCCCCCCCCACTCCCCTACCCACCCTCTCCCCCTTTTTGGCCCTGGCGTTCCCTTGTACTGGGGCATATAAAGTTTGCAAGTCCAATGGGCCTCTCTTTCAAGTGATAGCCTATTAGGCCATGGCTGAGGAAGTAGCCTTGAATTCTGCCCCTGAACCCAGAGGTGCTGTGATTTGGCAGTCACTTTGCAGTTTCTCACTTGATGAGATGCCATTTGGAACCTTTATAAGTAAAATGATCCCATTGTTGAATCATTGTGTTTTACAATTTATTATAGTAACTTATCCAAGAATTTTAAGAAGTCCCTTAACCAATGTAAATCCTCCTCCTCCTCCTCTTCTTCCTCCCCTTTTCTTTCATACCAGTGTCTAATATAGGATTCAAACTCACTACGCCACTTGGCTTAAGCTACTGTCTGAAGGGTTGTAATTCTGAGCATGAACAATATAGTATCTCATTCAGAGACTGTTTATTCTACCCCTCTCCTTAGTATAAACTACTAGTGGTGCCTTGACCAAGTAATTGACCTGCTCCAACTGGAATATTAGTTCTCCATCCAGGCCAGAGTTCCCATTTTCTTGATCAGAATTATTTTTGTTTTGTTTACATTTATATATTAATTATAAACATTTGGGATATTAATGGATAATGTATTATTGATAATAATTATCTGGGTGACAGTTGCTTTAACATTTGAACACTACTTATATTAAGCCAATGAGCTTTTTCATTTTCATGCATCTCAGATTTGGGGAGATGTGCTCTATTTGTTAATGTGTAGGTACATGAACAATGAAAAATGCTCTTGGGGTTTCCCAGTGTTCTGGTTTTTACCAGTGCCCCATTCTTCTCCATTTAGATAGTACCACTTTCCTATGTGATCCATGTTGTAGGAGGCAGGTGGATACATAGTAAGGCTTGGCAAATATAGTGTAAAAGAGTTTCTACAAATTCCATATGTTTTGTTGCTTTATTTTTAAAGGAAGCAACAAGCCACAGAGAATATATAACCAGATCTAATGAGAGAAGATAACAAGAAAAATATGCAGCTAACTCAAGCACTCAAAGTGAATGAGCATATAAAAGGACTGTCTCCTCAAGGATGCTGCCTGGCTGGAGATCTATACATACCCTTTAGTACACACAAGGCTCATTTATGATTTTTTAAATGATTATTTACATTTTTGAAGTTCATTTTTCAAAGTAGAAGCTTTTTCAAAGTAGAGTTGTGTATCATGATTCTTAACAAAGGAAGTCTCCTTATACTCACAGTCAAGTGGTCCATTCTCCTCAGGACTTCAGTATCTGACATCAAGTATCTTGGCTTCCAAAGTGAACTGATGCATGACCACACTAGCAGTAAATGCTCATGCATATTTACAATTTCCTTAAGCTTACTGTTCATGGCTAGTAAGTTCCATGTTAGACTATATGAAATATTATGGAGGGAACACACGTATGTTTGATGCTTTGAAGGAGGCTTGTGTAACTATGTTGGTCTATTTTGTTCCCTGGGATAATGAGCTTCAGTGCAGCTTCATATGGGAAGGACATTCACCTTCCACCTTTCTGGCTTCCACATTTGCCTATCTGCTATTTTCACAGGCAGGGTCAAGAACAAGGTCCAATCTAATACTTGCATAATGGTTCTTCTCATTTAGAGACTCTCCCATTTATTCTCAGTGTTAATTGTGAATCTGTTTGTTAATTTGATTACACTCTGAAATGGCTGATTTATAATAGTTTTGAACAGATAGTAACTTCCTACAGGAAAAAAAAAAAACCTCAGCTATGGTACTGATTAAAGGTTTCTTTCTTGATTAGTATCTTACCATTATTGTGATTATTTTACTGGCTCTCATAAACTTGTCTTCTCTATTTAATATGTTACACCTATACATACTCAATTGGGTATATCAATTGGATTATTGCAAACCTTCCATTAATCGCTCACTTTACTTTCTCTATTGATTGTTAGAACTTTGCATACCGTTTTTGTTAAATTAAACAGTATGCTGTGTGTGTCCACTGGGCCCCTTTAGGTTTTCTTATTGAAAGGGTCATAGCCTGTTATGTTTGCTCCAGTTGTTTTATGAACTTGGATTTGGAGTCAGATGTTGTCTTTCTGAGACTATGACTGTACACTAGTCTGGGGGGAATGCTAGCCTATAAGTTCTTACAACTTTGCAAATACTGGAGAAAGCTTAGGGATTCTGAAGTCCCCTTCTGCATAATACTGCATCATGTTCCAAGAATACTTATTGGACCACAGATCATTGAGGCTAGGGAGACCCTTACCCCATATCTTAAAACCATGTGGATCATTGTTGCTTCATTTTAGGATTTCCTCTGAGCAAGTTTGTGCCAGTAATCTGAACACATTTATCCATCTCATCTCTGAGCCTTCTTTAGTCACTAAGGGAAAAAAAAGGGGGTGAATAGGTGGAGAGTTATGCCCTAGTTTTACTGTCCAGATTCCAGAGGGGTCAAAAACTCTGTTCAGAAACCCGTTCTCCTCAGGAGACACAGCCAGAGAAGGTCGTTGTTATCAGGCAAAAGGAGGACACAGATGCTATGTTTCATTACGTGCTCACTTCAGCTGTATTTTCTGTTTCCACATGTTCTTTCTTCCCTCGGATAATCAACTGGAGAAATGCTATACCATTTTGTGACCTTGGTATATCCAATATAAGAGTTTGCCACTGAAAGAAGGTTGGAGAAGATCCAATGTTCAGTTCATGCTATTGCCAATCTCTAATTATACTGCCTTTACTCAGATTTAGCTGAAGGCCATTATCATTTTAATTTTAGAAATTAGTTTACTTTGTTTTATGAGTTTATGAGTGTTTTGTCTACAAGTATGTTTATTCACCAGTTGCATACCTGGTGCTCATGGAAGCCAGAATAACGCATAAGGTCTCCTAGGAGTGGAGTTATAGACAACTAGGAGCTGCCGTGTGGGTACTAGGAATCAAACTCAGGTTTTCTGGAATTACATTCAGTGCTGTGAACTGCTAAGCCATCTCTCTAGCTCTTATACATAGTTAAGTCAAAGAGAAAATCCTTAAATATCCAAGAGAAGAGAAAACCATGGCACTGCAGAGTTTTCTGACTATACAAAGTTCATGAATGTTAGACTTCAAATTCTCTTCCCCATGTTGCCTTCTGACAGAAAAGAATGACTCGTAGAAAGGAGTGAACCTGTTCTAAGGACACACAGCCAGACACGCACATACACCTCTACACTCTGCAGAATATCCTTGCTTATGTCACACAGGATGAAACCTTCTGCTTCTGATCATAATATTATCTGGTATGTCATTTGGTGATACAAGAAGTTCATAAACCATTAGGATAATGATTCCTAACATTACTTGTCAGTAAAATATGGAAATCATGTCTTATTACCCAATGGCACTAATTTTATCTTACATTTATTTAGTCAGCAGCAAAGTCTTCCAGAGGTGACTGTTTCCCACGGATTAACTAAAAGTTCTAGTTTATCACCGCATGGTACAGAGTAACACTTTCTTAATACTTTATTTTTTTTTACAGAAATAGAGATCCAAATCCCAGCTATGTCATTGGAAAAGTCTCATAAATATGAGCCAAGAAGGTTTCTCTTTTGAGATACTCAGGGGATCTTATTGCTAGGCTCAGTTAATTTGGTGCCATTTCCAGTACTCTGGCCAAGGCCCTTTCTTGGACGTGCTGTCGGGGGTTAGCATTACTCTCTCCAAACTCAGAGTTTAGCTCAGTAGACACTCAGGTTGCAGTCCATCCATGATCCTTTCTGCTGAGCATCTAGCTCAATGTAGACTATGCAAACATTTCCATTTTTTCAGGTTATTTGAGTTGATAGCAGTATGAGAGAGAAGCTTTCCATTTTTGATTAATTTCAATATATCAAAACTATGCATTATGGTTTGAATCAGCAATGCCCTGCAAGAGGTTCTCTCTTGAATACTTATTCCCCATTAGATGGCACTATTTTAGGAAATCCTGGAACCTTTAAAGGACGGGGCCTGGTTGGAGAAATTATGTCAGTAATGATGAAGTTTTGAGGGGGAGTAGCTTACTCTTGGCTTCTGTCAATTGCAGATTCATAGCCTCTAAGATGTAAGGAGCCTCTGCTCTCTTTTTTGATAGCCATGAACTTCCCACCTCCTTCTTACCATGACAGATGGAAACTCTCTGAAGTGATGAGCCAAATAAAGCTTTCTGACCCTAGGTGGATTATGGTGTGTAGTTTGGTCATAATAACACTGAAGTAACTAATATGCTAGGATTTTTGTAAGAAGTCCTGGCTGGTGTGTAGGAGGTGTCGATGGTGTCAGAAAGGAGAGAGTTGGAGAATGCATCTTATAGTCTTTTCCAAATTTATTTTTTTCTAAAAGAGATTTCTTTTAACTTTTACTAGTATATGTATCTGGTGTGTGTGTGTGTGTGTGTGTGTGTGTGTGTGTGTGCCTGTTAGTATTTGTATATGTATGCATGTGCCCAAGGAGGCTGGAAGAGGGAAGATTCCTTGGTGCTGGGTTTACTGGTGGTTGTGAGCCAACTGATGTGGGTGCTGGCATCTGAATTCAGGTCCTCAGAGCTCTTTGATGGCTGATGTTTTTGCTGTCAACTTGACTACATCTGGAATCAACTAAAATCTAAGCAGCTGGGTAGCCTTGGAGAGATTTTCTTAACTGGATCCTCTGAGGTGGGAAGAGCCACCCTAATTCTGGAACACAACATTTTTTTGTGGCAGTCCACATAAAAGGACATGAAACAGAGAAGTTTTACAGTGTGCCTGCTTATCTCCATTCTCATTTATCCTGCTGCTGAGACTTTCCTTTACTGGCATTAAAGCCTACATCTTTAAAACCCAATGTAGACTGAAGACTAGCAGCTCTCTATGAATCCTCTGGGACTCTAGCACCAGATTGGAACTGCTGAACCATTCAATCTCATGGCTGCTAGAACCTGACTGCTAGATTCTAGACCTTTCTATCTCAAGATAGCCACTGTTGGAGTGACTCGAACCACAGTGTCTAAGTCATTCTAAAACTGTATACACATATATTCATTTATCCTATCAGTTAGGTTCCCTTAGTGAATCCCAAATGATACCAGCAACAAGTGTTCTTAACCACTAAAGGATCTATCCATCCCAGGCATTTCTTTATCTGCTTCTTGTCTATGCATAGTGTTTTGAGACAAAAATATGTCTTTGCTTCATGTCTCAAGCTTTGTCTTTGATAACAATAGCAATGATTCCATGATATCTTCTAACTTCCTATAATTCGTATCTAGCACTGCACACTTCTGCCTAGCAGAATAGCTGAAGAACAGGCATTTTCCCTTCTGCTGAGACTTGAAATCTTGTTTTAAGATGAGAGCCCTGAGTGAGACCCTCAACCCAGTTACAGAAATAGAGAAATGCTTTTATTTTTATGCTGTCACTAAAAGAAATTAGTGCACTATGGGACCTTTCACCCAAATTACAAAACCCACAACTTTTTACCGTACCCTGACATCTATGGGACAAAAGTATTTGCCCTCTTATCAGGAGAAAAGATGTGGCTTTAGAAGTAGAAAGAAGGGATGATAGACAACAGGCCAAAAAAGTGTGTCATTTCCCAGGGCCTTTTCTCAAACACAAAGTAGTAATGCTTGCCTGAGTGATGGAGGAATTTAAGCTTTTACAAGGGATGATCCAGAATTCTCAGAAGACTCCCTCCCTCCCTTCCTCCCAAGCGGTAGAGTCTTACTAGTCAGAGAGATGAGTTTTGCCCTGCTAAGCAAGAGTGGCACCTTTAGGAAATAAGAATTGTATAGGATTATGCAAAAGATCTCAGGCCCAAAGAGGAACAGTTACCATATTAGGTAACCCTATGCAGATGCTCTTAGGATCAAGAGGAGACTCTGCTTCTGTAGAGCACAGGCCACAGCATCTGCCTTGCTTTGATAGATCCCATGTGGGAATTCACTTTTCTTTGGCATTTGTCACATTGGTAAAACTTAAGATTCCACTCCCAAAAGGCAGGCAGGGTCATGGGATTGGCAACAAACCTCTCTATAGGTAGCTAATGAAATATCTGGCAGGGATTTTAACTTATTTCAGTGAAGCCAAAAGCTGGTATTTACACATTATTTTAATGCTTGACTGGAGTAGATATTCTTAGTATACAATTATAACACTAAGTTGTCAATTAAATGTGACAAAGATTTCTCCACTGGAATTGTACTGGAAAACAAGGTAATCCCAACGGCACAGGCAATCCTATTAAGTTAGACATCCAAAGATCATTTTCCTTCCATGCCTTTCACACACTGGAGTGGAGTTCCAAGGGACTTTATCAGTTAATTGGATGGTAATGCTGGCGATTCCTTTATGCATAACTTAGAATTTAGCATGAAAAAAAAAACCTAACAAGAAAAAAGTTTCCAGAAGCTAGAGTCACAGCCTATGGTGACTATTATTCACGTCTGGAAGATAAGAGGGGACAATATCACATTAAGGAAGTGGATGACTGTCTCCGTGCCCCTGAGGCTTCTAGGCAAATGTATGGCCCTGGGTAAGAAAATGCTTTTGACCAGCTCACTATGCCTATTCCTTCTCCTGTAGTGCCAAGACATTTGCTCTGCATTAAAACATTGCTAGATTGGCTAAGATAAAGAGCATGCAAAAAGACTGAGGGACACATTTTATATTTCTTGCTCTACAGAGGAACAGTTTTATTAGGGAGGTGAGTTGAGAGAACTAATTACATAGGCATATCTTCTAGTCCACTGAAGCTGCATAAACAAAGGAACTTGCCATTATTGGGACGAGCAGAAGGGAATTCTGAGGCTGAAGTCAACAAGCAAATACTTCATTTGGTGCTCATATCCAGAACAGAGATAATGAGAATAGTGACAATTTCTTTTCATAGATATGGTTTACAGAGATATGGTTCACATGGTATAAAGTCAATAAGCAAAAAGAAGCAGAACTTCAAGATTGACTGTTGGTTGCCAGCAGCAAAACATTACAAGGTATGAGGTTTGGGAGCCCTCATGTCTGGTGACTAGGCTCTCATGACTACCAACATAATGTGTGTGATGGCTAGGAGAAGTTGTATGGGAGGTCTCTAAGACTTGTAGAATCACTTACCAAATTCAAGCTACTTGTGGAAGAAATATGCCTTTTCTGTGTGTGTGTGTGTGTGTGTGTGTGTGTGTGTGTGTGTTTCCCCTATATGTTATCTTAGGTATTAAGAACTGGGTGCTGATAAGACAGTGGATGCTGCAGGTGAATGAAATACTTTCTATCAGACATCCTGAACTGCACTCAAGTCAGGCTTGCTCTCAGTAGGACTTCCTGAATGAATGAGTTGGAAGAAAGTCTGTGCAGGATTGGAAAGGGAACAGGTACAAGTGGAGAGGACATCGGCAGGAAGATTCGGAAGGCTCCCTGTGGTGGTGTCAGAGCCAGGAACCTGGGTTCTGTTACTGTTCAACTGAAGTGATGCAGGCCTTTCAACAAGTCTCTGAATCATTCTTAGCCTTAGTTTTAGCCATCTTTAAATAATAAGACAACTTTATCCTTCAGAGTACTTCTGAGATTATTGTCTTTCATTCCTCACTGCAGGTGTTGTATAATGGATGCCAGCTTCCAGTGCTGTTGATATGGCTGCAGCAGGCTCATCAAATACCTCTGTGATACTCACCTGCTCTTTCTTCAGGCTACGGCAACTTATGCACCGTTGGCTTTTAAAACATCTTTCACATGACAGTTCCTTAATTGTCACAGCATCCATCTTCCTTCTTCCATCTGATTCAAGTTGTAAAAACAAAACATAACAAAGCCAAACAAATCCCACAGCAGTATCATTAGTGGCTCATAACTGAGTGAAGACTGTCTTTAAGTATAGGAAAGGAAATAAGAGTAAAATCAAAGGAGATATCACAAATTCAAACACAAAATTTGACCATTTCAGGTTTTCAAGGAAAAAACATCATGTCTCATAGTTGTTATGTACCTTAAAGAAACGGTGTGCTCACCTGAGCATTTCTTCCCTCTTCTCTAAAACTGTTGAAAGATGAATGCAGCCATTCCTTTCTCTCTGAGAGGACGGGTAGCAGACCATTTCCTAGGGTTGACAAAGGACACCACATATCACTACCATAAAGAATCCAAGCATGCTTTCCCATTTACAGGAGATCCTTGGGGAAATGCTTCTAATGAAGAGGTTTCTAACATTCTTGCCCTTCCTTTTGTCCTGTGCTCTTTCATTCTTCCTTTGAGTTCATAATAGGTTCACCTTCTAATTACTCTCTTCAGATACTCAAAAAGGCTCCCTTCGCCTTCTCTGATGTAGAATTCATTTATGCCAGGCACTAAAGCTCTTTGTTTTGCTAGATTCCTATGTCCATTAGGGTTCAATGGAGCCTTTGCTCACAAACAATAGTCTCGATCTGTGGCCTTTCTGCTTGGCTAACCACTTCATCAAGCAAACACCAAAAAGCACAGGAGAAGATTCATATTACAAAAAAAGAAAAAAAAAGAAAGAAAGAAAAAGAAAAAAGAAAAAGAAAAAAACCCAATTAACAACAAAAGATTCAATGAAAAGGGTTGCATAGTCCAGGGAGACTGCACCACGCATCTACTGATGGTCGCCTTTCTGTAATCTTTCTGCAGATAGAGCAAACAGCACTGTCTAAGCACCATGTTGCCCACTGATATTATTGTGAACCAGAAGATGATCCTGATGCTGTCAGCCTAAGAGAGACGATCTCAAGGCCGGCTTTCTCTTGACTTACTTTAATGAGTTCTCGAATTGTACTGCTTTCGTTACACTGCTTCTCGTCTGCCACTGAGAAATGAGTTTAAACAACAGTTATTCAGAGCCATGGCATTTATCGATTGGGTAAACACAAGCCTGAGATTTGCTTGTGCTCCTCTTAAACCTGCCAGCTCCCATTTTGGCTTATCAGTCAGCCTGGTTTGCCTCCTACCTGCTGCATAGAAATTCTATACTCTGATCTGGTAGGGCTTCATGAAGGCTGAAATGGGTGGGGGCTAAGGCAATTCAGATGACAACTCAGATGGCCCAATTCTAAATGTAATTTCTGACTCTCATAGGCATCATTAATGGATAAATAAGAACATATGAAATTAGAATGTTTCTACTTGTCAAAGAATGTAAACTGATTCAGACAAATATTGAAACATTAATGAATACCAATCAAAGTTTCTGGTTGAATGTCACTAGAACCATAAATGTTCTGTAATTTGAATATAAATTTTAGCATTTAATGAGATTAATGGTAAGTTTAACTCTGAGTTTGTAAGAAATTACTCACTTTGAATAATAGATAACAATCATTGTCATCAAATACCTCCAAAATTACAATCTAATATTTTCTTAAAATGATTCTTCCCACAGTGTAAATTAGAATCATCTGAGATTTTACCAAATTCTAAACTCAATAAACTCTGGGTCCATGGCTTGAAATTCTGGTTGGGTCTGCATAGAGCCTGGGTATGGATTTATTTTTTTCAAAACTCATAGATGTCCTTAATGTACACTCAGAATGGAACATCACACGGTCTAGGATACATATTAGAATCAACAGAACCTTCTAATCTAGTGATTCCCACTAGGACAAAAACAAAATGATGATGTTAGGTAAAAACACTACCAAAAATAGCCCCATGGAATTTGAGAAGACAACAAAGTTGATAAGGTCTCAATGACTTCAGCCTGCCCTTTCCTTGGAAGCAGGTAAGTAAAGAACCATCCTGCCTGCCTTATAAACCGGTTGTCTTAGTCAGGGTTTCTATTCCTGCACAAACATCATGACAAAGAAGCAAGTTGGGGAGGAAAGGGTTTATTCAGCTTACATTTCCACATTGCTGTTCATCACTGAAAGAAGTCAGGACTTGAACTCAAGCAGGTCAAGGAGCAGGAGCTGATGCAGAGGCCATGGAGGGATGTTTTTTACTGGCTTGCTTCCCCTGACTTGCTCAGCCTGCTTTCTTATAGAACCTACCAGCCCAGAGATGGTCCCACCCACTAGGGGCCCTTCCCCCTTGATCACTGATTGAGAAAATGCCTTACAGTTGGATTTCATGGAGGCATTTCCTCAACTGAAGCTCCTTTCTCTGTGATAACTCCAGCTGTGTCGAGTTGACACAAAACTAGCCAGTACACCGGTCATAAGATCTTCATGTGAGGATGGTCACCATATATTTATGCAAAAGAATGTTCTTATTTCTGAAGACAATCTGAGAGGAATCTGAGCAAATAGCTTTGTTTAAATTCCTCCGAGTGCATTACCAATAGATCATGACAAATCTGGCCAATCACCTGCCCTTACAACTGCTGACTTCTCAATCAAACAGCACAAATACATAGAGCTTCCAACATCTTCTTCCTTATTTTCCTTCATATACCTCTCCCATCCTCCTTCCCTTTTCATTCCTTCTTCCTCCTCCTTCCTCAACCCCTCCCCTACCTTCTCCATCTCCCTCCCATTTCAGTACTATAGCTACTGGGGATATAAAATACAATGGCCACTATTTCCTTACCAAATGGTACAAACAATGAATACCTTTATTTTTGCTGAGGGTAACTAGTTATGTTTGTTCCTTTCTTAAGAAAGGTTCCAGAATAATATTATTTGTGGAAGCACTGATAGCGAATGGCTTGCTGGTATTCTCACTCAGTCTAGGATGTTTAAATAAACTTGAAGTGGCCCTGTTGCCATCAAACAAAATAAATTTCTTAAGCCTACAGCAGCAACACACTTGATTGCAATTATTTCATGAGTTCAAATCTCTCCTAAAACAGAGAAGACAGGAGAAGAAGGCAGAAAACAACTAGCAGTTGGATTTCTCCCAACTGGTAGGAGGTTGGGGATGTCAGCTATAAGGTTATTTATAGATGTTTAAAAGCTTATAGAGGTGCTGGGTGTGGTGGCACACATCTTCAATCTCAGCACTCAGGAGGCTGGAGGATCTCTGTGAGTTGAAGGTCAGTTTTTTCTACATAGAGTTTCAAGTTAACTAGTCCTAGAGAGAACCTGTTAAAGGAGGGGAAGGAGGAGGAGGAGGAGGAGGAGGAGGAGGGGGAGGAGGAGGAGGAGGAGGGGGAGGAGGAGGAGGAGGAGAAAAGGCTGTGAAAGGCATTTAAGCCATTTTCTAGTCTCATATAGGATATGCTATAATTTTTTTAATGTAGCAAAATAATATTAATGCCCCTTTCTCATCTAGGAACAAAAGCAGTCCTTACAAACTCAAGTGACTTCTGGCAACAAACAGGCCTTCTGATTTACTTTGTGATTAAGCAGGACCTTATGGAGGAATGACAGACGCCAATGCTGGCCTTTTTAACTAAGAATGAATGTCATTACTGGGAACAGCAGTTATCTACACTGCACACAGGAGAGTCAGAATGCAGAGCTATGCATTTTATGGCTTTGTTGGCTAGCTGTTTTAATATGACACTGTAATTTTCTTTACTATCAGGCATTTTATGTTATCTTCATTAGATGGCTGTTTTACATATTATTGAGATCCTCTATATTAGCAGTTCAGTGATGCCTCCTGTGCCCATTGACTAAGTTGGTATAATTTTGACTATACCTTTGTGTTTGAGATTTTTATACTTTTCTCAGATACTTTATAATAGTTTTCTGCAAGCAAGCTTTGCTACACTGTGTTACATACACCGAAACTTAATTTTTATCCAACTGTGTTTGGCTATTTGGGTCTTCATTTATGAAGACCCCCATGTTATGTTAAACAACATTAAATGAATCAGTGTGCTAATCTGACTTTTTAAATCTAGCATCCTCCTCCAAGAGCCTAGCAGTGGCAGAAAATGTCTTTGTTTTTTTTCTATAAGGCCAAATCACTGAGGAATGAACCTGATCACCTGATTTTAAAAAGTACTGTTGGACAGTTTCATATATTTCATGTTTATATAATGAACTTTATTCATACCTCAGTCTTCTCCTTCATCTTCTCCTCTCTTTACAATAACTCCCCACCCCCTTCATGTCTTCTTTGTATATGGCCCTTTGAATTCTATTAGAGTTTCTTTCCTGAGCATGGGTGGAAGGTTATTTAGGGCAAGAGTAGCTTATTCATGACTATACCACTAAGGGAAATTATTCTCTTTACCTAAAACCCCTTATTGCTAGTAGTCCCTCTAGGAGGGGTGGGACCTCCTCCATGGTACAGTGTTACTTTTAAAGCTCCTTAGGAAGTTCTAGCTCCAAGAACTAAGGACTGTAATGTAGCGAATAATTAAAAAAAGAAGTTTGAATTCAATGTTTAGAACAATGTTCTTAGAGCTCAGAACTTACTGAAAAGGCCATTTTAATTTATGAGATTATGAACTTCTTCCCAATGTATTGGACATTGATGAAGCAGAACAAACACCATCCAGTATTTTTTTATTGCATAGAAATAGTATAAAATATAAAATTTAGGACCGTAGGGCTATGATAAGGATACCTGAGATGTAAGAAATATATTTTTCTAGTCCTCTGTATATGTTAACTATTTCATATTTAAAAATGTTACAAAGAACATGTATTATATGAGTTCATAATGCTTGGGAAATGTGAAATAATGAAGAAAAAACAAGAGTGTGTATGTTTTCTTCTTATTCAAGTGATATAAGCTGAATATTCATACATTAAACCCTGCATTCTGTCAAATACATCAATACCCCAAGCTAATTTTACATCTCTCACTACAGGAAAAAAGTGATGATATGTTATT
Organism: Mus caroli; assembly: GCF_978045245.1. Classification (NCBI taxonomy): domain Eukaryota; kingdom Metazoa; phylum Chordata; class Mammalia; order Rodentia; family Muridae; genus Mus; species Mus caroli. The sequence goes on along the minus strand of NW_028227274.1, from coordinate 13,507,953 downwards.
ATTTTCATAATGCTATGGTTTATTAGAATACACTTATATTAAAGTAATAATTTTTAATACCCCGTGCTTAGTGTTGGCCACATGATTGCTCACAGACCTACACCATCATCTTCATAGATGTTAGTGTTCTGTGTGAGGCCTACAATCAAACCAAGCTTCTTGATATTACTTCATTAAGAAGATCAAAATTTAAGTTTACTCACCACATTCAGTAAAATGTGAGCTGAGCACTGGTTTGCTTTTTATAACCATGTAAAATTTATTATTTTGTGATATAAACACAGATACACATCATGGCATGTCCTAGACATTGAATTCTTACAATAAGAACTGATCTGTATGCATTGGCTTCAGAAAAGATCACAACCCAGGGGAACCTCGGGAAAGTAAGTAGAGCTATCTCAGGGTGCAAGAGATGCCTTCCCTCTTCTGGAATACCGATTAGAGTCTGAGTAAAACCCAGCTGCTCTGTGGATCCTGGGCAGCTTAGAAATCAGATTAGGGCATCCTTCAAAGCTGTGGTTGCAGATAAGCTCCACCACATCCAGGACGCCCTGGCCAATAATGTGGAGCTGGAGGCTGTGCTGAGTGCCAGGTGCCTGAAGCACACTTAGTACCTGGCATTCTTTCATACCCCGCTGAGTATCTGGTAGGACATGTAAATGCCAGACGCTCATGGGCTTTCACAAAGCTCAATGTGTAGATTCTGAATAGCCCAGGCTATTCATACAGGTCTATATCTCACCTGATTAAAGTTGCCCGCAAATTACCATGATCACACTGTTCTGGAAGTCCATTTTCTTATGATCTTGTGGAATAAACATAATTCCAGAATAATCTACCTGACTGCTGCCATCTAGATTTGACAAAAAGATAAATCCATATATAGGTCATTGAGTTCCTCAGGGAAACTGGTTAATCGAGTATGTTGGGCAGAGTTTTGGTGAGTAGCCAGAGTATCCCAGAAGGCAATATACTAAGACCTATCTGCATGTAGCCTTGTTACAGACTTGGGGCATCCCACTCAGATAGTAATGTTGCATCTGCCAACCTAAGACAACATCATGGTCAACCTGAGCTGTGTGGCTCTGAGATTATTACTGCAGGCTCACTGTAGAGTTTGGTATTTCAAGGATACAGTGATTGCTCATGGGTAATAGAGTGAATTGGAGAATACCAGTATGTGTACCTTGTTGTTAGTCTCTAGTTCTACAGAAAGACTACTCAAAAGTATCACTATAAGTGCCAACTCTATGTTTCCCACATTAGAAAACAAACAATATAAAGGACTTAAGAAGAGATATGTGGTATGCTACAAGACTTTAACCTGAGGTTTTGAATAGCTAATAATGTGCAAAAAATATAAACTAAATTTTGTGGATTTGATAACAAAGACAAAGGCAGATCATAGCGGAACTCTGTGCCTCACAAGTGTTTGTAGAGATGACTCCCTAGTACTCAAGATACAACATGCTAAGAAAAGCAATCTAAGGTATAGCCATTTTAATAAATTTTATAATTATATTGTGTGTACAAAAGTCTTCCTTGCTAACAAAACCCATTTAACTCCTTCTCTTTTCAGACTTATTGATCTTCTAGATCTTGTGTTTTCATATTTAAAAATGAGAAAGCACTAAATCAGATTCCCAGAATTAATAATTTCAGAGCTAATCTGTATCCTCCTACAGCTCATCTAATCATTACTCGATCAAATCTAACTCCCACAGAGTTATTGTCTCATAGGAGTGAAAACACTAATGATTTTCTTTTCAAAGTGAACTCACTCATTAATGAATCAGGCTTTCACGTGAGAAGCACTTCTCACTGCCTTTCATGGTGTTTCTTTCTTGCTTTTTTTCTAAAGTCATTTATAAATAATGTGCAATGCTGTTTCACAACAGAGGGATGTTTATAACAAAGACGACGGAAGATGATTTAGAACACAATGTGCAATTACTAAAACAAAATAGATAATAGATATCGGTAAAGCAATTTACCATTATACAACTAGATCCATACTTGATAATAAAAAGGGGACAAATGAAACTCACTAATCAGAGGAAGGTGCAGGTTACTCGTCAAAGGACTTAATAGCTGGTATTAGGCATCTCACATGCATTATCTAAATTACTTGCTTTAGTTTCAAGCTAAGTACATTTCACTTTAAAGAACAAACAACTTAAATCAATAAATATTTATTAGTGCCTATGATGCTCAGACAAGTCAGTAAGCTGAGTTAGGCAATATCACAATAGTTAGTCATACCCAATTTATTTAACAAAATAGACTGAACAGTTTACTTAATTACTGAAATATCTGTCTAGACTTCAGACTATTAGCTTTCAAGAACAACTTAAGAAGGCAGTCAATATTTGGATCAATATGATTAGACAAAATGATTTTTCCACTTTTTTAGTATTTTCTTAAGAGATAGAAAAAAGGTTAATATGAAAAATTAGAATTTGGCTGCCATTCAAAAATATAATATATGTTATTTCAAAGAAATCTATCTATCTATCTATCTATCTATCTATCTATCTATCTATCTATCTATGCAGATTAAAGTCACTTAGGGTTTGTATTCAAAAGGAAAAAGTTATAGCCGGACAGTGGTGGTGCATGCCTTTAATCCCAGCACTTGGGAGGCAGAGGCAGGTGGATTTCTGAGTTTGAGGCCAGCCTGGTCTACAGAGTGAGTTCCAGGACAGCCAGGGCTATACAGAGAAACCTTGTCTCTAAATTAAAAAAAAAAAAAAAAAAAAAAAAAAAAGAAAGAAAGAAAGAAAATGTAATAGATTTAGATATACATGAAGATGGCATTCATTCCCAAAATGTCACTGTATTACTTTTATCCCTCTGAAAATATAATAACTGAATGAGATTGCCTATTGAAGGACAAATAGAATCATATTCTGAAGTGTCACAGAAAAGCATTGGATAAATATGCAAGTACCTCTGGGAAGGCAAAGAAACATGTGATTCAGTGTAAGGTATTAAATTATTAATCAGCTCAGTCATGTTGTCTTTTAAATTATTGCCACCCATGTTTGTAAGTGCTAAAAGGGAGTACAGTCCAAATTGGGTGACATTTTACGACCCAGCAGTAGTAGAACAATATTTTTGCAGGATTTCTTTTCATTAAATTCTTACCCCATCATTTAGAGAAGAAAGAAATAAAAAAAATATGTTTCTCTGAAAAATAAAGTTTCGTTTTTAAGGGATTATCAGTAGTGACACCTGCCATTCACCAAGTCAGCCACTTAGAAGTTTGTGAATATCACCATAGAATTTTGGGTAAAATACTAAACAAAATATTCCCATTTTACCAAGTAAGCATATTTATTCAAAGTGATTTAGGGATTTGACCTCAAATCATATTGTTAACTCATGAATGAAGTTTGATTAAAACGTAGAGTTGGTCAGTTGTCATAGTTTATAAACTCTGTGTAAGCTATTTTAAACTTTGTCTAAGATATTTAGGTAATTATAAGGGTTTACTTTGGCTATAGTTTGAGGGGAAACAGTCTGTTGGGAAAGACATGGGAGCTGTGACTCTAGGGTAAGTGGGGATTGTGTGGCAGGTGTTATTGTAAAATGCTGGCCATATAGAAGAAAGTTTGGACAGAACTGGGGCCAGATTAGAATCCATAAGTTTTGCCTCTATGGACCTCAAAGACTCCATAAAAATTCACTGTAGCAGCACCAGCTGGGGTCCAAAAACTCAAACACAAAAGCCTTTAGGAGACAGTTTACACACAAACTCTAATTGAACCCCTCTTCTAAGTATGCTAAAGGTTGAATGCAGAACTATCTTTTTCATGATTAATAATTAATATGTTAAATAAAATTAATATGATAAAAATACAGAAGTGAAACATTAAGAGGAAGAGGTATGTTTCCAGTATGTGTTCCAGGTATCTGTGGAGTAACTGACTGGCTTTGTATATATCTGGTTTTCAAAAAGGTATGAAGAGATGGTCTATAACTTCTTCTAGATGTTCCTAAAGAATGGCTTATACTGTTCTTGATCTAGTTCAGGTTTCTGGAGCCTTTGTAACCAGACCAGAATCCTGTAGCTTACCCATATCCAGAAATGAACTGGTTAGGTAATGCCCAGATTCATGCCTGGTCTACCATCCTGCCTTGCATGGCTTCAACTAACCTTGAACAATAAGCCTTTTCCTTCTATGACTATTTTGTGTTAAAATTTGTATTTACGGTGTTTCTGTTTCTTTCCCAGAAGCATTAATGACTTTCCAGTGAGTCTTTCCTATTCAATATCCAGCACTGAGGTTCTAAATGCATGTTTTGATTATGATTTGATTTGAATGTAATTATGCATATAATTATATATATGATATTTATGTATAATATGTAAAATGATCAAAGTCTGTTTGGGGTATAGATATGACCTTGTTGTAGACATTGTAAAAAAATCACACAAATACTTCACTATCTTCCTTTGGAAACAAAGAAAAATTTCAAAGAATTAAATCATATTTTTAAAAAACATGAGTCTAAAAAACCATAGTGATTCTCCTCTTTTGAATGGCTTTTTTTTGTGGCCCAAATACATAATAAACACTTAAGAACTGAAGATGCTATTCACTCAGATTACTCTGCCTTCCTTGTATTTTTGTTTGTTTTTTGAGACAGGGTATCAATTATATAGCTCTGGCTGTTTTGGAACTCACTATGGAGGACAAGCTGGCCCTGAATTCATTGGGACCCTCTAGCCTTTACTTCTTGAGTGTTGGGATTAAAGGTGTGCCACCACACCTGACTTACTTTTTCCTGGCATCCTTATATTTTATCTGAATTGCATAAATACACGTGAATCCTTACTCACAGTCAGGACTCGAATCCCTCCAAACATGAAGAGGGAGATAAAAAAGATTAAACATACATTATTTATGCCAATTAGACTTAATCTCAGTAGAGTCCCTACTCTTTATTGTGCATATACTTGCCTATTATTTGTATTTCAAAAATAACAGCCAAGTGTTACATAACATAGACTACCCAGCCCACTGAGATATGGAATGAAAGCATTCTGGTTTCATGTGACGGAACATGGCTGATCCAAGAAGTTTTCTGAATCCTTCTGCATGCTGAAGAAAAGGAAAGCTTCTGCGGTGCTCTCAGACCTCTCAGAGAGAGTTTGACTATCACCATCCCTCTATAGTCTTCAAACATAAGCTTGTGGTATAATGCTGTGTTTGTTCAATGCTTTACATGAATAGACTGAGCACAGTAGAAGTTGGCAGATATTTACACCATGTGCAGTCATTTCTAGAAAATATGGAAGTCAGGCAGACAGGCAAGCAGGCATGCTGGCAGGCAGTAGGTGCTGTGAGGTAACGGGCACACTTGAAAGCTCACAGGTTAGCATTTTGTATAAGCTGGCAGGCATCAAAGCATCATTAATTATTCTATTCACTGTTGTTCTCTTTTGACAGTCCACCTCAAACCCCATGGGCAAATAGGGCGTCAAGCTAGATAGAATGTTCTCAGCTAAGGAAGAAGAACAAAGGGGAATGTAGAATGTATGCAGGTTTCAATACACCAAGGAACTTTGTAGTCCTCTTAAATTCCAAAGCACTTGAAAGGACCAAGGTTAAAATAGAACAGCCATTGTCCCAAGGGCAAGGATAGCAGCCAAAATAGTCAGGGCCTTCTATACTTGGCTCAGAGAAGTAGGGCCAAGTCTATTCATATACCTGAGAGGAATTTGTTTCTTAAGTACTCTCTCTCTCCAGGAAACCAAGCAAAATTACAAAGAGGGAGAAATCACCCTTGCTCTAGTCATATTCAAGTAGGGCTTTGTACCACAATATCAGCATCTATGCACTTATAGGAAGTTACAGAAAAGATGGTTATGGCTGTTGTTCAATAATTGTTTTGCTGATTGATTGATAGACTTATGAATTCATTTCTGGCACTGTGTGGAAGATGACAGGTCACTGTTATGTGAACATAAAATGCAACCACAAAGTGCCTATCCTCCAGAGTATTATAAAATTACCAACTTGGATTGAAAGTATTTAGGAATATAGAGAATCCTTATACTGCTTTTAGTGTATGGTATTTGAAAGTGAGATCTGTAGCTAGGTGCTCAGGTTAAAAGTCATATTGCTGCAGCTCCTGGAGACTTCAGAGAAGAGCTTATGAATCTTCACTCAACAAGCAAGGTGTATCTCCCCCAGTTTGAATGTTTAGTGACCTTTTGTTTTCTGAAACTGGATACACAATTCTCAATATAGTTTCTTGTTTTTATCACCCTATATTTGTAAAAAAAAAAAAAAAAAGAGGGAGACAGTTTTAGGATGTGACATTTATCTTTTTTGACATACCATCAATAAAAACACCATTATCTCCAGTTTAGAGAGCATTCTGAATAAATGAACACAGCAGTTTAGAGTCCAGTACTCAGTACAGTAGTGAGGCACAGCTCACAACAGTTGTAAAATACACACTTTATAGATATACTCTTTTGTTGTTTTTGTTTTGTTTTTGTTTTGTGGGTTATAACTAATCAATGACATCCTGTTGAATTATATAGATATTCTCTATACAATACTTTGATCAATAGAAATAAATTTAGTAATGAAGCTTTATAACATGACAAAGAAGATTGCTACAAACAACACAACAAAGACCTTTCAGTCTATATAGAAATGAAGATCAAAATTCAAAGCAAAAGAAAGATTTCTTATAGTATCGTCAATTTGTTTTACTTCAAAAATATTCACAGGCTCTCAGGAGAATATCATCCATATTGTTTAATTGACAGCCAGTGAAAGTCTGTGTTCTAGACTAGAATCTGTCTGTAAGGAATTCAAAACATTGATATCATGAAAAATGAACCAACAATTCTGGAAATTACCAAGCCTTAGGACTGATACGATTTGTTCTAATCATACTTTCATGGTTAGAAGAAGAGTATTTCTGGTTGTCTATTTTTATTTTGTTCATACTTATTAATAATTTTACAAGACAACAGTGTAAAAAACAAATAATATACATAGTAAAAGAAAAATATTCATGATTTTCAGAGACCCAAATGTACATATTATACAAAAATACGCAAAGTTTACACCTTAAAGCAAGCAAGAAAAAAAGGTATTTATGCCTTGACATAATATTATTCTGTCTTACCTTAAAAGAAAAAGATATCTTGTAAAAAAGAGCTGGACAAAACTCATACAAAGAAACAACTTCAATTTTGTTTTTATCTCAACTCATATTCTGAGTTATTAAGCAATATTAAAACTATTCTGCTTAAGTTCCAAGGAAGAAAAGATCTACCATAGGAGCTTGTGCTCAACATCTACAGGTATGAAAGCCAACAAAATCACTACTTTTATTTAATTTCCCTTATAAATTACTTCAAGATGCATGGTAATCAAAGGGCAGAAAAATCCAATGTAAAAACTTGAAAGACAGAGAATAAATTATTTTGTCATGAAAATCATTTAAATATAACCCATCTTTTAAAAATAAAGTATTAAACGTTTTGGATTAAAATAGTGAAAGCAGGGTTGGGATACACTTTATCACTGGTGTGCTTGCCTGGAATGTGTATGCCCTAGCCTCAAACATGACTGTAGGAAACACACATGACTAAAAGACACTACATACCAGAACAATGTGGAAAAACTGTAAAAAAAAAAAAAAAATCCTAAATGCTTAGTTTTATTTGTTCAATCCAGCTTCATGTTGTTTTAGAGTGAATTGCATATATATTTTTTCATATACATATGTGTGTATAAAATTATATATATACATATATATAATTTTGAATAATGAAATACATGATCTCTTTTAACCAAAAACCTATTTTAAAAAGACCTTGTATTATAATTCAATTTCTAGTAAACAAACAAAAGTTATAGTCTGCATAACAAAAATCACATTAATAAAAAAACAAACAAACAAAACTCCAAAAAGGATAAGTATAAAGAAAATAAGTTGCAAACAAAAATTTTAGAACTAACCTTTGATGTATTGAATACTAGCTTTCAGATAATTTAAATTGCTGAAACAAACATTAAGAAATTGATATTATTAATCATGGGATTTCAAAGAAAGGGAATCTGTGGTATGTACAGAGGTGGAGTATGGCTATAGGGACTGGCTTATCATGAAAGATTGACAGAGATAGAGACTATGTAGAGAAGATTGGATACAGTATACAGAGAAAGTGTACAGTTATAGGATTGCTTCATGATGCTGGAGGCTAAGAAGTCCAATGGAAGGTCATCTTCAGGATGGAATTCAGGATGTCCAGGGATGTAGCTTTAAAGTTACAGAGCACAACAATATCAGATTCAGTCTAAATCAAAAAGTCCAACAATTCTGGAGCACCAGTGTCCAGTGGCAAAGGAAGGGGATGTCCAAGCTCCAAAAGGGTGAGTTCACCTTTGCTTTGACTTTTTGTTTTATTCAAAATGTTCAGATTAGATTGTGTGTGTGTGTGTGTGTGTGTGTGTGTGTGTGTATCACAAGGGAAGATCTTTACTGGGTCTACTAAATTTGGGGCCAAATCCTTCCAGAAATACTCCAAAAGATATTCTTTGGAATACTGTTTGACCAACTATCTGGGCTTTTTATTTATTTTTTTGGTCTAGTTTAAGTGACACATAGATTCCAATGTGTGTGTGGTAGTTTGAATATGCTTGTCCCAAGGAATGGCACTATTTGGAGATGTGGCCTTGTTAAAGCAGTTGTATGTGGCCTTGTTGAAGCAGTTGTGGCCTTGGAGGAAGTGTGTCACTGTGGGTGTGGGCCTTAAAACCCTTATCTTAGCTGCCAGAAGGCCAATCCTCTCCTGTTTGCCTTTAGAGCAAGATGTTGAATTCTCAGCTCCTCCTGCACCATGCCTACCAGGGTGCTGCCATGCTCCTACCTTGATTATTATGGACTGATCCTCTAAACCTGTAAGCCAGCCCCAATTAAATATTGTTCTTATAATAGGTGGTTTGATCATAGTATCTGTTCACAGCAGAAATACCCTAACTAAGACAATGTGTTTCCTTATAAAAGGAACAATGTAAAGCTAAACAATATAAAAATTTAACTATATAAAAGTTGAAAAACTTACTAGCGAATATATAGAAAAAAATCCTAATTAATTGGTTCTTTGCTATCTAGTTGGATAAAATCAATTGTGTTTAAGAGTGTAAGAATGTTTCTACCTTTTGTACAACTGATTCTGGCATATGGGGAGGCTGGAGTGATAGAGTTTCCAGTACTTACCCCTGCTCCAGGGAACAAATGCTGTTGGTCTCAAGGGAAAAAGAATTGTTAGCAAGTGTTTATGTTGGTAGGAGTGGTGCAAAGATGAGAGATGGTAGGTTGATGAATATGACCAGCATGTATTTTATACATTTATGAAGTTGTCAAATAATAAGTTAATAAAATAAAAGAATAAAATATTTAGATAATATTTACTTTCTGATTCAAACTTTACCTCCAAATAACTTCTAATGTATCACACTGAGTGGAAAGCAACTGAGAACTGCTGAAAGTCAGTAAAAATATTAGTTCATGCTGTCAATTTTCTCTTTAAGGCATATGCATTTCAAATTATTTTAAAGAATTTATACACTGATATACAAACATACCCACAATGCACTGGGCGTTTCATGGAGGGAAGTAGGAGGGAAACTTACCCACAGTGAATTTCCTAGCATCCTGTTGCCTACCATTCATTCCTTTTAAAAGCTAGTTCTCTTAATTTAAACAGTTAAAAGACACTTTGACAGCTTTGTAAGCGATTTCTCTATAGAGATACGAATGGCATGCATTTTCTTCTTCCTGCCTATTTCTGCTTTTTAATAAGAACAAATGATTAAAAGGAAAGCTGTCATCAGCAGAGATACTGCACACCCTGAGACAACAAGAAGTGTTCATTATCTTTTATAAATAACACACTAGAAAAGGTACATTTTTACGACTGGGATTATTCCTATCATTATCAGGAGCAAAGAAGGGACAGTTTTGCTAAGTGAATTTTAATTCTCAGTGAACCAAGAAGATTAGATGGACAGGTGCAATTGACCATGAATTTCATCACTGTGGAGTGAAGAAGAAGTCAGAGAAGAAATACAGAATAAACAAGAATAAATTGTGAGACTTTGGCTCCCAGGAGAGCAAAGCCCAAAGCTCACTTAATTTTCCAGAACAATAGAGTGTTATAGGATTTCGAGAAGTAAATCCTTATGTCCTTTAAGAAAGCTCTTCTGAGGAGGCAGGGCTCTGTGTTATAAATGAAGCTATGTGACTGGTCTCTGAGAATATGCTTTCAGAGTGTGCTTCTGCACTGCCTGAATTTTGTTGTTTCAAAGACTGTGGTTGGATTAACTCACCAGCTTCTGTTTGTTTGTTTGTCTGTGTTGAATCTGTCAGATCTGCATTCTGCCCCTGCCCAGTGATACACTTAACTGCTTAAAATGTGTCCTTACATTCTTTTAATCTTCACAATTGTGTACAGTGTTATTGCTTGTCATTTTAAAGATACTTTATTATACAATTTTTTTTTGTATTTTTCTTTTCTCACTTGAAAACAACTTCTGGAAATTTCTCAAAGACAAATGGCTATAGTTGAGATTCATTCTTTTTAATAGCTACATATTATTCCCTCTGGATATGTCTGGATTATTTAACCATTCTCCTTTGAATTGCTTTATTTCATTTGAGATTTTCTTTCTAGGAGATTTATTATAAAGAAGGAAGCTGGAGGGTCAAAATCTATACCAGTTATTAATTTTATGAAGTGCTGCAAGTAAGATTTCTAGAAAGTGTTAACACCTTATATTCTCATCGCAGGCAAGTGTCCTACCACCAACCCTTATCCTTAACTCTTTTTCATACTTCTTGTTTAGAGTTGGAACAAACATTTCCCAAGTAGACAAATGCTACTCTCAACCTTAATGAGAGAATTTCTCTTTGCAATGAACTGAGCTGAATGCAGAGATCCCATGGCTGTTTGATGTATTGAGAGTAAGTGAAGACTGAGTGTTCAGCACTGAACAGGGCATTAGTACTATCCTTTCTAAAGTTGGGGTTCGTTGTAGAAGATGGGGCAGATAGAATGTAGAGTCAAGAAGGGGTGTGTGGTGCAGTCTTCTAGATAGGGTACAGCCAAGAGAATCATGACCTCACAGCAGCTGTGGCTGGGCCTATCAACTGTCAACCATCAACTGAGAATGGGCTCATCAGATTCTATTCTGGACATAGAACTATTGTCTATGAATTCATTTTTGGGGAGGGACAATGATCATCTTGACCTGTGTATGTGCAGAGAAGCCCACCATTCTCCAGCAGATAGCTCCAAACCTTTGATCAGAGATGAACCTGGTCAAATTGAATGGGTCTTAAAACCCAAACCTGAAATATCCCAAATACATGAATATAAGTAAGAACTTCAAGGAGGAAAGGGTAATAGAGATGGGAGGATAATTAGAGAGTGATATGACAGTAATCAGAATGGATGCTGTACATGTTAGAGAGGGTAGTGCAAATAAATGCTGGTTAGTGTTGAGCACTCAGCTGTCACTTACACTCAGAACCTTGAATACCCATGAATCAGAATTCACTATAGTATATGCATTTTGTATATGGATGAATTTTTCAAAGAACAATGAAAATTTCAAAGAACAAGTTCAGTAAAAGTGATATATATATATATATGTATATATATGTGTGTTGTGTATGTGTGTATACATATATATGTAAGTATAAATACACATATGTATGTGTATGTACTATATGTACACATATATATTATGCATATATACACAAATACATATATATATACATATATGGAGAGAGAGAGAGAGAGAGAGAGAGAGAGAGAGAGAGAGAGAGAGAGAGAGAGAGAGAGAACAAAATCTCACTAAGTTTTCTAGGCTGGCCTTGAAATTACTTTCAAACCCAAATAGACCTTCAACTTGGAATCCTTCTGCCCCAGGCTTCAAAGAGATATAAATACAGTACCGAGCTATGAACCCCAGTTCAAAAAACTATTTTGAAAGGAGAGCTAAATCACGATGACACAGTTTTGGGTAATGACTCTTTCCTTTTATATAATCAAGATAGATATACTAGTGAAAATACCATGTGACTAGGTAGAGGTTATTTGCAACTTAGCTTTTGTTTCGGGATGGTGAATCAGTATGTGCTTCTGGTATTAGTTAGAAACACCCACTAATTGACTAGCAAAAGTAACCTGTCAAGGATCAATGTTTGTGTCATGAAAGAAGAATCACAATTCATTTGGTTCTGTGCATCTGAGGTCAAACAGGAATGATTTTTTATAAGTGCAGTTAACAAGGGTGGTGCAGATAGGAATGCTGCTAGCTGTGCTCTGCTGTGACTACACCTAGTGAAACATAAACCAAGCACACAGTGAGAGCCTGGGAAAAGTCTCCACTCTTAGAGACGAGGCGCAATGTCTGTTTGCTGAACTATTCTCTTAAAGAAAATCTGGTATTGAAGACTAATACAGAAATTACTGGGTTCATTATCTGTTCATACAAGTTCAGGGAGAATTCATTTTCATTTCATTTATAGTTCTTTATCTTTTGATAAGAAGTTGTCTTGATTCATCTTGAATAGTGTTGAAAACAGTAAACTCTGAAGATTTAAAAAGCATACTTTGCCAGGTCCCTTTTTCTATCATTTCCCCTTCCCTGACAGTATCATCTCTCACACTTTAGTTAACTGCTGAAGTTTGTAATGGGTTATTCTGATAACAATTGGCACTGCTGGCTTACTCAGCCCTGACTGAGACTTGCCTCTGAGCTCTCCTGGCATTCTTGAAGATTAGAAACCTTTTTAGCCAGTGGGCACTTTTTACTCACCTTTTTATTCAGCGCTCAACTCAGAATGAACTCTTCCTATGTTTATATCACAGTAGGAAACAAGACTGTGTTCCAATCAGGAGGGTATTGTATTTCAAATTGGCATGTTATATTCACTTTAGTGAAGGAGTTATACTCACATCAGCAGGAGGATTTTGTTGACAGTCATTTCCCTCCAGAATTGTAAGCATTTTTGCATTGTGTTTTGTCCATACTCTTCATATTTGTTTTCTTTGAAATTTGATTCTTAAAGAAAGGGTTCCACTTGCCTATTATTTTCTAGGCAGATTGTATTGATCCCATTGCAAATGGTGCTCAAGAGTGATACAAAAAGACTTTTGTGTGCAATGATCTATTATGGATATTCATCTAGCTTGCAGCAGTAGGGATCCACTTGTTGTAAAAACACTGAAGCACTTCTCAGCTGGTTATTCAACATCTTCCTATAAGCCCCTCCGACTCTCCCCCTTTGGTCTAGACTTTCCCCAGGACAAATAGAGAACTGTCCTTGAACACCTCATATCCTGCAAAGCAGCACTTGGTTTGTCTTTTAGTGTCCTTTATTATCGTTGCCATTGTTCAATTATTGATTTTTTTACTTCTATCTCTATTTATTTTTCTTTCATTTTATAGTTGATTAAGAACCTCACTAGAAAAAAAAAATCCCAGAGAACTCCTCAAATCTTCCAGGAACAGTATGGAGTAAGCAAAGTGATTTTAGGTTTATACTTAAAATTATAATAATGAATAAAATTCCCATACAAAAAAACCATTTTTATAAGTATCTTGTCCACAATACAGGCCATGTCTCCTATATATTCATTAGGAGGCACTGAGACAAATAGTCAAAGGCAATTCATGTTGTTGTTGTTGTTTGAGAGTTACAGGGAATACTGGCAAGGACTTAAGAATATCATGAGAGGATAGAAATCCCCAAGAGAGGACACACTGACAATGTGACACTGAAGAGTTATCTCATAAGGGGACTCTGGAAACTGTTGAAACACAAGACACATGCTTCAGATTCATTCAACTTGAGGGGAGAAGGGAGGAATTTATCCACCATTCTTGCCGCCACTGGTGGAGGTTTGGTTCTGGCTAACCTCCATTCCTTGACATCTCTGCTCTGAGTCTAGAGCAGAGCTGTCTTCAGAAGCAGAGGTAACAGTGGTGCATGGGCATCCTGTTTTCTGCAGTGACCTAACAAAGGACACACCCTGAGCAGTGAAAGCAGACAGTGCATTGCCTGTACCATGAAGCTCCATGTTGCCCAGCTCTGACAGTGCTCTTTTAATGTCTTCTCCTTGCAGATTCATTTTGCTTTAGAGAGAAACTATGTATTTTAGGCTTTAGAGAATGATAGAATTGGAAAAGTTCTTTTCTGAAAGGTCATGTTCCTTAAAATAAAAGGGCTTAGGAAATTTGAAGTGGTTGAGAATTCAAGTTCCCTTCCAGTTCCAAGCCTGCCTTCTAGGCTCATTCTCAGCAATATTTATTTCCATCTATGAAGTCACCCATGTGTTCAATTGATAACAGTTTATCTTTATCCCCCAAACATTTAAAGATTCACCAAGTGAGGAGAGTTTTCTCTTTTGTATAATCAAAATATAGACATTGGCATGCCAGCGAGAAGTCATACTGATAAGTCATTTAAGAGTTTAAATCAAGGTCTTGGAGTTCAAGCAAGCAAACCGCACAGCCACAATAAAAATCTGTTTTGATTTAGCTGATAATGATGCTCAAAGTAAATGTGCTCAGTGAAAGATACTAAGTATCAAAACCACTTCAATGCCCAATGATAGCTAGTGCCATTATTTGTCATGTTTACTTCCATCCTGTTCAATGCCTTCCTCCATTGCTAATATCATACATGCAAGCACTCTTTTAGTTCTACGGTTGATGGATTAGTGGTCTGTAACCGTCAGTGTGCATCAGAATCACATATGCGCTTTGCTAAAACAAGGATTGCTAAGTCAGTCACAGCTTCAGATCTCACTCAGTAGTCTGGGATAGAATCTAAGAACTTTCAGCTTGGTGACTCTAACAAGCTTCCACACAATATTTGGTGTTGAAGATCACATTTACAAAATATCTGTTTACCAATGTTAATTTTACATTTAAATTCTTACGTCAATTGGCAGTAGTGTGACTGCCTTCTAGTGCAACTGGCTAGGGAGTGTCTAAAAGCCTGTGCTGACATTTCTAACATTCTCCATGCTGACCATAAGCAGGATAAATTATGTTGCCCCCAATAGAGGGTTAATGCTCTTGGTCTTGACACTCTGGAGACATGTCTGTGTCTAATGGGTGAAGTACATATACATATGATTATTTAGATGTGCCGTATATATCCATACCTATCTAAAGAGAAGTGGAGAAGTGATAATAACACCTTAATAACATGGGACCAATATCTGCACATTCATCTCAGTTTACTTAGATATGTCTGTATATATACTTTTAGTTTTTGTGGATTTCAGATTATTTTATTATAATGACAGGCTGGGATAAAAAGGAAGAGATCTTTGTATTTTCATACTGATGCTCTAAAGATTTTCTCCAAATGATAGAAATTCCCATTTAAAGAGAAGTTACAATTTCATTTGATGCTACAAGTATGGATGTCTTATTTGAAGAAGCATGCATGTTTGTTTCTGGCCTTGATACATTTAAGAGATATAATTAAAATGAACAATTTGCTATATAGTTCTCTTGTGCTCACTTTCAAAATATAGGTTACAAAATTCTTCAAACAATATGAGTTCTTTGATAATTACATAGATTTTACCTATGTAAAGTCCTAGGGATTTATTTATTTTTAATTTAAGAACCAGAATTCAATGATATAATTTAAATAGAAACAATAATTTTTATCTTCCTGAGTATTTCATGTAATTTTGTACTTTAGTTAGAAAATTCAAAAAGAGTTCATATTTATTTTTCTTTTCCTCAATACAGAAAGGAACCCAACATTACTTAAGAATTAGAGCCACTAGGTTTAATGACAATGGAGTAGAAGAATAGGGTTGCCATAGCTCTGATAAATACATTTAAAAAGGGATTATGTCCTTGAGTTTAGCTATTACTAAATTACAAGTTTTTAAAATGCTCTTTACTGAAAAGCAGGCATTAAGAGCAATCTGATTTTGTGTTTATCTCTAAATGCACATTTATCATACAATGTACCATATTGAACAGTTCCATTCACTACCATACTGGCCACCTTTCAGTCTAGGTGCACACATTAGATTCTCTCTCTCTCTCTCTCTCTGTGTGTGTGTGTGTGTGTGTGCATGTATGTATGTGTGTGTGTGTTTGTGTGTATGATTTTTCTGGGGTTCTTGAACCTAAATGTTAATAAAACCTGAGAAATTTTAACATACATTTTTCTAGCTTCAGTGATAACTAAAAGTATGCTAAATAATTACTGTTTTACTCATATGTTGCAGCTGATGAAAGCTTCTTTCAAATATGACAGGTAGTTACTCTCTATTTAATGTTATATTTAGTGTTTCCTGTTTTTTTCTGATGAACTGCATAGGGAATCCCCTTTGCATGGATCTAGCAGGTGGAAAAATAACAAATATAGTGTAACTTTCTGGAAGAACAGATGCTCTACAGAGACATTTAAGACACTTCTTCTGGGCAGCAGACTATCGGACCAAAGGAATGGAAAATTTCCCAGGAGTTTCCTTCTGGGGAAAGGAAAAGGTTGCAGTTCAGGGCTCAGTTAGGAGGAACTTTCCTTGGAACAGAGACTTCACAAAGATATGATAAGTCACCATACTGATACAGAGTGGAACCGAGCCTGGGCCAGGACTGATTAGTCGTCACTCATACCTCTTGCTCTTCATTCAAATCTGAAATGCAAGCTGGTAGACAGAAGACAGATGTTTTACTTGTCTCTGCTGCATACAGCAGGCAAGCTGGTCTTCATGATTCTGGGATTTTCTTGTCACCTCCCTCCCCATAGAAGCACTGGGATAACATAAACACCACCATGCCCAGATGGATGATGAGGACTTGAACTCAGGGCCTCATGAAGGTGCCTGGTGTGGATTAAGCCTCTTTAAAGTCTTCTGTTGGGGAGGGGCTGACCTTATCTTATTTTATTTTTAGATTAACCTATTTTATGCGTATGTATATTTATATGTATGAGTATTTCATGTGTATGTATATTTTGTGTGTATAATATTTTGCTTACATTTGTGTCTGCGTAACATATGTGTGCCTGATGCCTGTGGAGGTCAGAAGAGGCCACTGGATCACCTGGAACAGGATTTATGGATGATTGTGAGCCAACACATGGGCTCTACTAAATCCGTTGCCTGCAAGAACAAGTGTTCTTAACTGTTGATCCACCTCCCCAGCCTCTCAGAAATTTTTAAGGAAGAGATGGACACTTTCCATGATGAATTGATGCATATATTCTAATGCCAGCGTTAGGATGACTCAGCAAGGAAGTAGAAATGTAGTTTAATGATGATATTTAAAAATATATGTGATATATTTATATACCAAATGCACAAACAATATATATTACATGATATATATGATATATGTATACATACATATAAGCTGCAGTTCCCTTAAACGCATTACTGAGCACTTCACAGCCAATTACTATTCTTAGATGTCAGTGAGAGGACACGTAATGTTTTTAGCAAAAGCAAAGTGACTTTCTCATTTGAGCAGCCAATGGAATTCTATATCTAAGGGACTTTTGTCCCATAAATGCCAAAATGGATGTATTTGCATATGTTCTCTTTATGTATTAGGAAGTTGGAAATTGCTCATGATTTCAGGACAGTACAAAAATTGCCTTTATAGTCTGGGTGTTTTAAAACTATTTGTGATTGTTTTAAAGTTTTATTCATCTGTAACTCTGATGAATAACTAATAAAATGAATTTTCATTTTTCTTCTCAGTCATCTAAGTGTGGTTAATTTAATACTAGTTATTTAGGACTCGAAATTATATATCATAGAATCTGATGAAAATGTCTAAAAAAAGGATGTAAACACAATTATAATTGATAGTCCCGCAAAAGAATTATTATGTTTGAAAGCAAAGCATATCCAGTCTTGATGAGTGTGGTGGCAAAAGCCTTTAATCCAAAGAATCAGGCACTTCTCTGTAGGTTTGAAGCCAATGTGAGTTTCAAGACAACCAAGAGAGAGACTCTGCATTAAAATCAAATAATCAACCAACCAACCAACTAACCAACCAACCAACCAACCAACCAATCAAAATCCCAACCTTATGTAATGTCATTTAAATTATGAAAACTTTCTCATTAAAAGTACCCCCCAGAGCTCATGTCTCTAGCTGCATATGTATCAGAAGGTGGCCAAGTCAGCCATCATGGGGAAGAGAGGCCCATTGGTCTTGCAAACTTTATATGCCTCAGTACGGGGAATGCCAGGGCCAAGAAGTGGGAGTGAGTGGGTAAGGGAGTAGGGGGGGAAGGATCTAGGGGACTTTTGGGATAGCATTTGAAATATAAATGAAGAAAATACCTAATTAAAAAAATAAATTAAAAAAAATCAATTTGTAAGGATTTCCTCACCAGCAAAATAAAGAACTTGAATGGACATATCAACAATCAAATACCCAGTAATTTACTTTATGATTCTAATAAATAAGTGCCAGTTAAAAAAAAAAGAGAGAGAGAATCTGAGGCAAGCAGTCAGCTAGCATTGCTTTATAAATCCTACCAGTAGGAAGAATGTCATAAGCACTGAGTCAGAACAATTATCTGTTCAAAAATGAGGAAACCTATACTGTGGAAATACTACCCTGTTGAATGCCAATGTTGCCATATTAATAAAAATAAAAGTGGACTTTTGTTACATTAAAAAAGTATTACAGAATTAAAATAGTGTATACTTCTCTTTGCTTATAAACTAATTTGCCAATATTCCCAAGAAGGAACAGTCTCAGGCTTCTTTCACTGTGGGAAACATTTGATTATAGGTTAATACACTTTATTATGTACAAGCAACAACAATACTGTACATTTTAGGAAATCAAGAAATTTCACTACTTTATATAATTTTTGCATAAAGTCAAATTTTAGAGTAATAATGATCATGTATGAATTATTATATATGAGCTCATATTGGATTGTTTTAGCATATTTTAAGATATAGTGGTATTGAACTAACTTTTTACTACAGAGTATATAATAAAACAATTGACATGATAATAAATATGATATAATTTTGTAGAGCTGTTTAATAATCCAGTGCTTGGTACCCAGCTTTTCAGCAATGATGTTTTCCTGTTTATTCTCCCAGATTCCCCCACAAAAATGCCAACAAGAAGTCTATTGAGTACATAGTATTCCAGGAAATGAAAATATCCATGCACTCCCTGAATTCTTGACTAAACCGATATTCTTGCTAATGTTGGATAACCAAGGCTTACAACAAATTCAAATAAGTCATAGAAGAACAGAGAAAAGAAAATAGGTCTCTATTTTTGTGACAGTACAAGCAGTAAAGCACTATGATTTGGAATGGGATGATTCATAGTAAATGTCTCTGATTTCTATTAAGAAAGCAAAGTTACCCAAAGAGTATGCAACCGTACATAATGGAAGAGAAAAGCATTGCATTTGGGAGTTTATATTTTTACAGAAGGTAATAAACATGTTGGAAATTAAAAAAAAATATTTATTTATTCTTTCTGTCACTCTGTTTCTCTCTCAGCTCCCCCCCCCCTGCCCCCCGTATGATCATGTGTTGCTCAAACACCTTTGTGAAGTCAGGTCTCCAGGCTAGCACAGGAAGAGACTTACCTGTTGAACTGTTTGCCAATTTCATGTTTCCCATATTCTTTTTAATGTCAGTCAGCTTAACATTAACTTTTCATAGCTAATAATAATTCATCTGTTGAAAATTCAGTTCTAAAATGTTGTTAGCATTCAGTATCCTAACACTGAATGAAGCATAGGTTCTTGGATGGAGGCAAACAATGAATTTCCATCATAGATGCCCCAATGATAATAAAGAGAAATGGATATCAAGACTTTCTCTAAGTGGAGTGAACCATACCTATGGCAATAAGAGATATTATACACTCAGAATCAAAACTAACAATTGAATGAATTAATCAAAAGACAAGAACCAAGTCTCTGAAAGGAAGCATTCTCCAAAGCATGGCTTTATTGACACTGAGATGGTGTACGCCTCATAGAGATCTTACTTTCTTAATACCAAGGATGATTTACTTGGATCAATAAGTATACACATTTATGGAAATGATTTGAACAGCAATTCTGAAAGCTCCTTAAACAGCATCTATTATGTTGATTGCTACATTAAGAACCTCTGGATGTCCACATCAGTCATTTTTAAAGTGTTGGTTTGAAAAGGAGTCCTGATCTGATGCCTCCAGATATGGGCTGTGTTAACCCTTGTCTGGAGCCCAGGTGTATTCTCAGAAGACAGGACATGACACTAAGGTACCCACCTGTTCTGTCTGGGTGATGAAAAGAAAACACTTCTTTGTCTCTATCTCTGTCTGTTGTATGCATGTATATGTGTGTTATATGCATGCACATGTGTGCTGTATATGTGTGTTTTATGCATGTATATGTGCAGTATATGCATGTACATGTATGTCGTATATTCCTGTATGTGTTTTATGCATGTATATGCTATAGACATGCATATAGCTATTGTTTGCTTGTACACATGTGTGGTATATATATATGAATATACATATATACGCATATATACACACACATATATATGTGTGTGTGCGTTGTATGCATACACATGTACTACATACATGTATGTATGTTGTGTGCATTGCATGTATACATACATGTGTTGTATACAAGTAGATGTGTGAAGCATATATGTATATGTGTAATATATACATGTATATGTGCTGGTGCTTGAACAGGTTGAGCAGGTTCATGCATGTAGAGATCAATATCCATATAAGGTGTAGTCCTTTACCAATCTCATTTATTTTTAGAGAAAGTGTCTCTCAGTGAGAATGGAGCTCTGTGATTGGCTAGGCCAAATGACCAGTAAGGTCCAGGGACTCTGCTGCTTCTGCCTCCCCAGTAATGAGATAAATGAAGCAGTTGCCTGGATTTTCACATGGCTTTTGGCTTTTGAACTTGGTCCTCATGCTTTAGTGACAACCACTTCATTGACAAAGCTATATCTCCCTGGCTCCCACTTCTACATTTTTATGTAGTTCCTTGTAAATAAAGTGCTGTTAGCGTGGGGGTATGTTCAATTGTTTTTTTCTCATCTGTGGTTGAGAACTCTATTAATGCGCCAATGCACTATGACTATTAGTAATGATGTTGGGTTGTGTGTATTCACCATTTCAAAAGTGTTTCTGTGGAAAGGTAAGTTTCTGTGGTAGTCTGGCCTTTGTTTGCCCTTGTTTGGGGCCAAGGATTAACTTTCTGATCAAATATTACATTTAGTTCACAATTAAGAGTATGGAACAGTATTTTCTTTCATAAACACACAAGGCACTAGACCAAAGCCCCTGAGTGCCATTAAATACAGAAAGATGAAGCACTCTGTCTCAAAAAAAAAAATCCTCCTTAGAATACCATGGCTTTAGAGTTTCCTCCTCCTGTTAGAACACTGAGGGTGGAGGTGTGAAGTCTGGCTTTCCTGCAGGCTCTTGTGTGAGTGTGAGTGCTGGCGTCATAACTCTCCAGAGACAGTCTGTGCAGATGCTGTGTCTGACTTGATGGTGCCAGTGAAGCAAGGGTACTCTGCCACAAGGCTTTTTCTATTTCAGGGTGGCTCATCTGTTTTGGCCTCATTAACTTTGTGTGTGTGTATGATAAACTATGATGCTGTGGTTGATAACTGACCTAAATCCTGAGTGCTCCATGGAATGTGAAGCTTCTCCTGTGTCCCTTTCTGACTAACCAGGTAGATTTGTGAAAAGTGTAAGTCTTCAACAGACATACTCACATGAGCAACATTTTAAAGTTGCAATTCAAACATTTTAAACCATATAGAAATACATGAAATTAATGGCTTTGTATTTAAATTCTCTTCATTTGAATGCATGTTGCTCATGCCTCATCTACTCTCAAGCACGGTTCGTAAGTTCACAAGAACTCTGACCCCTTGGATCACAAGAGCATGCGATGTCTCTATGGCAACAGGTCTAAGCATGGATGCTGCTAGCTGTGCTCATCGATAATTCTCAAGATTCCAGCCCCATTAGATGGTTTACCTTCCCCACCTGGCATTTTAATAGCTATCTTAACTCCTTCAGTGAGAGCTGAGAGATTATAAAAATGTAAAGTATCTTGAAATGTGAAAAGTCTTTATAAGCAGTAACGCATGACTCATGAAATGCTCACACTGATCATGGGTACAGAAAACTGTCCCCTTCTTTTGTGTGCAAACTACTGTCTCACTTTGATTACTCATGCTTAGATCTGTAATGAAACTACCAATTTGTTCCATAAAGCAAAATACAACAACAAATAACAGCATGTATCATGGGTGCTCATTGACAAGTGCTTTGATGTTTTTAGAGCACATATTCCAGAATAATATATTTTATGCCGTTATTTTTATTACATTCATATTTGCCTAGTGTGTGTATGTACACACCATGAGGGTCAGAGGACATCTTTGAAAAGTTGAGTCTCTCCTTTTACTATGTGAATTCTGGGGATTAAACCTAGATAGTGAAGCTTGACCTTATACCATAATTTTTAAGCTCATTAAATACTGACTCAAGTTTCCTTGTCATGGAAGGGGATACCACAGGCATATGGGGGAAATGAGGTTTTCAAATTAAAATATTACCTTGCTAAATTCTTTGGAGTAATGACACCATTAACAATAGTTTTGAATGTTTAAGGATTCAGATGGAAATAACTGAATAGATTTCACAAAAAAAAAAAAATATGGGATTTTAGTATAGCTCAGTAGTGGAGCATTTGCTTAGCATGGAAAAAGATCCTCTAGGTTTGATCTCCAGTCCCACAAAAATAAATGAGAATGTAAAGGCAACCATTAGCTGTGTATTCACCTCATAAGACTAATAAAAAACTACCTGGCCCATGTAGAAAAACTATAACTGAGGCACATTTGTGTGCATGCATATGTGTTTGTGTGTGTGTGTATGAAATACTGTAAAATAAAATAATGCAAGTTATTGTGTTTTGAAATATTTTAACATGTTAAAGATCAGAAAAAAAAAAAGAAAAAATTATAGTTAATCTCAGGACCAAGAAGGCTGTCTATCTGAAACACCATTCATAAACCATACACCATTTCTGTCTCTCAGCAGGTAGTTCTGTGTATGGACAAAGGTCCTTTGATGGAAACATGCTGAAATGTAAGTTTTTAAGTACATATTACCTGACTACTCACTGACTAAGACCTGCTCTCACACTTTGCCAGAATAATAGAACCTCTATTTATAAACTAGGCACATGGCCTACTGAAATAGGCTAGTTTTCCAGTTCTTCCTTAGAGTTTGTTACATTTGATGGAGAAATAATTTTAAAATGGATGATTATTATCTGTCACACACAAAGGACAGCTCACAATAACAACAACGAACCAACTAAAATTGGTCAAAGGCTTGGAAGGAAGACATGCACATGGGCAAAAAGCCCAGGAAAAACTAGTTAACATTATTCACAGAAGAAAATAGGGCCACAAGGAGATAACCCTTTACACATGACAAACAACATTTAGCATCAGTGAAGACACTGAAGGTTCACATATACCTGATAGGAACACAAAGTGATATTATCCTGTAGAATATGTTTGGTGGTTCCTCAAAAATTTAAAAGTATAACATCTATATTATCTAGTGATTTCCAGAAATATATGCAGAAGAACTGGAATTAACAACTTTGAAAGGACATTTGTATATTCAAGTTCATGAAGGGCCATTATCAAAAAACATAAAATATAGGAACAACTCACTTGCCCATGTCCAGATAAATGAAGGAAGAAAAAGGAACATACACATAAAAACAGCATAATGTTAAATCTTAAAAAGAAAATTCTGCCCCGATGCACCATGGATAGACTTTGAAGATATTCTAAGTGAAGTAAAGCAATAACCAACAGAATGATATTGTTTTAACTTACTATATAAAGGACCCAGATTATTCAAACACAGGCTGGTAAGATGCCTCAACACATAAAGCTACTTGTTGCTAAGTCTGACTAGATGAATTTGGTCCTCAGAGCCAACATGGCGGAAGAGAACTGATACCACAAGTCATTTTCTGCTTCTTTTTTAAAAAATATTTTTATTAGGTATTTTCCTCATTTATGTTTCCAATGCTATCCCAAAAGTCCCCCATACCCTCCCCCCGACTCCCCTACCCACCCACTCCCACTTTTTGGCCCTGGCGTTCCCCTGTACTGGGACATATAAAGTTTGCAAGTCCAATGGGCCTCTATTTCCAGTGATGGCCGACTAGGCCATCTTTTGATACATATGCAGCTAGAGTCAAGAGCTCCGGGGTACTGGTTAGTTCATAATGTTGTTCCACCTATAGGGTTGCAGATCCCTTTAGCTCCTTGGGTACTTTCTCTAGCTCCTCCATTGGGGAACCTGTGATCCATCCAATAGCTGACTGTGAGCATCCACTTCTGTGTTTGCTAGGCCCCAGCATAGTCTCACAAGAGACAGCTATATCTGGGTCCTTTCAGCAAAATCTTGCTAGTGTATGCAATGGTGTCAGCGTTTGGAAGCTGATTATGGGATGGATCCCCGGATATGGCAGTCTCTAGATGGTCCATCCTTTTGTCAGAGCTCCAAACTTTGTCTCTCTAACTCCTTCCATGGGTGTTTTGTTCCCATTTCTAAGAAGGGGGAAAGTGTCCACACTTTGGTCTTCATTCTTCTTGAGTTTCATGCGTTTAGCAAATTGTATCTTATATCTTGCTGATCCTAAGCTTCTACACATGAACTGTGATACACATGTGTGTTCTCTCTCATGTGCACACATGCACACAATTAACATTATAATGTTCAATTCCAAAGAAATAGAGTAGAATAGAGGTCATGGGACTCAAGAGGGAGGGACAGGTGAGATTGTCCTAGAGGAGGGTTACACTTCCAGTTCATTTGTTTCCTTTGAGATTTTTATATTTGTAAGGCTTAATGTTAGAATATCTTCACATTTTTCAAGGCTGTTGTCTCTGACTACGGACTGAATGCTTTTAGCCTACTGAATGATAAACATCAAAGTGGAAGACAGACCTGCCCCTTCCCCTGGAGCATACCACTATGTTTCCTCTGTAATTGCAGCTATCTCTCACAGCTATCCTCTTAGGCACTTTCTTCTCCTTCTATGTCCTCCCAAGATTGTGTTCATGTGCTTGCCTGTGAGCATGTGAGCGGTGGCAGCATGGCTGTGTTTGGATAGCTGCCTGGAGAAATGAAAGCAATCCTTTACTGAGCAGCTATGCCAGAGAGTATCTTCCACCAAGCTTTGGGACTCTGTTCTAATATGCTTCCTGTTAGTGCAAAACACCCAAAGCTGCTCAGGGGACACCATGTCACGGTACTGCTGCTGACTCAGTTCTCAGATGCTTGTGCATTGGTGCTGAAGATGTGAAAATGAGTCAGGCTGATCTCCTTCTGCCAGAGGATGGATGGATTAGTGGGTAGGGCAGGTAAGTTTCCTGTTTTTCTTTCTAAGTGCATGCAATGAAGTTTAGTGATAGAAAAGATGATTCTCTACAGCCTGTAAGCATCTGTAATCCAATCTGTTCCTGTGGTGAGCCAGAAGGCAGAGGCAGGACAATACACCTAGCCAGGCCTACACAGCTGCAAACAACAAAAATGCTCTAGCTCAATGTGGGTGGAAGAAAACAACTTAAAAAAAATCTGTTTTCCTCGCAGCTCCTGCTCCCAAAACGACAACTTTGAGACTAGCTATTTATTATTAAATGCCTAAGCCATAGCTTCGGCTCATTCCCTGACTAACTTGTAACTTATTTAAATGATTCAAACCATTCTCTGTCTACTACTTGGTTAGTTACTTCTCTTTAGTGCCAGCTTGCTTCTTTCATTGCGTGTCTCCTAAGCGCCTTTCTCAGCATCTCACTGGAATCTCCTTTTTATTCTGTTCCCAGTCCAGCTACTTGTTACATCAGACTCCTCTGACTCTCTTGAATCTTTATTTTCTCCTCTTACTATTTCTTAGAATCCTCTCTCTTCCTGCCAGTGTCCCACCTCTTTTTTTTTTTCTGCCTCAGTTCACTGGCCATGGGCTCTTTAATTACAAGTGACACTTATAAGATATTCCCTACAAACAACTGAACTTCAGATTGTCTTGGCCTCCAAATGAGCACTATGCCAGTCATGTTCCAGCATTTACACATGTGAACATGTATGCACATATATATACATACTCATATATACATACATACACACATATATATATACATATATATGTATATGCATGTACACTTATACATGTATATAATAAAAAAGATAAGATGTGTTTTATAAAAGAAATTCCCCAAAGTTGTGCCTGATCAGATCTAGATAGTGCAGTGAAATGTGGAAAGCTGTTTGTGACCTTGCTGAGCTTGAAGTGATTATGTGACAGTCAGTGCAGCACTTGCATAACAAGGGACATTATGGATATGGCACTCAGATGGTCCCATCCTGATAATATAGATCTGAACTCCCAGCAGAAAAACACATCTTTGAATCCCTGCAGAAATGAATGAGAAGTAGACAGCAATATTTAAAGGGTACTAGAGGGGAAGGTGGAACCCACAAGAAGAAAAGAGAAACAGTCGTCAGGGGTTTTAGAAAACTAAAATGAAAATGAGAAGTTAGAATGAGTGCAGTCGGGTGTCATGAAGAAATCATAGCAAGGCATATGAAGGCAACCATTGGCAATACCCCTGAGCAGGACACAAGGTGCAGATGGCCAGAGGGTGAACATAGAACATCTGCCTAGGCGCATGTCTGTGAGTGGATGAAAAGTCAGGAGAAGTGCTACTCGAGAAAGCATGCTTTCTATTTGAAGATGTGAGAGTGGCAGTGTGTGTGCTGAAGCAACTCCAGTAGAACGGAGAGAT
This sequence comes from Mus caroli, assembly GCF_978045245.1. Taxonomy (NCBI): domain Eukaryota; kingdom Metazoa; phylum Chordata; class Mammalia; order Rodentia; family Muridae; genus Mus; species Mus caroli. Next base: position 13,481,012 of record NW_028227274.1, on the reverse strand, counting down.
CAAAGGTCCACATACTATAGAAGAAGAGATACAGTGGAATCAGATTTGAGAGAATGGATTGATCTCTTTCTGCTACAGGAGGGTTGAGGGAACAGTTAGGCACAGGAGTCTCAGAAGGGCCATTAGGAATCTGGTCTCTTAAAAATAGCATATTGTTTAAAGATTGAGGTACAGGTGATAAATTTACTTTTTAGTCATAATAGCATGTAAGAAAACTGCTCCAGAATTCCGCTGAAGCAGAGCCAAATATTCACCCCTGTAGACAAAGTGAATCTCTTTAGAAGGCTCTGGTCTTGCTAAGATCAGTTAACAGACACACTGAGAATATTCAAGCTCCCTCACTTCACTGGTCACCCAAAATGAGCTACAGCTTTAACCCAAAGTAGTCATCTGCAGTTCCTAAATTAGACTGAAGATTGAGGCATCACCTAGCCTTTATTGTCTGAAATCCTCATAGATCATTTTCTCCTATTAAGAGTCCATAATTTATTCCTGAACAAAGACTATGCAAATTCTAATGACCATAAATAATTCTCCTCTTCATATTTAAAATAAAATCTATAGAAGATTTGCCAGATAGCTATCACCAGTATACAATATTTTAGCTAAGTCTGAGTTAATCTGGACAAGTGTTGAACAGCTTTAGCTCATGTGGACATACTTTCTTCTCAGTAGAGGAGTATGCTATAATCTTAAGCATATTGATTGTAGAGGGGAGTAGGGATTATATTTATGGACCTTCAGAGGATAAAGTTCCCCTTACCAATAGGCATTTGTGTGTTAGAGGGTCTTGTAATATTTGGTTCTTGCTTGAGCTTCTTTAACTTAACTCATGTTGTTTCTAGGCAGAAATATAATACTGATTGTCCCTATATAATTGTGTCTTTCTCTAGGACTTTCTCTCTGAAATGTCCTACAATGGGTAAGGTGTTACTTCTAGTAATCATTGTACCTGTGACAAAAACGGGACAAGCAGATTGCCACATAGCTTGCTGGCCACGGTCATTTAGACAGTCTGGCTACCTCCCACCTCTCATGGACCCAGTCAATTCTCCAGATTTGCACAGACTCCTTCTTTAATGAAAGGTACTAACGGCCGGGGATGTAGCTCAGTGGGTAGAGCTTATCATGCAGTAAATCCTAGGTTTAATCCATAGGATGGTATAAGACCCAGGTAGGATGGCTTGTGTCTTACAGAACATAAGCATTTGAGAGACAGGATGATCAGAAATTCAAGGTCATCTGCCATTATACAGTGAGTTTAAGGCTAACCTGGTCTACATGAAATTGTGTTACAAACAAACAAAACCAAAACAATAAAAAAAAAAAAAAGCAAGCGAGCAAACAAACAAACCAAAAGCCCAAAACCAAGTCAAAACAAAAACAAACCAAAAATCAAAACCAAAACCAAAAGTGTGGAATGTTGATATGAGTCAATGTTTCTAGGCTTTAGCTAACTTCTAACTTCCCTCTGTGAGCTATTTCCTGTTAGCTTGACTCTCTCAATGCTTTTTGGAGCATTTAATCTCCTCTTGTGTCCCAAGGAAACTCCATAAACTCAGAAGAGTTGGGTGAGCAGTTTCTGACTTTATTTTAGTAGATAACTTTCTCTTTCTACCTGTCCCCCTCTCCTAGTTTTGGGAGTTCACTACATCAATGTGGGATATATACTGTTATTTGAAAGGTATCTTACTTCTCTTTTTATTGGCAATCTGCTTGAAATGAGGAACTGTATTTAGGTAGTCTAGAAGTCATGCACAATGTGAACATCTAACAAGAAATGTCTTCTCACATTCACATGCTCCCAGCTCTCCAACAACGCTGGCAGAGTCAGCCTTGTAATCCTGCTTGGCAAAGACTGATAATAGCTGAGCTAATGCACATTTCATTTGTGAGGCAGCCATTTGCTAAGTAGACCAATGGAACGAGGATGGAAACAACAAAATGGGAAGGACCTGTAGGGAAAATTGGGTGTGTTATAAGTGGAAATGTCTTCCTGGAGGAAAATAAATGCTTCTACCTCTTAAATAATAGAATCCCATTTGCAGTTGAGGTTTATCAAAGAAAGAGTCAAGTGTACATAAGATATGGGAAGGTGATGTGAGTGAATTCTTAAGAAATTTCCATTCTTATGACAAAGCCTACCCATTACAGCTAAATAAATAACAATATCCTCATGGTGAAGATTGAGCACACTTGTATTAATGTAAATGAGAAAGGGGTGAGACACTGTGCATTCAACTAGTACTGGACACCAGAGAGTTAGAGTGTGTTCTGTATGACAATGCATTCAACAACAACAGCAGCAACTGAATTTCAACAAGGCTTAAGACTGAAAGTATAATGCATTATTTACATGTTTTTTCCCCAATGCTAGGGATTGAACCTGGAACTCTGTGTATGCCAGGCAAACTCTACTATCGGTTCATACCTCAGGTCCTATTTTCTTTTAATTTAGTAAAATAGAATCAACCCACCTATAAGAATTTCAGCATTTATAGGATATATGAGGCAAAATAAAATAACTTTTCTATGTATAAGAGGAGGTAGAAGATAAAGATGTCAATAGCCATTATACATTTTTCTTAATCAATTAAGGTGTTCTAGGAAATTATAGCTTAGACACTGCTTCCTGTCAAAGATCAATTTTTGGAAACCTTCAGATATTTAAAACATATGTAACATATATTATGCTTTATGCATACATATATATTTATATATCATCATACATTTACACACACACACACACAAAGACACACACATTTTAAGACTATGTTGCATGAGCTTTTCCTGTTTTCCTGGTGAGATAAATGAATGTCTACTCACCTCAAGTAGGGTGCCAGTGACAGACTGAGGGATGATTTCCTCAGAGTCCATCTTGGTGAACCACTGAGTTTCTTTGTCTTACAGAACATGGGCAAGGGATTACTTACAAATTCATGTGACCCTAATAGCACTGAGGGTGATGCCACACACCAGGACTGATAACTTACCATAGCTTGGAATATATATGTATATATATGTGTATGTGTGTATGTGTGTATGTGTGTATGTGTGTATGTGTGTATGTGTGTATGTGTGTATGTGTGTATGTGTGTATGTGTGTATGTGTGTATGTGTGTATGTGTGTATGTGTGTATGTGTGTATGTGTGTATGTGTGTATGTGTATATGTGTATATGTGTATATGTATATATGTATATATGTATATATGTATATATGTATATATGTATATATGTATATATGTATATATGTATATATGTATATATGATGTATATATGTATATATGTATATATGTATATATGTATATATGTGTATATATGTATATATGTATATATGTGTATATATTTGCCCAACTGGATACCCAGCTATTTCTCTGCCACCAGCACTACGAGTTGTAGAAACTAGTCTCCTCAGACTTCACTTGTGTTAGAAATGTCATATTCTCTCTTAACATCTATCGGGATGATCATGTGGGTTTTGTATTTGAGTTTTTTTATATATTGAATTACATTGATGGATTTCCATATATTGAACCACCCCTGCATCCTTGGGATGAAGCCTACTTGATCATGATGGATGATCATTTTGATGTTGATCATTCTTGGATTCTGTTTTTGAGAATTTTATTGAGTATTTTTGCATCAGTATTCATAGGAGAAATTGGTCTGAAGTTCTCTTTCTTTTTTGGGTCTTTGTGTGGTTTAGGTATCAGAGTAGTTGTGGCTTCATAGAATGAATTGGGTAGAGAATGTTCTGTTTCCATGTACTGGAGTAGTTTGAGGAGAATTGGAATTAGTTCTTCTTTGAAGGTCTGATAGAACTCTGTACTGGTCCATATTTAACTTTGGTACCTGGTGTCTTTCAGGAAAATTGTCCATTTCATCCAGGTTTTCCAGTTTAGTTGAGTATAGGCTTTTGTAATAGGATCTGATGAATTTTTTGGATTTCCTCAGATTCTGTTGTTATGTCTTCCTTTTTATTTCTGATCTTGTTAATTAGGATACTGGAGCTAATATCTAATATATATAAAGAACTCAAGAAGTTGGACTCCAGAAAACCAAATAACCCTATTAAAAATGGGGTACAGAGCTAGACAAAGAATTATCAACTAAGGAATACTGAATGGCTGTTCACCATCCTAAATCATCAGAGAAATGCAAGTCTAGACAACCCTGAGATTCAACCTCACAGCAGTCAGAATGGCTAAGATCAAAAATTCAGGTGACAGCAGATGCTGGCAAGGATGTAGAGAAAGAGGAACACTCCTCCATTGCTGGTGGGATTGCAAGCCGGTACAATCACTCTGGAAATCAGTTTGGTGGTTCCTCAGAAAATTGGACATAGTACTACTGGAATATCCAGTAATACCACTCCTAGGCATATATCCAGAAGATGTACCAACATGAAATAAGGACACATGCTCCACTATGTTCATAGCAGCCTTATTTATAATAGCAAGAAGCTGGAAAGAACCCAGATGTCCCTCAACAGAGGAATGGATACAGAAAATGTGATATATTTACACAATGGAGTACTACTACTTAGCTATTAAAAACAATGAATTTATGAAATTCTTAGACAAACAAATGGATCTGGAGGATATCAGCTTGAGTGAGGTAACCCAATCACAAAAGTACACACATGATATGCACTCACTAATAAGTGGATATTTAGCCCAGAAGCTCAGAATACCCAACATATAATTTGCAAAACACATGAAACTCAAGAAGAAGAACTAAGTGTGGATACTTCAATCCTTCCTAGAATGGGGAACAGGATACCCATGGAAGGAGTGACAGAGATAAAGTGTGGAGCAGAGACTGAGGGAATGACCATCCAGAGACTGTCCTACCTGGGGATCCATCCCATAAACAACCACCAAACTCAGACACTATTGCAGATGGCAACAAGATTTCCCTGACAGGACCCTGACACAGCTGTCTCCTGAGAGGCTCTGCCAGTGCCTGTCATATACAGAAGTGGATGCTCATAGTCATCCATTGGACAAAGCACAGGGTCCCCAATGAAGGAGCTAGAGAAAGTACCCAAGGAGCTGAAGGGGTTTGCAGCTCTGTAGGAGGAACAATATGAACTAACCAGTACCCTCAGACCTCCCTGGGACTATAGCACCAATCAAAGAAAACACATGGTGGGACTCATGTCTCTAGCTGCATATGTAGCAGAGGATGGCCTAGTCGGTCATCAATGGGATGAGAGGCCCTTGGTTTTGTGAGGATTCTATGCCACAGCATCAGGAAGCTGGAGTGGGTGGATTGGGAAGCAGGTAATGGGGGAGGGTATTGGGTGGTTTTTGGAGGGGAAACTGGGAAGGGGGATAACATTTGAAGTGTGAATAAAGAAAATACCTAATAAAAATAAATTACATAAAAAATCAAATTATCATTCACTTACCATACACTTTGCCCTGATAATACACACAGTTTTAAAGAGGGTTGGGTGATGTTCTTAGAGTTGTGCAGCCATTACCACTGTCTCACCCTATTGCATTTCCATCACCCTGTAAGTGCCCACCAACAGTCAAACCCTAGGCCTTATTTTTTCCACTGTGGCAAAGTTAATGTGATCTCGACATGTGTTCTTTCTATGTCTTCCTTCACACAGTCATATGTTAATACCTTATTCATACTGTAGCACATGTATACACTGTACTTTTTTTATAAAAATATTATACACCATGAAAAGGAAGCCTTAATATCACTGGTTGCTTTGAAATGAAGGATAAATCTGTGCTAGCATTTATTTTAATAGACAGTGGCTCTCGACCTTCCTAATACTGGGGCCCTTTAATAGAGTTCCTGGTATTGTGCTGCCTCTCAACGATAGAATTACTTTAGCTGCTACTTCATAAGTATAATTTTGCTATTGTTATGAATAATAATGTAAATATTGCTGGGGATAGATGTTTGCCAAAGTGCTGGGAGCCATTGCTAGATTGTGTCATTTTCAGCCCAGCACCACCAGGGCAACCCCACTTTAGTCCATGACATTTCAAAGCAAAGAGATTTTAGCCACTTGGCAAAGGGATTGGATTACAAAAAGAAGAAAAGCATCTTATTTCCCTACCTACATTTTCTCCTTGCTTTTGACTTGGTCTGTTTTACTGACTCTGCATCAACTGTTGGAATGATGATCAGTTCATTGTGACCAACATTAGTGGCAGAATCTAAAACAATCTTAAACCCAAATGTTGAACTTGATAGTGTCATAAAATGTAACTAAGTTAGAGTGGTCATCTAAGCCTTTAATAGAAAACCAGTTGTAGGTCTGAGAAAGACAAGGCCATATAGAAAAGATCTCATTGAGGACAAGCAAAGTCCTCTGAATGAACAGCACCTAGAAAATTCTGACTTCATGTTATATTTAAGGCTCAGAGGATCAGGGTCAGCAGAAACAAGCAAGCAACAAGCAAGCAAGCAAGCAAGCAAGCAAACAAACAAACAAACAAACAAACAAACAAACTGCTAATGAATTTGCCAAGCTGGGTGAATGCCATGCCAGTTTAAATTTACATTAAATAGAACTTAAGAATTTACTGTGTCTTAGACTGACTATAATTGAGAACTGAGAAAAGAAGCATGGGTAGCAAAAACAAGAACAATGGAAACATGTGCAAATAAAATTAAATTAGTGGTTGGGTATGTATTTGATGCATGGTGTGTGTATGCGAAGGTAACGTATGTGTTGGTGCATGCATGAAGATCAGAGAATAACTTCATGGGGTTGGTACTCTCCTTCCCATCCATTCCAGGCTTATGAAGATTGAACTCAGTTCACCAAGCCTGCACTGCACTGTCAAGGGGCAACTACATGTGCCATTACATGCTGAGCCACTGTGCTAGCTTAGAAATCCTAAAATTTATATTTGTATAGACAATATAAACAAGTTCTTTGAACAAATGAAAAAGAAAGTATATAAAAATGTGTTATTCTCTTGGATTGCATAAAGTGAGCAGTTGAAACACATTTCCTTCACCCTCCAAAAATAGAAGCAATATAATATTTGGCATTAGTAGGTGAGTAAAATATATTTATTAAGAAATGCTGCTTTTCCTAAGACAGGAAATAAGGAGAGATTACTCCACCTACCTTTGGTCTGGCACGGTTAACTAATCAGTTTCTGGGAAAAACACTTCTGGCTTGCATTTCCCAAGGACTTCTGAAGAGGGACTTGTTTATTATAGTGATTATGTTATCAGCATAAATTTAAAGAAAACTCTAGGGCCAATTTGATGGAAATGGGCTTTCAGCAGTTTTTGGACCCAGTGATTTAATTTCCCCCTTCAAAGGGGAAATCTACAAAACCTGAGGCTGAAACACACCATTTTTATACCCATCAAAATTCATGTTGAGTAGTGAGCACTAGCAGAGTGTGCAGTAAGGAGCAAGTAGTCAGTCAGATGGTATATATTGCAGAAATAACCCAGGACAATGCAAAAGCTTGCATTAATCATTGGAGTAGGACAGTCTGTGACCTTTTCTAATAAGGACTATGGCATCAAAAATGAACATTAATTCCACGGCAGCCTTCCTTGCTGGGTATCCGTGACATTCATCACTGCTGCACTGCACATGTCTGGATACTTCTGGATTCTGACAATCATATTTCTCAGAGAGGGAGGAGTCTGATGAGCACAGGAAGCTTGTTCATTCCCCCAACTTTGGCAACCTCAGAGTCATTAAGACACCATTTCTCTTTCATTATGAAAGCCTAGCAGCTGTTGAGCAAGCAAGGTTAACAAACCTTGGAAAAACATTAAAGTTAATTTGTTTTTAGGGCTTTCCTATGCCCAGAAGTTGGAAGATTATTTAATATGGGCCCATTACTCTTTCAATACTCAAACCTGCAAAGCTACACAGAAGATTTACTCCTTGGCTTTTTAGTAGATATTATCAAGGGTGGGCATCTGTTTAACTGGCATTCAGAATCATTTAGGATTGTTGGTTGTTTAACAGTCCTTTGGACTAATGACCCTTATAGATACTTGACAGTCCTGAGATCCCTGCTCACTTCTTGATAGTTAAGAAACACTGGCCTTAACTGGTAAACAGCATCCATCTACACAGAATCAAATTAACTACATCAAGAAAGGAAAAGTGTTGAAGGTTATTTGAGTCAAGATAAACTTTTAAATTAAAACCAAAAATTCACTGAGTCAAATTTTAGGGATGAGATTTCAATGTGCTTGTTAGTGGCTAAAAACCCTTGTAACAATCTGTGCACTGTAACTTAATTCATCATGACTTAAGTATGAAATTAAAATGGTGTGTGCATGTTAAATAGTTATATATAACAATATATTCGATGCATATATATTATTTTATGCACAGCTCCAAACTTTGTCTCTATAACTCCTTCCATGGGTGTTTTGTTCCCAATTGTAAGAAGGGGCAAAGTGTCCACACTTTGGTCTTCGTTCTTCTTGAGTTTCATGTGTTTTGCAAATTGTATCTTGTATCTTGGATATTCTAAGTTTCAAGGCTAATATCCACTTATCAGTGAGTACATATCATGTGAATTCTTTTGTGATTGGGTTACCTCACTCAGGATGATGCCCTCCAGGGTCATCCATTTTCCTAGGAATTTCATAAATTCATTTTTTTAAATAGCTGAGTAGTACTTCATTGTATAAATGTACCACATTTTCTGTATCCATTCCTCTGTTGAGGGGCATATGGGTTATTTCCAGCTTCTGGCTATTATAAATAAGGCTGCTATGAACATAGTGGAGCATTTGTTCTTCTTACCAGTTGGGACATCTTCTGGATATATGCCCAGGAGAGGTATTGTGGGATCCTCCGGTAGTACTATATCCAATTTTCTGAGGAATCACCAGACTGATTTCCAGAGTGGTTGTACAAGCTTGCAATCCCACCAAGAATAGAGGGGTGTTTCTCTTTCTCCACATCCTTACCAGCATCTGCTGTCACCCGAGGGTTTTTTGTTTTTGTTTTTGTTTTTGTTTTTGCCATTCTGACTGATATGACCATAGGAGTGTGGCTTCATTTCTGGGTCTTCAATTCTATTCCATTGGTCTACTTGTCTGTCACTATACCAGTACCATGCAGTTTTTATCACAATTGCTCTGTAGTAAAGCTTTAGGTCAGGCATGGTGATTCCACCAGAGGTTCTTTTATCCTTGAGAAGAGTTTTTGCTATCCTAGGTTTTTTTGTTATTCCAGATGAATTTGCAGATTGCACTTTCTAATTCGTTGAAGAATTGATTTGGAATTTTGATGGGCATTGCATTGAAAATGTGGATTGCTTTTGGCAAGATAGCCATTTTTACTATATTGATCCTGCCAATCCATGAGCATGGGAGATCTTTCCATCTTCTGAGATCTTTAATTTCTTTCTTCAGAGACTTGACATTCTTATCATACAGATCTTTCACTTCCTTAGTTAGATTCTCAACAAGATATTTTATATTATTTGTGACTATTGAGAAGTGTGTTGTTTCCCTAATTTTAATCTCAGCCTGTTTATCCTTTGTGTAGAGAAAGGCCATTGACTTGTTTGAGTTAATTTTATATCCAGCTACTTCACTGAAGCCATTTATCAGGTTTAGGAGTTCTCTGATGGAATTTTTAGGGTCACTTATGTATACTATCATATCATCTGCAAAAAGTGATCTTTTGACTTCATCTTTTCCAATTTGTATCCCTTTGATCTCCTTTTGTTGTCGAATTGCTCTGGCTAGGACTTCAAATATTATGTTGAATATGTATGGAGAAAGTGGGCAGCCTTGTCTAATCCCTAATTTTAGTGTGATTGCTTCCAGTTTCTCACCATTTACTTTGATGTTTTCTACTGGTTTGCTGTAGATTGTTTTATCATGTTTAGGTATGGGCCTCGATTTCCTGATCTTTCCAAGACTTTTATCATGAATGGGTGTTGGATTTTTTCAAATGCTTTCTCCACATTAACGAGATGATCATGTGGTTTTTTTCTTTGAGTTTGTTTATATAGTGGAATATGTTGATGGATTTCCATATATTAAACCATTCCTGCATCCCTGGAATGAAACCTACTTGGTCAGGATGGATGATTGTTTTGATTTGTTCTTGGATTGGGTTGTCGAGAATTTTATTGAGTATTTTTGCATCGATATTCATAAGGGAAATTGGTCTGAAGTTTTCTATCTTTGTTGGGTCTGTCTGTGGTTTAGGTATCAGAATAATTGTGGCTTCATAGAATGAATTGGGTAGAGTACCTTCTGCTTCTATTTTGTGGAATAGTTTGTGAAGAACTGGAATTAGATCTTCTTTGAAGGTCTGATAGTACTCTGCACTAAACCCATCTGGTCCTGGGCTTTTTTTGGTTGGGAGATTATTAATGAATGCGTCAATTTCTTTAAGGGATATAGGACTATTTAGATCATTATCCTAATCCTGATTAACTTTGGTACCTCATATCTGTCTAGAAATTTGGCCATTTCATCCAGGTTTTCCAGTTTTCTTGAGTGTAGCCTTTTGTAGAAGGATCAAATGGTGTTTTGGATTTCTTCAGGATCTGTTGTTATGTCTCCCTTTTCATTTCTGATTTTGTTAATTAGGATGCTGTCCTTGTGCCCTCTAGTGAGTCTGGCTAAGGGTTTAACTATCTTATTGATTTTCTCAAAGAACCAGCTCCTCGTTTGGTTGATCCTTTGAATAGTTCTTCTTGTTTCCACTTGGTTGATTTCGCATCTGAGTTTGATTGTTTCCTGCCATCTACTCCTCTTGGGTGAATTGGCTTCCTTTTGTTCTAGAGCTTTTATGTGTGTTGTCAAGCTGCTAGTGTGTGCTCTCTCTAGTTTCTCTTTGGAGGCACTGAGAACTATGAGCTTTCCTCTTAGAAATGCTTTCATTGTGTCCCATAAATTTGGGTATGTTGTGGCTTCATTTTCATTAAACTTTAAAAAGTCTTTAATTTCTTTCTTTATTCCTTCCTTGACCAAGGTATCATTGAGAAGAGTGTTGTTCAGTTTCCACGTGAATGTTGGCTTTCTATTATTTATGTTGTTATTGAAGATCAGCCTTAGTCCATGGTGATCTGATAGGATGCATGGGACAATTTCAATATTTTTGTATCTGTTGAGGCCTGTTTTATGACTAATTATATGTTCAATTTTGGAGAAGCTACCATGAGGTGATGAGGAGAAGGTATATCCTTTTGTTTTGGATAAAATGACCTGTAGATATCTATTAAATCCATTTGTTTCATAACTTCTGTTAGTTTCACTGTGTCCCTGTTTAGTTTATGTTTCCACGATCTGTCCATTGATGAAAGTGGTATGTTCAAGACTCCCACTATTCTTGTGTGAGGTGCAATGTGTACTTTGAGCTTTACCAAAGTTTCTTTAAGGAATGTGGCTGCCCTTGCATTTGGATCATAGATATTCAGTATTGAGAGTTTCTTTTGGAAGATTTTACTTTTGATGGGTATGAAATGTCCCTCCTTGTCTGTTTTGATAACTTTGGGTTGGAAGTAGATTTTATTAGATATTAGAATGGCTACTCCAGCTAGTTTCTTCAGACCATTTGCTTGGAAAATTGTTTTCCAGCCTTTCATTCTGAGGTAGTGTCTGTCTTTTTCCCTGAGATGGGTTTCATGTAAGCAGCAAAATGTTGGGTCCTGTTTGTTTAGTCAGTCTCTTAGTCTATGTCTTTTTATTGGGGAATTGAGTCCATTGATATTAAGAGTTACAAAGGAAAAGTAATTGTTGCCTACTATTGTTTTTGTTGTTAGAGTTGGCATTCTGTTCTTGTGGCTGTCTTCTTTTAGGTTTGTTGAAGGATTACTTTCTTGCTTCTTCTAGGGCATGGTTTCCATCCTTGTATTGGTTTTTTTCTGTTATTATCCTTTGAAGGGCTGGATTTGTGGAAATATAATGTGTGAATTTGGTTTTGTCACAGAATACTTTGGTTTCTCCATCTATGGTAATTGAGAGTTTGGCTGGGTATAGTAGCCTGGGCTGGCATTGTGTTCTCTTAGTGTCTTTATAACATCTGTCCAGGACCTTCTGGCATTCATAGTCTCTGGTGAAAAAAGTCTGGTGTAATTCTGATAGGCCTGTCTTTATATGTTACTTGACCTTTTTCCCTTACTGCTTTTAATATTCTATCTTTATTTAGTGCATTTGTTGTCTGGTTATTATGTGTTAGGAGGAATTTCTTTTCTGGTCCAGTCTATTTGGAGTTCTGTAGTCTTCTTGTATGTTCATGGGCATCTCTTTCTTTACGTTTGGGAAGTTTTCTTCTATAATTTTGTTGAAGATATTTGCAGGCCCTTTAAGTTGAAAATCTTTATTCTCATCTACTCCTATTATCCGTAAGTTTGGTCTTCTCATTGTGTCCTGGATTTCCTGGATGTTTTGAGTTAGGATCCATTTTCATTTTGCATTTTTGTGCTGATGTTCTCTAAGAAATCTTCTGCACCTGAGATTATCTCTTCCATCTCTTGTATTCTGTTTGTGATGCTCACATCTATGGTTCTAGATTTTTTTCCTAGGGTTTCAATCTCCAGCGTTGCCTCACTTTGGGTTTTCTTTATTGTGTCTATTTCCCTTTTTATGTCTAGTAAGATTTTGTTCATTTCTATCACCTGTTTGGATGTGTTTTCCTTTTTTTCTTTAAGGACTTCTACCTGTTTGGTTGTGTTTTCGTGTTTTTCTTTAAGGACTTGTAACTCTTTAGCAGTATTCTTCTATATTTCTTTAAGTGAGTTATTAAAGTCCTTTTTGATGTCCTTCCTCTATCATCATCATGAGATATGCTTTTAAATCCGGGTCTAGCTTTTCAGGTGTGTTGGCTTGCCCTGGACTGGGCGAAGTGGGAATGCTGGGTTCTGATGATGGTGAGTGGTCTTGGTTTCTGTTAGTAAGATTCTTACGTTTACCTTTCACCATCTGGTAATCTCTGGAGTTAGTTATAGTTGTCTCTGGTTAGAGCTTGTTCCTCTCATATTTCCTTTAGCCTCTATCAGCAGACCTGGAAGACTTGCTCTCTCCTGAGTTTCAGTGGTCAGAGCACTCTCTGCAGGCAAGTTCTCCTCCTACAGGGAAGGAGCACAGATATCTGGCATTTGGACCTGCCTCCTGGCAGAGGATGAAGGCCCAAAACTTGGCCTGTCCCAGACGCTGTGTAGCTTAGGCCTGTCCCAGAAGCTGTTAGCTTCTGTAGTCCACATTCTCACCTGTGCAGACTAGTCTCAGGGGGATCCGGGAACCAAGATGTCTCCCCCATGTGCTTTGGCAAACCCTCCTTGACAGGGCAGACACCTTTCCTCTGGCAGGGAAGGTGTCCAGATGTCTGGAGCCCGAAACGGGGTCTGCCTCAGAAGCTGTCTTCTAGGGACCTTGGGGGTGTCCACCGACTCCGAGCCCAAGGTGACCAGGTTCTTCTGCTGACTGGAAGGGATTTGTGACCCTGGTCAGGCTGGGTTTTCTGCTTCCCTAATGCGGTCTCAGGTCCTGCGTGATTGGATTGGAACCGAAGTTGTGTTCCACTCACCAGAGGTCCTAAGATCTCGTGGAGAGTCCTCTAGGGACCTTGGGGGTGTCTGCTGACTCCACACCCAGGTGGCCTGGTGCCCTAGACTCCAAATTTAAGATAGTTGAGATTTGGGTCTGGATCACTGAGATATTAAACAAAAATATCTCTACTGAGAGGCCAATGTCAGAACTCAAGATGTGAGAGAAAGTGGGACTATCTTAAAAGTATCATCAGCATAACACAGCTGCTTATTTTTTAATTTTTCTCCCATAGTAGCTTTCTCTACCCCCGTTGCTCTCAAGAACCTTAGATATTTTCCATCTAGCAGAGGAGCCATTTCCAGACTGTGGGTTTTACACTATACTCTCCCGCTCTGATGTGTGTTAGCATCATGGAGACAATGGACTTAGCAAGATGCCTGCCACATCCTACATATTCAGAGAAAAAGTAACAGTGTGACTGGAGATACTTGATATTTGCAAGGTGCTCAGACACCCTATACCATCATAAAGGAGTTAGAATTAAGTGTTCAGTGTAAGCCTGAGGGATATTCTAGTATTAGGCTCTGAAGCAGTTCACTTTCAAATATAATTTAGAATGAGAGGAGTATTTGAGTATTTATTTTGATATTTGTGTTTAAACCTGAGTTGGAAGAGGGGAAGGTATTTTTGTTCCTTGGTCTTAATTAAACAAAGTGATAAAGTCATTTGTGTCTGGGGGACTCCTAACAGTGGGGGGGGGGGGTGACAGTATCTCTGAATTTTTGCCTGCTCTTGACATGCTTTTCCCCCTGTTGGGTTGTCTTGTCCAGCTTTGATATGAGGGCTTCCACCTTGTCTTATTGTATCTTCTCTTTCACTGTTGGCTTTTAGAAGCCTGCTTTTTTTTTTTTTCTGGAGAGGAAACCAAGGGGGAGTGAATCAAAGAAGGGAGGTGGGGTGTCAGCTAGAAGGAGTGGAGAGAGGAGAAACTGGTTGGGATACATTGTATGAGAGAAGAGTCTATTTGCAATCAAAAATATTTCAAAAGAGAAAGTATGTGTGTGTGTGTGAGAAAGAGAGAGAGACAGACAGACAGAGTCAGAGAGAGACAGAGACACAGAGAGACAGAGAGACAGAGACAGAGAGAGTGCAATAATAGAGACTGTCTACCTTTTCAGGTCCATGCATGAGGTTGGAGAGCTGTTTCGGTGGCTTTAACTCATCTGGTTCTCACACGTGAACTGATGGAATTGGTACTATAAATATCCACTCAATAGGTCCAAAGTCTCAGAGCAGAACTAGGCTTCAAATCCAGACCCCTGGGGTCCAAATTTTCACTTTTATGTCAGGCTACCCTTTGTGTATAATTCCTCCATCTTTAGTATTACTTACATTTGATAGCAAACAAGGGTGCTACACTGTCTGATTGCTGAGCAGATGAACATCACACCACCTTTGTTAACTAGTAGTGACTATGACTAACATTGACAGATACAATTCCCACAAAATTGCTGCTATTGATTCGTACAAATTAGACATTACCACACTATCTTAAAAAGTCATTTACTCCTCAAAAGAGTTGTCACTTAATGCCCACTCCCTGAAGACATTAAGGCAAATTCTGAGTAGAACAATTGAGTTAAGCTCACTGTGGAGTACTCTAATGAAACTTCTGATATAAAACAAAAGATAAAGGCCAGTTTTGATAACTTAAAGCTGAATTATGAGCTGTCAAACTTACTCTGGAGAGAAACTGTAGGCTTCTGATAAACTTTAACATCAGAAGACTGACAGATTCAGACAGGAATCAGCCAAAGCTAAATGAAACAGAAATGTATGCTTTTGTATGCATTCCTGGTACATATTATATATGTGAATACCTAACTATGATAGGTTTAGATACACTTATAGTACAGATATGTTCATGTCAAAGAGAATATTGATCAAATTATAAGGCAAGATAATTATTGCATTAAATTCATATATATATATATATGTGTGTGTGTGTGTGTATACATATATACATATACACATAAACACATATATGTATACACACATATATACACACACACACTCACACACACACACACTATATATATATATATATATATATATATATATATATATATATAAATGAATGTATATATGTCTATCTTATGAACGGCCTATTTGGTGAATGGGAGAGCACTGGAAAGAAAACAAGGATTTTCCACGGTCATCATTAAGAGCAGAACATGAAAAGTTGAGTCAAAGATGCCCTGCACCTTGCTCTTAGTAACCCCTGAAAGCATAGTATCAGACAGTTGGCTGGGGAGACAGTGACGGCTACATTTCTATTATACAGCAGTTTCATGTCAAAAGGGGATTAATTGTCCAGTCTCTTTTCCTCTTGATAGCTGTGGTCAATGAATTGATCTGACACTGAAAATTAATGCCTGCCATATATTTTGTGTGAAATGATGATGCTATTCTCACCAACTTGTCAAGGCACACTGTTACCTTCTCTGAGAAATCTATTTTAAGATTAGTTTTTGCAAAAAGGTGAAAAACCTAGATCTTTTATCAATCAGTCATGCTTTCCTTTGGGCAATGGAGTTCTGTATTCCCAGCCAGTAAAACCCTTGCCTTTACATTCACTCCAACCAAGCATCACTGGTGGTATTTATGTATGGTACTATAAGGACAGTTGACTTAAGACACACAAAGAAAACCAATGGTAGGCAAAGCTACTGCACACACAGTCATCCTACTATGTACTTAGCAGGTGTGAAATTTGAATCTGGCTTGTAGGGTCAATGAAAAGACATAGTAATGTTTGCACCGTATGATGAGCACACATTCACGGTTGCTTTCCTGTTCTTATTTTATCCTTATCTTTAAAATGTATATAGCATGATTATTAGACAATATTGGAAACCACTGAGATAATATATGTAAAATGAAATTGATAGTTCCAAGAAAAAAAAAACCTCACCTAAACTTTAAGTCCTCCATACATTAACTTTTACCTCATATTATTATTATTTTTATTGGATAGTATATTTATTTATATTTCAAATGTTATCCCTTTTCCCCGTTTCCTCTCCAGAAACCCCCTATTCCATAATCCCTCCACCTGCTTCTATGGGGGTGTTCCCTAATCCACCTAACCACTACTGCCTCCCCACCATGGCATTCTTCTATACTTGGGCATCCAGCCTTCACAGACCAAGGGTCCCTCTTCCCATTGATGCCCAACAAGGCCATCCTCTGCTACATATGCAGCTGGAGCCATGAGTTCCTCCACGTGTACTCTTTGATTGGTAGTTTAGTCCCTGGGAGCTCAGTAAGATCCAGTTGATTGATATTGTTGTTCTTCCTATTGGGTTGCAAACATCTTCAACTCCTTTAGTCCTTTCTATACCTCTTCCACTGGGACCCCAGGCTCAGTACAATGGTTCTCTGTGAGAATTCACTTCTGTATTTGTCAGGCTCGTGGCAGAGCCTCTCAGAAGACAGCTATATCAGGCTCTTGTCAGCATGCACTTCTTGGCATCCACAATAGTGTCTGCATTTGATGGCTGTATATGGGATGGATCCCTAGGTGGGGCAGTCTCTAAAAGGCCTTTCCTTCAGTCTCTGCCCCACACTTTGTCTCCAGAGATATTTTCTCACATGAGTATTTTGTTCCACCTTCTAAGAAGGACTGAAGCATCCACATTTTAGTCTTCATTCTTCTTGAATCTCATATGGTCTGTGACTTGAATCATGGGTTTTCAAGCTTTTGGGCTAATATCCACTTATCAGTGAGTGCATACTATGTGCGTTCTTTTGTTACCTCACTCGGGATGATATTGTCTAGTTCCATATATTTGCCTAAGAATTTCATAAGTCATTGTTTTTAATAGCTGAGTAGTATTACATTGTGTAATTTTCTGTATCAATTCCTCTGTTGAAGGACATCTGGGTTCTTTCCAGTTTCTAGCTATTATAAATAAGGCTGCTATGAAAATAGTGGAGCATGTGTCCTTGTTATATGTTGGAGCATGCTTGGGTATATGCCCAGGAGTGGTATAGCTAGGTCCTCAGGTAGTACTTTGTCCAATTATCTGAGTAACCTCCAAACTGATTTCCAGAGTGATTATACCAGCTTCAATCCCACCAACAATGGGAGGAATATTCTTTTTCTCCAGATTCTTGCCAGCATCTGCTGTCATCTGAGTTTCTGATCTTAGCCATTCTGAATGGTTAGAATTGGAATCTCAGGGTTGTTTTGATTTGTATTTTCCTGATAACTAAGGATGTTGAGCCTTTCCGTAGGTGTTTCTGAGCCCTTCAAGTTTCCTCAGCTAATTCTTTGTTTAGCCCTGTACCCCATTTTTAATTGGGTTATTTGGTTCTCTGTAGTTGAACTTCTTGAATTATTTGTATATATTGACTATTAGACTTCTATCAGATGTGGGATTTGTAAAAATGTTTTTGTATGTGGTTGGTTACCGTTTTGTCCTATTGACAGTGTCCTTTGTGTTACAGAATTTTTGCAATTTTATGATGTCCCATATGTCGACTGCTGATCTTTGAGTATAAGCCATTGGTGTTATGTTCAGGAAAATTTCCCCTGTGGCCATGTGTTCGAGGTTCTTCCCCACTTTTTCTTCTATTACTTTCAGTGTATCTGGTTTTAAGTGGAGGGTCTTGATCCACTTGGACTTGAGCTTTGTACGAAGAGATAAGAATGGATCAATGTGCCTTCTTCTACATGCTGACTGCCAGGTGAAACAGAACTATTTGTTGAAAATGTTGTCTTTTTTCCACTGGGGGGTTTCAGATCCCTTGTCAAAGATCAAGTGACTATAGATGTGTGGGTTGACTTCTGGGTCTTCAATTCTACTCCATTAATCTACCTGCCTGTCACTGTACCAATACCATGCAGTTTTTATCACTATTGCTCTGTAATAAGCTTGAGGTAAGGGATAGTGATTCCCCCAGAAATTCTTTATTGTTGAGAATACATTACACTACCCAAGGTTTTTTGTTATTCCAAATTGTTCTTTCTAACTCTATAAATACCTGATTTGGAATTTTGATGGAGATTGCATTGAATCCGTAGATTGCTTTCGGCAAGATGGTCATTTTTATTACCTTAATCCTGCCAATACATGAGCATAGAAAATCTTTCCATCTTTTGAGATCTTCAAATTCCTTCTTCAGAGACTTGAAGTTCTTTCTATACAGATCTTTCCCTTGCTTGATTAGAGTCACACCAAAGTATTTTATATTATTTGTGACTATTGTGAAGGGTGTTGTTTCCCTAATTTCTTCCTCATCTTGTTTATCCATTGAGTAGAGAAAGGCTATTGATTTGTTGAGTTAATTTTATATGCAGCCACTTTACTGAAGTTGTTATTAAGGTTTAGGAGTTCTCCTGTGGAATTTTTGGAGTCACTTAAATATATTATCATATGATCTGTAAATAATGTTGTTTTGACTTCTTCTTTTCCTTTTTTTAAATTTATTTATTTTTTTTAATTTTTAATATTTTTATTACATATTTTCCTCAATTACATTTCCAATGCTATCCCAAAAGTCCCCCATACCCCCCCCCACTTCCCTACCCACCCATTCCCATTCTTTTGGCCCTGGCATTCCCCTATATTGGGGCATATAAAGTTTGCAAGTCCAATGGGTCTCTCTTTCCAGTGATGGCCGACTAGGCCATCTTTCGATACATATGCAGCTAGAGACAAGAGCTCCGGGGTACTGGTTAGTTCATCATGTTGTTCCAACTATAGGGTTGCAGATCCCTTTAGCTCCTTGGGTACTTTCTCTAGCTTCTCCATTGGGAGCCCTGTGATCCATCCAATAGCTGACTGTGAGCATCCACTTCTGTGTTTGCTAGGCCCCGGCATAGTCTCACAAGAGACAGCTATATGTGGGTCCTTTCAGCAAAATCTTGCTAGTGTATGCAATGGTGTCAGCATTTGGAAGCTGATTATGGGATGGATCCCCGGATATGGCAGTCTCTAGATGGTCCATCCTTTCATCACAGCTTGAAACTTTGTCTCTGTAACTCCTTCCATGGGTGTTTTGTTCCCAATTCCAAGAAGGGGCATATTGTCCACACTTTGGTCTTCATTCTTCTTGAGTTTCATGCGTTTAGCAAATTGTATCTTATATCTTGGGTATCCTAAGTTTTGGGCTAATATCCACTTATCAGTGAATACATATTGTGTGAGTTCCTTTGTGATGCCCTCCAGGCCCATCCATTTGGCTAGGAATTTCATAAATTCATTCTTTTTAATAGCTGAGTAGTACTCCATTGTGTAAATGTACCATAATTTCTGTATCCATTCCTCTGTTGAGGGGCATCTGGGTTCTTTCCAGCTTCTGGCTATTATAAATAAGGCTGCTATGAACATAGTGGAGCATGTGTCCTTCTTACTGGTTGGGACATCTTCTGGATATATGCCCAGGAGAGGTATTGCTGGATCCTCCGGTAGTACTATGTCCAATTTTCTGAGGAAAGCCAGACTGATTTCCAGAGTGGTTGTACCAGCTTGCAATCCCACCAACAATGAAGGAGTGTTCCTCTTTCTCCACATCCTCGCCAGCATCTGCTGTCACCTGAATTTTTGATCTTAGCCATTCTGACTGGTGTGAGGTGGAATCTCAGGGTTGTTTTGATTTGCATTTCCCTGATGATTAAGGATGTTGAACATTTTTTCAGGTGCTTCTCTGCCATTCGGTATTCCTCAGGTGAGAATTCTTTGTTCAGTTCTGAGCCCCATTTTTTCATGGGGTTATTTGATTTTCTGGAGTCCACCTTCTTGAGTTCTTTATATATATTGGATATTAGTCCCTTATCTGATTTAGGATAGGTAAAGATCCTTTCCCAATCTGTTGGTGTTTTTTTTTTTTTTTTTGTCTTATTGATGGTGTCTTTTGCCTTGCAGAAGCTTTGCAGTTTCATGAGGTCCCACTTGTCAATACTCGATCTTACAGCACAAGCCATTGCTGTTCTATTCAAGAATTTTCCCCTGTGCCCATATCTTCTAGGCTTGACTTCTTCTTTTCCAATTTGTATTCCTTTGACCTCTTTTTGTTGTCTAATTGCTCTAGCTAGGATTCTAAGTATTGTATTTAATAGGTTGGGAGAGGGTGAAGAGCCTTGTTTGATCCCTGATTTTAGTGGGATTGCTTCAAGATTCTCACCATTTAGTTTGATGTTAGCTACTGGTTAGCTGTAAATTGTTTTTACTATGTTTAGGTATGTGCCTTCAATTCCTGATCTTTGCAAGACTTTTACCATGAAGAGGTGTTGGATTTTATCAAATGCTTTCTCATCATCTAATGAGATAATCATGTGGCTTATTTCTTTGAGTTTGTTTATATAGTGAATCACATTAATGGATATCTGTATATTGAACCATCTCTGCAACCCTGAGATGAAGCCTACTTGATCATTATAGATGATCGTTTTGATGTGTTCTTGGATTCAGTTTGTGAGAATTTTATTGAGTATTTTTGCATTGATATTCATAAGGAAAATTTGTCTGAAGTTCTCTTTCTTTGTTGGGTCTTGTGTGGTTTAGGTATAAGCATAACTGTGGCTTTATAGAACAACTTGGGTATTGTTCCTTCTGTTTCTATTTTCTGAAATAGTTTTAAGAGTATTTGTATTAGGTCATCTTTGAAAGTCTGGTAGAATTCTGATAGATTTTTTTTTTTTGATTGGGAGACTTTTAATGACTGCTTCTATTACTTTAGGGGTTATGGGACTGTTTAGATTTTTTATTTAATCCTGATATAACTTTGGAAACTATTATCTGTCTAGAAAATTATCCACTAAATCCAGATTTTCCACTTTTGTTGAGTATATGCTTTTGTAGTAGAATCTGAAGATTTTTTGATTTTCTTCAATTTCTGTTTTTATGTCTCCCTTTCCATTTCTGATCTTGTTAATTTGGATATTGTCTCTTTCCCCTAGGCTTAGTCTGGCTGAGGGTTTATCTATCTTGGTGACTTTCTGGAAGAACCATCTCCTGGTTTTATTGATACTTTGTATAGTTCTTTTTGTTTCTATTTGTTTGATTTCATCCCTGAGTTTGGTTATTTCCTGCTGTCTGCTCCTCTTGTGTATATTTGCTTCTTTTTGATCTAGAGCTTTAAGGTGTGCTGTCAAGTTGCTAGTGTATGCTCTCTACATTTTCTTTTTGGAGGCACTCAGAGCTATGAGTTCTCCTCTTAGGACTGCTTTAATTCCTTTCTTCCCCCCCCCCATTCTTTCTTTCTTCCTTGACAAAGTTATCATTGTTCAGGTTCCATATTTATGTGCTCTTTCTGATATTTTTGTTGTTATTGAAGATAAGCCTTAGATAGAAGGCATGGAATTATTTCAATCTTCTTGTAATTGCTGAGGACTGTTTTGTGACCAATTATATGATCATTTTTGGAGAAGGTCCCATGAGGTGCTGAGAAGAAGGTATATTCTCTGGTTTTAGGATGAAATACTCTAGAGATATCTGTTAAATCCTTTTGGTCCATAACTTTTGTTAGTTTCACCATGTCTGTGTTTATTTTCTGTTTCCATAATTTATCCAATGATGAGAGAGTTGTTTTGAAGTCTCCTATTATTATTGTGTGATGTGCAATGTGTGCTTGGAGCTTTAGTAAAGTTTGTTTTATGAATGTTGATGCCCTGCCATTTGGAGCAGAGGTGTTCAGAATCGAGAATTCTTCTTGGTAGATTTTTCCTTTTATGAGTATTATGTGTCCTTTCTTTTCTTTCTTGATGACTTTTGGTTGAAAGTCAATTTTATTTGATATTTGAATGGCTACTTCAGCTTGTTTTGGGGAACTGTTTCCTTGGAATTTTTTCCCAGCCTTTGACTCTGAGGTAGTATCTGTTTTTGTCACTGAGGTGCATTTCCTGTATGCAGCAAAATCCTGGTTCCTTTTTATATATCCAGTCTGTTATACTATGTCTTTTTATTGGGGAATCAAGTCCACTGATGTTAAGAAATGTTAAGGAAAAGTGTTTGTTGTTTCCTGTTATTTTTGTTGGTAGAGGTGGAATTATGTTTGTGTGGATATGTTCTTTTGGGTTTGTTGAAAGATTACTTTCTTGCTTTTTATAGGGTGTCATTTCCCTCCTTTTGTTGACGTTTTCCATCTATTATCCTTCTGGCTTTCATAGTCTCTGGTGAGAAGTCTGGTGTAATTCTGATAGGTCAGGCTTTATATGTTACTTGACCTTTTTTCCTTACTGCTTTTAGTATTCTGTCTTTTTGTTGTGCATTTGGTGTTTTGATTATTATGGGACAGAAGGAGTTTCTTTTTCTGATCCAGTCTTTTTGGAGTTCTGTAGGCTTTTTGTATGTCCATGGGCATCACTTTCTTTAGGTAGGGAAGTTTTGTTGTTTTTTTTTTTTTTCCATAATTTTGTTGAAGATACTTACTGGTCCTTTAAGTTGGAAAATTTCACTGTCTTCTATACCTATTATTCTTAAGTTTGGCCTTCTCATTGTGCCCTGGATTTCCTAGATGTTTTAGGTTAGGAGGTTTTTGCATTTTCTATGAGTGTTGTGTCAATATTTCTATGGTATCTTCTTTCCTGAGATTCTCTCTTCTATCTCTTGTATTCTGTTGGTAATGGTTGTTGTATCTTTGACTCCTGTCTCTTTCCTAGAATTTCTATCTCCTGGGTTGTCTCCATTTGTGATTTCTTTATTGCTTCTATTTTCAGTTTTAGATCCTACATGATTTTGGTCAATTCCTTCTCCTGTTTGTTTGTGTTTCCTGTAATTCTTTAAGGAAGTTTTTTACTTCTTCCTTAAGGGCTTTTATCTGTTTATCTCTGTTCTTCTGTATTTCTATAAGGAAGTTATTTATGTTCTTTTTAAAGTCCTCTCACATCATCATGAGATGTGATTTTAAATCCAAGTCTTGCTTTTCCCATGTGATGGGGTATTCAGGACTTGCTGTGGTGGGAGAACTGGGTTCTGATGATGCCAAGTAGCCTTGGTTTCTGTTGTTTATGTTCTTGAGCTTTCCTCTCGCCATCTGGTTTTCTCTAATGCTACCTGTCCTTGCTGTCTCTGACTGGAGCCTGTCCCTCCTGTGATCCTTGTTGTGTCAAATCTCCTCAGAGTCAACCTGTCTCTGGGATCCTGTGATTCTGAGCTCATGTGATCCTAGGATCATTGTTGTCTCAGAGGTCCTGAGAGACTAACTGCCTCTGGGATCCTGAAATCCTGGTGAGCCCAAGCTCCTGCAATCCTGTTGTGTCAGAGTTCCTGGAAGTCATGTTTTCTCTGGGTGTTGCAGGGGTGGGTTAGGAGCCAGATCCCTGGGTCTTCTCCAGGTACATGTACAAGCTGGAAGGCACCCATTCCTCTAGTTGGGCGGTGGTTTGTGTTTGCCTGGTTCCTTTGGGGATCCCAGTTATGCTGGGTGTTGGGAAAGATGTTGTGTCCTCACCTGTGATCTTGAGTATGTCAGAGCTCCAGTGCTCTAGGGTGTGTCTGATTTCCTCTGTGATCCCTTGATCCTGTGATCCTGTGTATTTCAGAGTACCTGAAAGTAGGCCTCCCTAAGGGTGTTCCAGGTGTTGGTGCAGAGCCAGTTCCCCAGGTCTGCTCTGGGTGTAGGTTCAAGCTGGAGAGAACCTGTGCCAGTGGCCACAAAGAGGTTCTTATGTCCCTCAATTCCGGCAGTCCTGGTTACTCTGGGAGTTGTGGCAGAAGTTGGGGCCTCTTCACCTGTGATTCTGTGCATCCCTAATATTTTTGTTAATGAGGCAAACTAGTGCTACAAGAAAAAACAAGAAGAAGAATTAAGGAAAATTGCTTGGAAAATTTCAGTCTTACAAGGTAATTTGGGTCTAAAGTTGAGAAGGCAGAAGTCCAACAAAATGTGCCTCATAAGGCAAGCAAGCAGTGTACTTTATAGTCTGAAATATATTGATTATGCCTTGCTTTCTTTTAGCTTTGCTCTGTTTTCACTGAAAATACAGTCAGCAGAAAGACAGCTTCTTAGATCATGATAAGCATAATTAATATTTAATACATGATCCATAATCAACACCTTCTAAAGAAGATGCAAAGCTTTAAAATGTAAGCTAGATATAACTACTCACATCAACTTAAACTTAAGGATATGTATATATCTATTTATTTATCTACCTATATACCCATCTATATCTATATCTATATCTATATCTATATCTATATCTATATCTATATCTATATCTATATCTATATCTATATCTATATCTATATCTATATCTATATCTATATCATCTATATGTGTGTGTGTGTATACACACATATATACAAATATCATTGGTTATTATAGCTTTAAAAATACATTTCTGAAAAGTTGTTGATGATGATTACTGCTCAAGAGGCATGATTTTTCTCTTGTTTGCATTATTGTATTTTAAAAAACTACTTCACTAATTACAGATTGGTAACTGATCGAGAGAACTAATAAAAGCATGTGGAATTTTCTTGTTTAAAATGTCTAATGAAAACAAGAGACCAATATTCCAGTGTCAGCTGGTAAACAGTCTCCTTTGCTAGATATTTGTTCTTAACGGCGAGTGAGATTCGAGCAAGACAAACACAGATCTCTCCTGAGGAACCCATTTTTCCCTCATGATGGCAGTTTGAAGTCTGTGATTCGTCATAGCTCTCATCAGGAAGTATAGTGGCCAAGCATGGCTTAACATGTCATTTATTCAAGTAACGTGGTCTCAGTTCTGTAGGTGACAAAAATTGCCAGTGTCTGTTTTGCCCTTGGTCACCATTTTACTCAGTGAGAACACTGAAAGTAGTCTCAGGCCAACAGTTCAGAACCCCTTGTTATATCCTCTAGGCAGGGTTATTACTTGTTCCATGAAGGACAGCATTCTACTATCAATGGACAGGCTGACTCCCTTCCTACATATAGACGTAATTTGGCAATCTATAAAGATCTTCTTAAAGTTGTACTTTTTTATTTGTGTGTATGTGCGTGGGTGGGTTGCCATGGTGCACATGTGACATTCAGAGGTCACATTTCAGTAGGCAGATCTCTTCTTCAACCACAGGACTCTGGGGTTCAAACAGAGGTCACCAGGCTTGGCAAGTGCTTTTAACTAGCAGCCCAAGGTTTTTTCTAATATATTGTGAACAATATCCAGAGAAAATATTTAAAGAATGTATACAATGTTTTCAACACAATATATATATAGAGAGAGATAGATAGATATAGATATAGATGATATAGATATAGATATAGATGATATAGATATAGATATAGATAAGATATAGATATAGATATATGGATATGTATGAAAGGGTCCTAATGTAACAGAGTACCATGTATAATCATTAAATATAATGAAAATGAGAAAAACACATTGCCAAAGATAAATAATAAATAAATGTACAAGATCTCTTATGTTTTCAAAGCAAAGTTTAAAGTACAATCCCTGATATAAAGAAAACAGTGACTTGGGAGACCAGAAAATGCCATCTTAAGGTATGCCTCTTTGCTGTAGAGATGCTGTGAGATGAACATAATGAGAAGCAGAAATACCAAAACATCCCATCCCTTATTTGCTTAAAAACAGGATATAAATTTACAAGGACTAAGGACATCTTGATTTCCCCTCACTAATAGTGAGAAGAAATGTTAACCCCTGCAGACTTTAGACATTTGGCCTGGGGATGACACAAGGAGGAGACTGTTCATTGGAATTTCTTTGCAATTTATCTGGTTCCTATCATTTTTGAGTCTCCTGCTACACTCTGATCCTGCATTCACAAAAAGCATAAATGCATCATATTTTAAATCACTTGTTATTCTAACAGTTGTCTCTTGCACATCATACTCCATGTTTTAGGGATTTCCAAAGGCAATTTTTAATATTAAAATTTGATTATGTAAACAGCACACAACTCCTCCCAGTTACTATATTCCACGTCTCCATAAAATTAATACCTTATATCTTTTCAGGATCCCCTTAAAGAGTGTTGTGAAGGTGGCACAATTGGTACGTGTCTTGCTGTGTAAACCTGACAACCTGAGTTCAGTTCCCTAGCACCCACACAACAAGCTAGGAGTAGTGGAGCATGCCTATTATTGCAGCACTGAGGAAGCAGAATCAATAGAATCCCTAAAGCTTGCTGTATCTTTTCAGTTCTAGGTCCAGCAAGAATATATCTCCCAAATGAAGGTAGAGAATGATAAACGACATTTGCTGTCAACCTATGGCCTACACACATGTGTGTGCACACACACATTTATCATACACACCCCTCTTAAGGATCCTGAATATTTCCTAAGGAACAATGCAACAGACTTGGTTTTGAGTGTATAATCTAAAGACATTTTAGTTGTATGTATACTCTAAAGACATATTAATCTATTCTTTTGTTAGCCAATGTTTCTCTGTGATCCTCAAATATTTAATAATGACAAAGTTATTACTTTACTATTTAAAAACTTATCTTTTTATTTATATTTTTATTAGGTATTTTCTTCATTTACATTTCCAATGCTATCCCAAAAGTCCCCCATAGACTCCCCCAAACTCCCCTACCCACCCACTCCCACTTCTTGGACCTGGCGTTCCCCTGTACTGAGGCATATAAAGTTTGCAAGATCAATGGGCCTCTCTTTCCAATGATGGCCGACTAGGCCATCTTCTGATACATATGCAGCTAGAGACACGAGCTCTGGGGCATACTGGTTAGTTCATATTGTTGTTCTACCTATAGGGTTGCAGACCCCTTTAGATCCTTGGGTTCTTTCTCTAGCTCCTCCAGTGGGGGCCCTGTGATCCATCCCATAGCTGATTGTGAGCATCCACTTCTGTGTTTGCTAGGCCCCGTCATAGTCTCACGAGAGACAGCTATATCTGGGTCCTTTCAGTAAAATCTTACTAGTGTATACAATGGTGTCAGCGTTTGGAAGCTGATCATGGGATGGATCCCCGGGTATGGCAGTCTCTAGATAGTCCATCCTTTCGTCTCAGCTCCAAACTTTGTCTCTGTAATTCCTTCCATGGGTGTTTTGTCCCCAATTCTAAGAAGGGGCACAGTGTCCACACTTTGGTCTTTGTTCTTCTTGAGTTTCATGCATTTTGCTGAATGTATCTTGTATCTTGGGTAGTCTTAAGTTTCGGCCTAATATCCACTTATCAGTGAGTACATATCATGTGAGTTCTTTTGTGATTGTGTTACCTCACTCAGGATGATGCCCTCCAGGTCCATCCATTTGCCTAGGAATTTCATAAATTCATTATTTTTAATAGCTGAGTAGCACTCCATTATGTAAATGTACCACATTGTCTGTATCCATTCTTCTGTTGAGAGACATCTGGGTTCTTTCCAGCTTCTGGCTATTATAAATAAGGCTGCTATGAACATAGTGGAGCATGTGTCCTTCTTACGGGTTGGAACATCTTCTGGATATATGCCCAGGAGAGGTATTGCAGGATCTGCTGGTAGTACTATGTCCAATTTTCTGAGTAACTGCCAGACTGATTTCCAGAGTGGCTGTACAATTTTGCAAACCCACCAGCAATGGAGGAGTGTTCCTCTTTCTCCACATCCTCGCCAGCATCTGCTGTCACCTGAATTTTTAATTTAGCCATTCTGACTGGTTTGAGGTAGAATCTCAGGGTTGCTTTAATTTGCATTTCCCTGATGATTAAGGATGCTGAACACTTTTTCAGGTGCTTCTCAGCCATTCAGTATTCTTCAGGTGAGAATTCTTTATTTAGCTCTGAGCCTCATTTTTTAATGGGGTTATTTGATTTTCTGGAGTCTACCTTCTTGAGTTCTTTATATATATTGGATATTAGTCCCCTATCTTATTTAGGATAGGTAAAGATCCTTTCCCAATCTGTTGATGGCCTTTTTGCCTTACTGAAGGTGTCTTTTGCCTTAGAGAAGCTTTGCAATTTTATGAGGTCCCATTTATCGATTCTCGATCTTACAGCACAAGCCATTGCTGTTCTATTCAGGAATTTTTCCCCTGTGCACATATCTTCGAGGCTTTTCCCCACTTTCTCCTCTATAAGTTTCACTGTCTCTGGTTTTATGTGGAGTTCCTAGATCCACCTAGATTTGACCTTAGTACAATGAGACAGAAATGGATCAATTCACATTCTTCTACATGATAACCGCCAGTCCTGCCAGCACCATTTGTTGAAAATGCTGTCTTTTTTCCACTGGATAGTTTTAGCTTTCTTGTCAAAGATCAAGTGACCATAGGTGTGTGGGTTCATTTCTGGGTCTTCAATTCTATTCCATTGGTCTACTTGTCTGTCGCTATCCCAGTACCATGCAGTTTTTATCACAATTGCTCTGTTGTACATGTTTAGGTCGGGCATGGTGATTCCACCAGAGGTTCTTTTATCCTTGAGAAGAGTTTTTGCTATCCTAGGTTTTTTTGTTATTCCAGATGAATTAGCAAATTGCCCTTTCTAATTCGTTGAAGAATTGAGTTGGAATTTTGATGGGGATTGCATTGAATCAGTAGATTGCTTTTGGCAAGATAGCCAGTTTTACAATATTGATCCTGTCAATCCATGAGCATGGGAGATCTTTCCATCTTCTGAGATCTTCTTTAATTTCTTTCTTCAGAGACTCGAAGTTCTTATCATACAGATCTTTCACTTCCTTAGTTAAAGTCACGCCAAGGTATTTTATATTATTTGTGACTATTGAGAAGGGTGTTGTTTCCCTAATTTCTTTCTCAGTCTGTTTATCCTTTGTGTAGAGAAAGGCCATTGATTTGTTTGAGTTAATTTTATATCCAGCTACTTCACTGAAGTGTTTATCAGGTTTAGGAGTTCTCTGGTGGAGTTTTTAGGGTCACTTATATATACTATCATTTCATCTGCAAAAAGTGATATTTTGACCCCTTCCTTTCCAATTTGTACCCCCTTTATCTCCTTTTGTTGTTGAATTGCTCTGGCTAGGACTTCAAATACTATGTTGAATAGGTAGAGAGAAAGTGGGCAGCCTTGTCTAGTCCTTAAAAACTTATCTTAACACATATACCTTTGCATAATGCAAATGCCCATAGAGCTATTAATATCATTAAATGTTTCCTTTCCTGAATTTTACCAACTTACTGCTTAAAGCATAATGATTCTCATTGCTCCCATTACACAGCCTTCCAAAGAATTTTAGAGTTGTCTTTTGCTGTTGAAAATGTTGCTTTCTGCCTTTATGAATGCTTATTGTAGTTTAAATATTTTAAGATAAATGCTTTTTGCTTTGTTTTAACTTTAAATGCAAACCCATAAAAATGGTTCTCATATTATCTGTCTGTCTGTCTATCTATCTATCTATCTATCTATCTATCTATCTATCTATCTATCTCTCTAACTATCATCTATCTATCTATCTCTGTCTATCTATCTATCTATGTGTCTATAATTAAATATGAACAAAGTCAGCTAATATACAAGAGGAATCTTATTTAGACTTGAACATTGTTTATTGGATTAATAGGTTGATATATTGCAGAAGATCACAGAGATTAAATACCCAGATATGACTAGTCCTGAGTGAGCCTATACCTACTCGAGATAGCAAAGGCACTAACTCATTCTGTGCTGCACTTTCCCCATCATTATAAGGATCAAAATAGTATTATCAAGTCCATGAGATAGTGGAGATTAAAAAGCACAGGGAACGTGACACACAAATACCCTTGCTTTTACAATTAAGGAAAACATGCCAAATAGAGAACAAAATGCAGTGAATCTGAACAATCATTCACAGTGACTTTTTCCAAAAGCTGTGCATGGCTTTAACAAGGAGTGGTTTAGAGAAAATAGGAAGATATTCCTTCTTGCACACCTCCCCCTCTTTTACAAGACTAATACAGAGCCAAGGACTCAGGCCAAGTTTGGCATTTTGAGTTTACCTTTTTTTTTTTTTAACTTCAGTTTCAAGATGGTAGTAGGTAGTAACAATTTCAGACTCTTTACATTTAGAACATACTTTCTTTCATAAAACAGACCATGGTGTATCACTGGTCTTTATTGTACAGCACTATATTCTTTTTTTTTTTTTAATTTGGTCACAGGTTCACCATATACTGATATATAACCTAGGTTTGAAGGAGAAGCTATTTGGATCTTATAATCTCTCCAAGCTCATCTCTCTTATTACCTTCCTCAGGGTGATGCTTGCTATTCCTTACTCTAAGTCTTTGAGTACATAGTATCTTTACTATTCATACTCACTTGTTACTCTGTGTACATTCTCCTACTTGTACCCTGTCTTCAGGAGCTGACCTGTAATCTATGGTTGAGTGACTTAGGGTTAGCCCAGAAGCTTTGTTGCAGCCTCCCCTGGAATTCTTGTCAGCATCCTATGTGCTTCTTTCAGTTTCATCTTATTTACTAGCATCCTTCTTCTGTCCTCTCCTTTCATATAGTACTACCTGAAGGGTCATCACCCTACAAGCCTTTAACTGGTGCTTCGCCATGAAAGTGTGAGGTCTCCAGAGCAGTGTCCCTATTTATTACCATGGACAAGTTCACACCTAGAAATCAAACATCAGACCCAATTATCTTTTCTCCAAAATGGAAGGAATGAGGAGGAATACAGAGGGAACTGTTGGTTTCTCCACTGAGTTTCATGTCTGGTACTTGTATCTCTCTCTACCTTTCATCTAGGAACACACAAGGGAATTTCTGGAACTGTCACTCCACTGAGCTCATCCACACTGTGCTGCCAATCATCCCTCAAGCCTTGTCAACTACACAGTTAGACAAAATGAATGAACAAACCAACGAACAAACAGACAAACATCATTCTATGCCTGTTTTCTCCTGCAATTGTCCATGTTCTAGAGAAAGTCAAAGTTTCCTTAAGTCATAACATGGCACCTGTTACCCATCTCACCCCTTCCACCCACTTTTACAAGACCATCTAAATGTTACTCTTAAAGCAAAAACATAAATATGTAATTCTTTTTTTCTTCTAATACAACCCTTCAAAACCAAAATTACCCCAAATCCTCCCACACAAAGTGATTCCTATTTGTCAGTAGGAAAAGGATTACAGTTGTTCCCAAGTAACTTGGCTTCTCCACCCACACCTATATTCCCATCTCTAGCACTCCATTGACTTTATGACATGAGACATGTGGCTGGGTTTTTCTCTGACTCTTTAAGGCTTTTTCAGTGGGGCTGTCCCATTAACTTGCTGTTTCAAAAACTTGCTCACTGTTCTATGCTCTCTCTGCATTTTGAGCGTGTTTCA
The DNA here is from genome assembly GCF_978045245.1 of Mus caroli. Classification (NCBI taxonomy): domain Eukaryota; kingdom Metazoa; phylum Chordata; class Mammalia; order Rodentia; family Muridae; genus Mus; species Mus caroli. The sequence goes on along the minus strand of NW_028227274.1, from coordinate 13,449,278 downwards.
ATACTTATCATGGCAACAAGCAGCACAGGATAGAGTAATAAAGTGGGTATGTGTCAAAGATACTCCGTACAGTGGTTGCTTTTGGGTGTTAACTTGACACAAACTAGAACCATTGGAAGAGAAGGAGCCTCAGTTAAGGAAATGCCTCCATAAGATCCATCTGTAAGGCATTTTCTCAATTGGTGACCAATGGGAGAAGGCCCAGCCCACTGAAGATGGTATCTTTCTCAGGATGGTGCTCCTGGTTTCTATAAGAAAGCAGGCTATCAAGCCATAGGAAGCAAGATGGTAAGCAACACCCTTTCATGGCTTCTGTATCAGATACTGCCTCCACATGCCTGCCTTCCTTGAGATCATATCCTAACTTCCTCCAATAAACCTTTTCCTTCCAAACTTGCTTTGTGGTCATGGCGTTTTGTCATAGCTATAGAAACCCTGACTAAGACACTCAGAAAGGATGGTAACTAAAGGTGATCAAATAAAGGGTAATTGTTCTTTGTCCATCTCCCTCACCACACTGAATTTCTTCACAATCTCAGTGACTATGACTTAATGCCTGCTTCTTTCCCAGGCTGCTCACAGGGTATAGGACATTTTAGATGCTCAATATATGCTTACTAAGGAATAACCAATAAAATAGATATAAGTGAACATATGAACATATTAGTACAGTTATTTATGAAGGTATGCTGATTTCATGGTTGGAGTGCTTAAGTCTGTTTTCCATTGCTGCAACAGAGAACATGAGACTGAGTCTCATATAAAGAAAAGATGGTTACTTAGCTTACAACTTCGGTGGTTAGAACTCTAAACAGCACTGTGCCAACTATGTGTTATATTATGATAGATAAGATCAGGGTAGGAACATGTACAAAAGTGAGCACCCACATGGCTGTGAACCATGTTGCAGGATTTTTCCCTGTCTAATTACAGGCTTCTTGTTGTAATAACATTTAAAGTGATTAGACAGAGAACACTCTGCTGCATAACCAGAGTAGCATCCAATGGTCAAGCTCACACTCAGAGGTCAACGTTCCATAATAGCCCTCTGAGGAGTTAACTGGTATTCCATGGGGACTCCATTGATTGCTTGTGAGATCAGTGCCATCAGTAACTGAGTTGCATCTCACTGGGTTACATTTCCTCAAGGTCCCATTGACTTTAAATATGGTACTGGGAGACAAACTTCTGAAACTACCGTTCAGATTCATCTGGACCAGAGCATATGTTAAGTAATCTGAGTTTTGTTGGTTGTACTTAAAATGCTATACCGTAAGTGCTATGAACACTTCATGTCACCTTTCTGTTTAGTGCTTCCTGACATCCTTGCTTGGTATTTCTGTGAAAAATGAAGTTAAAAGTTTTGCACTTTCCATCACAAAGTTTACCAACTCCTTTGCATTGTGCACATAGCTCATCTTCTTTCCCACTGAGTTTAACACTAGTCCTTTGGTGATGACAGTGTTCCATCCCTTCTTAGGGATTGAAGGATACCCTCGTGGTGATACAAGCCCTCCTTCACTTTTGCCATACACTAGTGTTTTTCTGTGGGGTAATTTCCTTTTCTTATAAATATCTTACAATTCTTTAAGGGAAAATGAACCCTTTTCATTCTTTAGACAAGAGTTAGCAGTTTTTATCTCCCCGTTCAGTAGAGATTAGATTGTTGGTACCCCAGGCTGCTGTTTTATTTCTCTGTAATTTTACTCTACCTCAGTCTTTCTCCTCCAACCACCCTTAAAGCTGTTCCTGTCCAGGTCAACTCTAGCTGCTATGCTGACTTTTCTGAGCTAGGTAGGTTCTCCTCTTACCCAGTTAGAGCAGTTTTTGAAGGTAATTGTTCAAGTTTTAAGGAACTTCCTTTGGCTGGATTCTGACTTTTTATTCATCCCGCATTCTTTTTCTGATCCACCATATTTTACAGAATCCAATATTGGATGAGCTAGAGGCTCAATCTTCACTTTTCCTAATTTCACTTCTACTTGATTTCTTACACTTACCTTGTAATAAGCTCCCTGTGTAGATTACTGACTCCAAAATGCAATACTCCCACTTGGGCCTGATTCCTGAATTCTGACAGATTTGTGAAGTCATCTCCTGGACATATTATCCAATATCTACTAGGCCGACCAGTTATGTGTTCTCAGTTGTGCTTGCTTCTCCCCCACTTAATCTGCATTCTGACAGCACTCCCATTCTTTATTATCAATCTCCTCCTATCATTAAACAAATCCAAAATCACAAGGGAACCCTCTTAATTTATTTTCTTTTTGTTCACAGCAGCAATATGATGAATTTTTACTCTCTCCGTTGCCAACATTTTTAACCTAAGCCAATGTATTATTTTATTTACCCACTGAAATGGCCTCATAATTTAACTCTCTGCTTGTGTCCTTTTGCTTTTGAGTATTTTTATTTTTCAATCAACATAGAAAAATAGAATGGTACCTAAAATCTATATGAAAATGTATTGTTCCTCTTTTCAACCCCCATGACTTTGTTTTAGAAAGACTGCAAATTCTTACCACAGCTCTAAAGTCTTGCTTCTCTGTGCCTCCCAGATCATGTCATTTTTTTTTCTGACACATCTTTGATCACAATGTTCCCTGCCACATCTAAGAACATGACAAACCTGCTATAGTTTCAGGCCCTTTGCAGTTTTTCTTTCTAATAAGAAACATTTTACTTGTTTTCTTATTGTTCTTTAATTATTTTATGTCTCTTTTTAAATATCTACTCATCAAAACACTCTTCTATGATACTTCCTATGAGCACACACCTAACCATAGGCTAGCCTCTGTATCTTTAGAGTCATCTACTGCCTGGGGAGCATTGCCTGCTTGAGTCTGTCTTGTAGTATTAGATGCAAACTCCAATGAAGGCTATTGATTTATCAGCTTTGATTTGTTGATGGCTTCCCTGAACTTAGATGAGTGCCTGGTAATGGCTAGGAACATATTTACTGATTAAACATTGTATACACAAAACTCTTTAAATGAGATTGAAAAGCTAAGTAAGGTATAAGAAGCTCATAATGGTTTCTGGCAAAGCTACTCAAAATGATGGATGGTGGCCTGTTACTTCAATAGACTGAAGACGTCCGTCTATATCATTTTACCAACCATCATGCTCAAAAATCGACATTAATGATAATTTAACTTTTGGCCAAGGTAGTGACTACGTGAAGACAATCAAGCACCAAAGAAACAGAAAGGGAAACTGGAAAATCAAAAACTCACTAACTAAACTGATATCATTATTTGAACTTGACCTCTGGTCAATAGGTACGGGCCAGTTGACCCAACAGAGCTCATTAGAACCCCATCAGCTCTCACTCTAATAAATGTAGGTGATAGTCATGCCCATACTGGGTACAGTAGAAGTGAGAATTGGTTCCTATTACAGTTAAAGTGGAACAAACCTGACAGATTCAATGAACCAGCAGTTTTTATTTCTGTTGTCTCTTCACCAAAAATACCTGCCCAATAGTTACATGAACTACAAATATCACTGTTTTAATTTCAGTGTAAAATGTACTCCATAGGCTCATATGTTTGGGCCTCTGATCCCAGAAGGTATCCTTGTTCATGTAGGTTATAGAACCTTGGTGACAGGGAGCATTGCTGGTGGAAATAAGTCATTAGGGGTTGGTTTGTAAAGGGTATTTTAGGTTCAAGCTTTAGATGTCTGCATTCTGTATGCCAACAGGCAAGATGCCTCCACTCCACAATCTTGCTGCCTCTGCATTGTTCTACTACACCTGCCTCACTGTGACAGACTGAAATCCCTGTGAAGTCAAAAGATAAAATTAACTTTCCTAGAATTGTCACAGCCATGTTAAGAGTAATTGTGAGGTTTAGTGTTAATTGTCAACTTGACAGAACATGGAATTACCTGAGTTTGGTGTACAGGCATTATCAGGTGTGGGTTTTGTGTATTCTTTATCACTACCTATATCTCCCTACTCCAGAAGCATGTTCTCTCTTCAATCCACATTTTCATAATATGAGAAAAGATAATGTTTTTTCTTGCATAATAGAGTATATGACTCACCCAAAGTTACAAAGGAAGAAAACAGAGATCTAGCAATTAAAGACCAAAGAGAACTTGTTTCTTGAGAACTTATTTCTATAATACAACAACCAGACTAAGAAGTCACTGTATTATATGTAGTACTCAGTCCATGAGGGCAAAGTACTCTGTTTAGCAGCCAGACTAGGAGCTAAACTAGAATTCTCCTGACATCTAGACTAATGTGGTTAAGTGTGGCCTCCCTTCCCCCAGCCTGGAACCTGCTTGCTCAAGGGTGGAGCTACCTGCTCATTCGTCCTGCCACGCCTACTGCTGGACCCTGCCTTTGCTGCCTGGAGGCACACACGTGTTCGTCCTGCTTCTGGACCCTGAGTTACTTGGCAGGATATTGGGTTCCCTCCCCCTTCCTTTATAACTGAGTGTCTGGAAATAGTAAAATTGAGCTTTGATCAGAATGTTGTCTTAGCTCCATTCATTCTTCCGCCCCGTCTAGATTCCTCTCTTTTCAGCTCGAACTGCCATTCTCAGTTGAACCGTTCCTGTTGTGGACTTCGGGCAGGCCGCAACAGTTAAGATCTTCATAATAGCTGACAGTTTACCTAGCTTCTAGCTTCCAACTGGAAAAAGACACATGTTCATCCTGCATCAGTCACACAGAATGCCATGCCACTTCCTACACAACTACAGGGTCTCCATGGTGATCATTTCCACTTAGGACACACTTGAAGGTGTTTGTAAGCTCAGTGAAGATAACCTCACAGTGTGTAGTCCTCATTAGTCTGATATCTACTCAAGATATCCATGTGAGAAACTTTGCTATTAGTTACCAGGAATTAAATAAGGGTCTCCTTCCATCCAATTGTTTATCCCTAAAGACTGACTTTGTTCCAGAGAGAGTATTGCATGCATTAGAAGATGAGCTTCAAAAAACTAATTAATGATTCACATATTTGACATTGCTTAATATTTAAATTAAGTAAACATCAAATGGACTAGATAGATTAGTGTGTGGTTGCACTATCTGAAAGCATAAAGTTTAAGATCTAAAATAGGGCAGAAAGTAGAGAGAATTTGATGAGTAGAAAATGCAAGCTGCTTACCAGATGAGTGTTATTTGAGCACTTAGGGCAGCACCTTAAAGTATAAGCTGTAGAGAAGGAAAGATGGCCAAAGAGGAATGATTAGTAATTTCAATTTTGGTCCTAGAAAGAAACCAATAGTCGCCAGCTACAAATTAGAAGACTACAAGTAATTTAAAGAGGAAATAGCAAAGTTAGACCTTAAAACTGAAATTCACATAAAAAAAAATCAGCGTCATTTAAATTGTAAATATTTCAGGGTGGAAAACAAAAGAAGGTGGAGAAAGAAAATAATCAGTATAATATTGATACTGAACAGGGATTTAACCCCAAATCTTACTGCACATTTATTGATTTATTTTGTGGTCAGGAATTGTGCTATGGCACTCACATGGAGAATAAAGAGATACCTTCCAGGCTTTGGTTTTCTCCTTCTACCATGTGGCCCCAGTGTAGCAAGTACCTTTACCTATTGAGCCATCCTGTCAAATTCTCTACTCCCAAACAGGCTTAAAGGAGAAGTGAAGCCTAGTACTAAATACCATAATTCATAATACATAGCCATTATTGGAATGATATGCCCAGATGTCTTAACATGGCCTGTCTTTAGACCTTAACATGGTCTTAACTCTTAACATGGCTGTGACAATTCTAGGAAAGTTAATTTTATCTTTTGACTTCACAGGGATTTCAGTCTGTCACAGTGAGGCAGGTGTGGTAGAACAATGAAGAGGCAGTAAGATTGTGGAGTGGAGGCATCTTGCCTGTTGGCATACAGAATGCAGACATCTAAAGCTTGAACCTAAAATACCCTTTACAAACCAACCCCTAATGACTTATTTCCACCAGCAATGCTCCCTGTCACCAAGGTTCTATAACCTACATGAATAATGCCTCAGTGATGTCCTTTATAAATTACAAATATAGGAAGATGCAGTAAAATAGATAAAATCATCTCAAATAATAACAAACTGTATTATTCTTATCACAAGCTACAATGAAATCAAGTTAAAAATATTGGTAGAGTAGACAGACCTAAGAAAAATATTAATAAGACATATTATGTATCTCTGCATACCATTCAGAACCACAGCAACACACACACACACACACACACACACACACACACACACACTGTTGTTATCAGAGAGCATGACATAGTTTGAATAAATCGACTACACAGTAGACATTAAAGGAAGAGTCAAAATTCCAAAACATGGAAATAATACAAATAAGATTCAGACCACATTGTAAGAAAGAAAATCATACATGAAAGACCATTAAATCTGGAATCCCTTTTACAAGTTCCATTCAGCAGGGAGAGTTGCAGATTTGAATCCAAAGAGAAATTAGAAAATTAAAATTACTACAGTTCTTAAAACCCAGAGTAAAAGCTCAGCTTATCATAATATCATGGCAGAGGTGGACTTTAAAGTCAAGGTTTGCTCATTAAATAGATACCAATTAATCTGCTAGAAGATTAACCAAATGTGATTCATGAAGTTATAAAAATAAGAGAAGCCACTAAGTGGGCAAAGACTTTTGTCCCTAAGTCTGATAATTTGAGGTTCATTTCTTAAAACGTTCATGATAGAAGTAAAGAACTGACTCCCTCTATCTCCTGATTGTCCTCTCTATGCACCATGGCAAAAACATGTGCATACATACCTGCATATACATGTGCAGTGCAAATGAATAATTCAATCTAATAAAATTGTTTGCAATTAAAAAAATAACTGAGTGAGAAGCAAAGTAGCAATGGAGGGATTAAAAAGATGCAATTGATACTAAAATAACAATCAAACAACTGAACTTTAAAAAATTTTATCAAAAAGACAAACTGATAACAAAACCCAATTAAATTTCAGGGTGAGGGGACAAAGAAGTTCAGGTATACAAAAGAAAGAAGTGACAACAAAAAATATCATAAATAAAAATTTTAAAAGTATTAGATGTTTCTTCCTTATTTATTTATTTTTATTCTTCTGTTCTATTTCCTTTTCTATTCATTCTTCTTTCATATATTATATCTCGACTGCAATTTTCCCTCCCTCCCTTCCTCATAGTCTCTCCCACTCTCTTCTCCCTTTCTTTCAGACCCTCCTCCACTTCATCTCCTGTCAGAAAAGAGGAGGCCTTCCAGGGACATCAACCCAATGAAGCATAACAAGCTACCATTAGACCAGGCATACATTCTCATATCAAGGTTTGGTGAGGCAACAGTAGGAGAAAAGGGGCCTGAAAGGCAAGCAAATGAGACAGAAACAACCCCTACTTCAGCTGTAAGGAGTCCCACTAGAACACGGAGCTACTCAACCATAGGGCCATCTGGTTGTGACATCTGCCACTCCATTGATAGCCAGAGTTTTTTCATCTGATCTGGCTGACTAGATGGGTGTCCACTTTCTCCCTCACTGCTCCAAGTGTAACCCTCTTGAAGCTGCACTCTCTTGCTTTGTCAAACAGGATGATCTTCCCCAATAGAGGATGACATGTCTTTTGTCAAGGGTATATGAATAACTGCTCTCTCTCTCTCTCTCTCCCTCTCTCTCTCTCTCTCCCTCTCCCTCTCCCTCTCCCTCTCCCTCTCCCTCTCCCTCCCCCCACCCCCCCCTCTCCTACTATAACCTCCAAACAAGCTCTCAAGGTTCAAAAGTGTAAGACTTTTATACTACACGGAACTAAATATGATGAGCAAGAATGAATAACTGAGATCCAAGTCAACACAGAAGTCTAAAGTGACAATTTTAATAGAAGGGTGTTGAGGAGCAGCCCTGAGTAGAAGCTTCATTTCCAGGGAAACTCTACCAGTACCAAACCTACAGACAAAGCAATTTAAAATCCTTCAGAAGAATTCTGGAGAGTAGAACAGAAAGGGAAAAACCCTATTAATTTTATTATGAAGCATTACATGGATGCTGCTGATGATGATAAAGATGACCTCAAACAGAAACTGAGACATCTTAAGTCCATGAGTGCACAAATCTCTCATGAAATGGTAGAACACAGTATTCATCATTTAAAGTAGATTTAAAATACTACAAATAAATCAGCCTGAATTTATTCTAGAAAATCTGTTAATATCATTTATAACATTAAAAGCAAGTTCCCAATAGTAGGTAGATCTGCATGAATATACTAGGATGAAGGTGAGTAAAAGCAACATGAAACCAAAAGACAACTGATGTGATGTGTGGAGTGCTGACATCTGTGAGATTTGGACAGGACTGAGTAATTTCAAGGCACAATTGTGTCCAAGAATCCTCAAGGGAATATCTCTAGAATTACTCCATACAGACATGCATATGTGTGTTCTCAAGTCCTATATAGAAATGGCATTCATGCTATACATATTGTTTAAGACTTTTTTTATTAGATATTTTCTTCATTTACATTTCAAATGCTATCCTGAAAGTTTCCTATACCGTCCTCCAGCCCTGCTCTCCTACCCACCCACTCCTACTTCTTGGCCCCGGCATTCCCCTGTACTGGAGCATATAAAGTTTGCAAGACCAAGGGGCCTCTCTTCCCAGTGATGGCCAACTAGGCCATCATCTGCTACACATGAAGCTAGAGACACAAGCTCTGGGGGGTACTGATTAGTTCATATTGTTGTTCCACCTATAGGGGTGCAGACCCATTTAGCTCCTTGGGTACTTTCTCTAGCTCCTCCATTGGGGGCCCTGTGTTCCATTCCATCCTGTGTGAGCATTTTGTATTTGCCAGGCCCTGGCATGGCCTCACAAGAGACGGGTATATCAGGTTCCTTTCAGCAAAATCTTGCTGTCAAATGCAATAGTGTTTGCATTTGGTGGCTGATTATGGGATGGACCTCTGGGTGGGGCAGTCTTTGGATGGTCCGTCCTTTCATCTTAGCTCCAAACTTTGTCTTTGTAACTCTTTCCATGGGTATTTTGTTCCCTATTCTAGGGAGGAATGAAGTATCCACGTGTTATTTAATCATCTCCAGATTGTCGATAACCCAGAGTACAATGTAAATGCTATGTCAATAGTTGAGACGGGGTAGTACTTAGTGGATTGAAGTAATTAGGGTTTCTATTGCTATGAAGCGATACCACAACCTTGGCAACTCTTATAAAGGGAAACATTTAATTGGCACTGGCATACAGGTTTTGAGGTTTAGTCCATTGCCATCCTGGTGGGAAGCATAGTAGCACACAGGCAGACATGGTACTGGAGAAGGAGCCAAGAGTTCTACCATCTGGATCAGTAGGCAGCTGGAAGATACTAGCTTGAGTATTTGAAACCTCAAAGCCCACCCTCAGTGATACATTTCCTCCAACAAGACCATACATACCTACTCCAGCAAGGCTATACCTCCTAATAGTGCCATTCCCTTATGAGACTATGTGGCCACTTCCACTAAAACCATTACAGGCTTAATAGCAGGAAAAAATAGTCTGTACTGTTTACTACATAAACAATCTTTTCTTTTCTTTTCTTTTCTTTTCTTTTCTTTTCTTTTCTTTTCTTTTCTTTTCTTTTCTTTTCTCTTCTCTTCTCTTCTTTTCTTTTTCTTTTTCTTTCTTTTCTTTTTTCTTTTTCCTGTCTTTCTTCCTTCCTTTCTTTCTTTCTTTCTTTTTTATTTTTTTGAGACAGGGTTTCTCTGTCTTGGAACTCACTCTGTAGACCTGGCTGGCCTCAAACTCAGAAATCTGCTTGCCTCTGCCTCCCAAGTGCTGGGATTAAAAGCGTGTGCCACCAATGCCAGGCAACAATTTCTTTTCTCTAATTTTACATTCAAATATTTCCACTCTAGAGTTGATTGACTCTGTAGGAACAGGTAGATCTGGAGTCCAATTATATTTAATACACACTGAATATTATTGCATTAAATACTGTATGAAAATATTCTCTTTCAAAATCAATGACATCCTTGAGTACATGATGTGAACAGCCATGAGGAGCAAGTAGAAGATGAGGATTGAGATTTCTCATTCTTATAAGGTCTCAGGATGGCATCATGCTGGACCTTCTCATACTAATAAAGGACCTATAACAGTCTCCTGGCTTCACTTTACAGCTGAGGGATTGCCCAAGCAAGTGAAGTTGATGAGGTGTTACAAAGTGCAATAACACCCCAGTAATTGTTTTCTAAATACTTGTGTGTGTGTGTGTGTGTGTTTGTACATACACACACATACACACACACAGAGGACAGAGGTCAGAGGATAACCATAGGTGACATTTGGCAGTGGCTAGCCACCATTTGTTTTTGACAGTTTTTCACTGGTTTGGAACTCTGGCCAGTAAGTGCAGGGATACACCTGTCTCTGCCTCCACTGTGCTAGAAGATAAGCGCAGCCCACCATCTTGGGTTTTTAAAATTTGGAATCTGGGAATCAAACTCAGGTCATCTTGCTTACAAGACTTTCCTAAGACTTTACTGGCAGAACTATCTCATCAGCCTTCTTTACCATTTAACTGGAGAAACCCTAAGTACATCTAGAGTCTTCAGTCTTAGTGTGTTTCATTGCTGCCTTAGCCTGGGTACTCCATCCTCTGTGATGATAACCTCTTGTTTTTTCCCTTAAACTCTTCCCTGGTGCTGTGACATCACCTAGGCAGCTTTGCTGTTTCCTGTTGCCTCTGCTCTACATTCTTCTGCTGTTTCCCTCTGCTCTAGAATATCCCTCCAAATTCACTTGTTAATCCTAACCCCAGTGTGCTGATATTTGGGACCTTTAGGAAATGAATAGTGTGATAAGGAGAGCGATCTTGTGGATGGAATTAGTGCCCTAGTGAAAGAGTCCACAGAATATTCTCTTTCTGCCCCTTTGGCCAGGTTTCTGTCTATGAACCAAAAGCCAGGTAAGCTAGCAACAGACGGTGAATCTATCAATGCTTTGAGCTAAAACTTCCCAGTCTCTAGAGCGATAAGAAGTTAATTTCTGTTCCTTATAGTCCGCTGGTCTGTAGTACTGTTACTGCTTCTGGAAGCAACTCGGGCCTCCTATCAAAACCTAGATCTCACTGCAGTAGTGACCTCAGCAGGCACACAGAAGGTCTCTTTTGAATGCCTCTTACTTACTATCTCTACTGAGGCCTCCTGAGCTTCCTATTATCCCAGCCAATCTGTCTTAATCCTCTTAATCCTCCAGCCTGCAACTAACAGGTCCAAGAGGTTTGCACCAGGACCAGAGTCTCTCGCTTCTGTCACCAAGCCTCTTCAGCACTTCTCTTACTGGGCCCACTCCAAACTCCTGGCAGAAAAATAATGCTCACTTGACAAGGTTGGTTTCTGTCGCGACACTATTCAAGACTTACATAGCACAGATATTTGTTCACAGTAGTTGCTTACATAGGAAGAAATAGAGAAAGGGGAAATCAGAATCAAAGCCAGTGCTTTGGTTTGAATAAAGAAACTAGTATCCATTATCTATATTGTAAGGAGAAGAACATGGAGAACTGGACAGACTGAGCATCTTGGTGAGAATGCAGAACAGCAAGTGATTGTATTTTTCTTTTCTAGCCCCATAGGCTGGTTTTCCCTTCACCACTCTGCACTTCATGACATGATGCTACTCAGTTTGAAATCGGTTATAAAAGTCGATGAAATTATGGTTATGTTAATAGAAAAGGTGTTTAAAGAGTAAAGACGTTTAAGAGACTTGCAGTTGTACTTAAAAAAAAAAAAAAGTAAAAAATAAACCAAAACAAAAAACCTTCTGAGATCTTTGTTGCCAAGTTCCAGCTGCTCCCGCATTGATCGCTTAAAGAAGTGTGTACTGCCCTCTACCGGCACAGACAAAACCCTACATCATGTTTTTTGCTGCTTCTGAAAACCTAGAATGGGAGACTGAATTCTGCTACATATCCTGTATATCCGACTTACAAAGAGTTTGGCCTTTTCCTCTCATATTTTCTCCGAGAATGAATTTATGAGTCATCATAGTCTTTCCTGCTCATTTACTCTATCATTACTATTACAGAAATGTTTACAGACTAAGGCTGTAGTTGCGTGGATATGATTTCAGAACAGCAGGAGCTGACATACACATGAAAGTGAAGGACCTACCAGACAGGTTGTTTGCTCTAACGCTGGACCAGATTATAGACAGACACAGTAAGTTTTCAGTTAATTATTTTTTCCTGTGTATGTGAAATAGACTTGATTTTCAATAGATCAACTTCAGTATTGAGCCACTAATTTAATCATCTGGTCAGTAAACAGAGAATTATTAAAGTCTTTGAATTGCTGTGTTGGTCCTGGTGTAAATCTGGGCAGAAATCAGTTATCTTATGGTTTGTCAATGGAGATAGCGAGGATAGATGCCTATGCAGCAAGCTTTGGAATCCCAGTGTGCTATTGGCGTGGGCAAAGCCAGGCGTACAGGGGAGACTGTGTTCACAGGATGAGAAATAGAGAACATGACTGAAGGGAACTGCAGGCATTTCAAACAGAGCGATCTTCTGTGCATACTTACAGAAGCAGCTCCCTGGGTCCCCTACACAGTTCTCACTGTATGGGGAACAGTGAGAGCTAAATGAGATATGATAAAGACAAAAGAGTTAAGAAGGGGCTGGTGGTGCTATGTGCAGTATCTGGATTACAGACCTCGGGTGTAACACACAGAGAAATAGAGTTGAAAAGCATGGAAGGATGATATTTTAAATCCTACCATGCTTGTTCTAGTCCCATCGTGTTCAATGTAAAATGACTACTTTACATAATAGAATTTGACTACTCTAAGAGGAAATTGATACAAATTTTATGCTATAAAATACATTTCCAATGTTATATTCTCCAAAGTATTTTGATTGATGATTGTATTAAAAGTATCAGTACCAAATTTCCCTTAATGTTCTATTACATAACTATATAGTGCCTCTTCTGGGTTAAAGTGAATGTGAGATAAAGCAATTTTTGAAAAACCTTCTATAATACATATCCATCAGTCCCCTTAAAGATTAATTTCCCACTATATTTTGTTAATAGAAAGCAAGTTTCCCATTATAGGTTATGTACTGCACAACGGTTTCATTTTTAAAAGCAAGATTTCTCTTGTATTAATAAAGATTTTGTATGGAGGAGTTTTAAAAATATTCCCTCACCCCTACCTTATAATGATTCCCACTTTTTGCTGTCTGAGTGCATTCTTATATAGACCAGAGAGGATGAAATGCTGTGGCTAATAGCTTTCTAGCTTATGTATATTGAAGAGAGACTTAGAATTATCCCATCATTGAGAATCCATATCCTGTCTCATCATTATGAATTCATACCCAGTAATCATACGTGAGTTTAGAATTCAGATGAAGCTTCCACAGCTAGAGTAATTTATTGTAATGAAAAAATAGTTAATGGAAGTTTAAGACAATACCAGCTTTCGCAGTCAGGCAAATTTTATTAGCTATAGATTATTGCTTAAGTCTTTTGTCTCTAGGATCTTTCCCTGCTTTCCACATCTCTTATAATTTTGGCATTATTCAATTATGTGATGTACTTAAAGTCTATGAGCATATTATTAAGACTGATATTACTTCTAAATTCACTGTGGGATAATTGCAATCCATTCTGCTATACTCTGAAAACACCCCAGATGTAGTGAAGAATGGTGTGGCATAATTTCTTTGAATTCCTCTCTTCATTTATTTCATCCCTTCCAGAGCCAGTGAGCTCCTCTTTCCAAGGAGAACTCCTCCCAGAAATATGTTCCCCTGCACAGTTATCTGGAAATGCTGACCTAGTAGGCAAATGACTTTAACTTTTGTAAAATTGCCTACTAAAATGTATTTTCCCCACCCACACAGTGGTAGTATGGCCCCATTTCTGTTGCAGACCTGACCACTGGGAATAGGGTCACAATTCATTTATAAACTGACATTAAGCTGTAAATTTAAATAGGAAGGACTACGAGGTATCCTCTGCTCCCTGTGTTGTGGGGAAATTGGTTCTCTTTTTACATAAGGTGCATTCTCCTCAGCACATCACTTACATAGGCTGGTACATGCTCCTGATTCTCCTGTTCTAGTTAGGCAAGCTCCCATGCTCTCTGGGCTCAGGTTATTCACAAGAAAGACAAGCTGTGTTGTTCTGCAGATGATTCAGAATTACCTTTGTGGTTCCCTGAGTATTATCATAGATCCTTTGGTTAATCTTTATTTTTATATAGAATAAGGATAAAATATGGACAGCTGAGATGGCTCAGCAATTATAGGCTCTCGACACCAGGTCTAATGACTTGGGTTCAATGATCAGGACTCACATGATTGAAGGAGAGAACTATCTACTGTAAGAGAACAATCTCTGAACCTATATACACTAATTATTAAAAATAAAAGAAAGAATATACATAAATACCCATTTTTCTCATTTAAGCCATCTTTAAGCCATTACCAGTCTTAGTGAGATTTGGAAAGCTCAAAGCTGCATCTTTTTCAGAGTATCTGTCTCCCAAATCTTCTCTTTACTTTTCTCTGCCTTGCATTCTGCCCTCTCTGACTGATGTCTACGGATTACATTATTAGACTCTCTGTATATCTTGCTGTCACATTAGCTTTTCGAGGCTTAGACAGTGGACAGAGAGTTAGAAGGAAGAAAAACTCTTTGCTGCTATTGCATTCCTGCTGGCTAGCAGGTTGTGGTGGCTGCATGCCTCATTCAGTACATGTTAGAAAACTTACTGTGGTAGGCATTGACCATGGCTGCAAATCTCACACAGTGTTGACATCTTCTGGTCTTCTTTCCCCTTCAAGATTAGGAATAGCTATCACTTCCGATAGCATAGTGTTTCTCCACTGCTCTTGGCTTCTCTCAAAACTGCTGACCCCTTGTTAATTTCCTGTTGTAGACAGATTCTTGGGAAATACCCAGTGAATCAAGCCAAGTAAAAGAAGCATTTTTTTTTCTCTAGTGCAAGTGGGACTGGTGATCTTTCTTTAGCTATAAACAAAGATAAGACATTGAAGGTCACTCCCTTCATTAGGCAGACTTGAAAACTCAAGATAGTCTCACTGTGAATGATCCATGATAAGGGATATACAGCACGTATCTGTATTAGTTGCTACAGAACCAGGGATGATATCTTAAAATTATGGAGGCCAGCCAGTCCCCAGATATTCAGGCAAAAGCTGGAAGCCCAGAAAGTCACTTAAAATCTTCCAGTTTTCATTTTTAGGCCTGGGAACCAAAAGAGATAATCATGTAGATTCAGCAAAACATCTGAAAAGCCTAAAACTAAGGAGAGTCAATGTGATGTGAAGGAGAGTCTTCATTGTCAGCACGACATGACTTACAATCATCTGGGAGACAAACCTTGGGGAACGTCTGTGAGGGAGTTTCCAGAGATAGTAAATTAAAGAGAGAAGGTTCACCTGAAATGTGGGTGATACCATCCGATGGGCTGGTATCTCAGAGTGACTGAAAAAGAAGAAAGTAGGGCTTGAGCATTCATCTCTCTCGACTTCCTGATTGTAGAACTTTGGGATTCCACATTTTACAGCCACCACCATGCCTTCTATACCACAATGGATTCTATTCTCCCAAACGTAAATCAAAATAAATCTTTCTTCCCACTAACTTGCATTTTGTCTGGCATTTAGTTACAGCAATGAGAAAAGTAACCAATGATTCTAATTTGAAAACTCAGACAAGAAAATCAAAACAATAATCTAACTCAAAAGCTGTAGTATTTGGCTTTATTTGGGCTTTCAACTGACTAGATGGGGTCCTCCCATTTGAGAGAATGGAGTGTGCACATCTCCTTACACTAATTCAGTTGTTAACCTACTAGAGAAACACCCTAATGGCCATACCTAAAGTAAGCTTGACTGGATGTATGTCCACTCTGTGACCCTGTCAGATTGATACATTCTATTAACCAGTATATTTTCTTGTAGCTGCAGAAGACAGTCTTTAGCAAGCAAGAAAATGGGGACCCTCAGATCTACAACCATGAGGAGGCATCAAGTAGTAGTTCATGTTTTCTTTTGCATTCCAGCATTTCAAAAAAAAATGTCCTAGCATCCTATTCAGTCACATTAGTAAGGCAGAATCTTGATTTCACCCTATAAATATTTGGCTTCTACAAGGAGGTTTTCTATGAATACTTGTTGGCTTTCTGGTCATCAGGACAGAAATATAATATAATGAACTCTATCTTCAAATTCCTAATTCTATTGCACATTTCAGTGGGCTCTGAGGGGGAGATATATATATATATATATATATATATATATATATATATATATATAGGCTATGGCTCTTTAAAGTCATCAAAATCCTTATTTTGGGCTCTTTGAAAGGTAGTTTTTATTTAAAAAAAAAAAAAAAAGCTTTCCCATACTAGAAAACTGACTGCATGTGTTTGATCAATTCAGTTGGGATAGAGCACTGGGTTTCTTTTTTGGACTTGTCTCTGCCTTGTAAAGCAAAATGGCTAGGTGATCTGTGGGTTTTCTCTGATGAAGGCAGAACTATTGACAATGGCATCCTTAGAGCATTTGCAATCAATAGGAACGGAACAACAACAACAAAAAGACACATTACTTTTATGCATGGGTCATTGCAGCACAAATCTATTTATAGCGAACTTCATCAATATAGATGATTGCCTTAAGCTACAACATTGTCTTTAGTATTCATCAATTGAAAGCCTTCAAAGAATCCAGATGCCAAGCATATTAAAAAGCCATGCCTGGAACCTAGACTGTTCAAATATGAGTCATTGGGAAGAGACAAAGTTTTCCTAAATAATTAATTACAAGTGTCATTGTTGCTGACTGCTCTCTCCCTCACTGTTCTCTCTCTGCCTTACTTTGCTTTTCTGTCTCTAATATCTTGTCTGAGTCTATCTTCCCAAAGAGTGATTATCTTTCTGATGTACAGAGGCAACAAGCTGAGGCAGTGCCTGTCCAGTGACACCAGGTGGCAGCAGTGGGTTTTAGCCAATGAGTTCTCCCTTAGCAAGGGGCAGAAGTTGCCATGATTAAAAATTGACCACTTAAGTGAGGATTAACTAGATTTTGATTACAAAGGAAGAAATAGATTTTCTTTTGACACTTTAAAAATTAGTAAAAATATGTCTCAAATACTGTCGGAATGTAAGCCAAAAAACCTACTTGGATAGGTATGATTATAATCCATGAACATTCAATGTAACATATTAAGATAAGATTCTTTTTCTTATAAATAGGAAATCTTCCTTTCAGAGACTCAATGAGTTCACCAAAAACCCCTGAATTTAAAACATGAGTATTTACAACCCTCTAGGTGGCCTCTCCTATTTGTAATGTGAAAGGGGGAACCTCACCGTGGGATTGATCTGAGAAAGATAGCCTGAACTTTTGTTGATTGTTTTTTGTAAGGCTGCTCAGTGTTTTTAAGACTCTGGTCAAAATATCTTTTAACACAAGAGAAATCTATTAGTCTTCCTGGAAATAACTAAATTGTATGTCTTTTTTTTTTTTTTTTTTTTTTGAAGTGTGAAATAAAGCAAGATTAACAGTTTGTCGTTAGTTTGGCAGGCTGGGTCGAGATATACACATCATACATTTTAAAAGATCCTAACAATGTTTGCTCAGTATTTATTGCCAAGGAGTGGAACCAAGTGCATAATAATGCTATCTCTAGGGAAAGATGATAAAATGGGAGAAATATGAGCTGAGTCTGGGGTTTTATTATAGTTCTGCCTCTTTTAATTTATTTTGTGCCCCCAAATGAATTAAAAAAAAAAACCAAACCCTGGAGAGACAAAACCTGGAGAGACAGATCAAGGAAAAGCACACCTCCTGCCAAACCAGAAGTCTCAGAATGATCTTTGGAATCCATCTAGTAGAAGAGAAAGACTGACTTAGCTATAGTATATATATATTGACTAGATTACTTTACAGGCTGCTCTTGAGAAATTTAGCAGGTCACTGGTTAATGTTGGAGTCAAGAGAAGGAAATAATTACAAACTGTTTTGTTTCAGCAGTGGACAATTATTTCTGCCTCCCCATTATTTTTACCCTGTTCTCATCTTCAGGAAACAAACTAAAGACCCTTTATTTAAAATTTGACACAGAAAGAAACGTCAGGCCCAGAGAATAGAAAACTCCGACTCTGTGGAAACCAAGAACTGTCCTAGAACCTTAGACACACAAGACAAACGAAAGCCAACCTATTCAGTGTTTGCTACATAAATTGTATTTACTGCATTCTCTGAAATTACAGTCTAAATGTAGAGTATCTGAGGTCATCCTTTATTGAAATGTATCTTAGATTAGGGTAGTGAGATAACTGTCAATCAAATTAATTAGTTTTCACCAAAACAGCCATAGAGGGAGTGGAAAAGTTGCATGACCAAAACCAGCTGCCATTAACAGAGCATTTGACATGTCTCCTAATCTATTCTTAGTGTCTTCTTAGTTATTCCTCATCATAGTATGACAAAATAAAATTTATGTGGTAGGTTATATCAGGGGAATAAAAGGCAAGGAAAATTTAAAAATCTGTTCACAGGAATAAGAGGATGAACTAGGATTTGAACCCTGGAATTCTCTATTGTTTATCTTGTTCAAAACTGTCATTTTAAGTACTTGGTCAGAGAGCTGAATTCTTTTCCTGTGTAGTATTAAAGTATAGAAATGATGGGATTCAGTTGATGAATTAATTAAATGAGCATGAATCTGTTGCTGGGCCTATCAGCTTCAGCATTGCTCTGTCTCTTTAAGAAAGAATCAGGGGGTTGGAGAGATAGCTCAGCTGTTAATGGCTAGGCTTACAACTTTAAAAAAATCCTCAGAATTGGAAAATTATTAATACCTAACATGAGTAATCAGTTTGTAAATATCCTTGCTGTACACTTCCCCGCCATCTTAATGGAAAGGCTTTTTACATTTCAGGTGATATCAATTGCTTAAAAATAGATAGCAACCTAGACCTTGTTGTAGGATGATTTTGTTACTCCAGAATGAACCATAAGAAAAGAAGTCCCACTGGTTTTCTCAGAAGAGAATTATACTCTGTCTTCCTTTATTGGTCTATGTTTCTTTTATCTCTTCTCCTAATGTGCCCAACAGTTTATAGATTATTGTTGCTCAGAAGTACCACTTTTCTCTTATTATTGTCACAACAGGAAGTAGCATAGGTAGTAATGAAAGATGTACACCATCGGCATCAATGATTGCTTTGTGCAATACTATCTTGCTAAATGTGCAAAAAGAAAATAATAAGAGAGAGGGAGAACTAAAATGCTTAGCTTCTAACAGAATCTATACTGCATAGCTGCGAATTGCTTATATTATTCATAATTTTCAATAGATTAAAAGAGCACAGGGAAAAATCGAAGCAGAGAAGAACAGGCCTATGGGAATCATGTCATTCTATGGACCGATGAAATCTTCATTCAAGACAAAAATATCTCTTTGGTACTTTTATGTACCTCATAAGCTACATTTTCCCCCTTGCCTTGACCAAGAACTGAGGCACACCAGGGATGATCATTTAATTTCACATTTTATTAAAACACTTAATGCAAAGCCATGTTATAACTAAGGGTGAAACACAGAGGCTGCTGCAAGGAGCACTTCCTCAGAACATAGTAATGAGAGAATTACCACATTAATCTGTGTATAAAGGCCCCTTAGAGATTTTCATGCAGCCCATGGTTTCATTTTTCCAAGGATATGTGGAATAAAAAGAATTTCAAACAAATTGCTCATTGTTAAACATTTCACATCTGTGGGTGCAGCTCTGTGAAGACACTGCATCCATGGTGACACACAATGTGACAACTGCTTTCAGCTGAATGCCACTTGGTATCAATCAAAAGAAACATACTTTGAACCAGGATGGGCAGAGCTGGCCCTTGGTCAACAAATGGATGCTGGACAAACTGAGACATCTCTGTTCAATAAATGGATATACTTCTAAGTAGCTAAACTGTGTTCTATCTTAAAACTCAACACAGTTAAATGCTTGCAGATGAAAAGAATTCTGGGCAGTACTTCCTTAACACTATTCATGCAAGGTGACCACCCAGCCTGAAATACCATCAGGCTGTTAGTCTCTTTTGGAAGCTTCAAAATGATGGAAAGGTCAGAGATAAAACTAACGCTTCTGGAGGCATCACAATCTCTGATCTCAAGCTGTACTACAGAGCAATAGTAATAAAAACTTCATGGTACTGGTGGAAAAACAGACATATTGATCAATGGAATTAAATTGAAGACCCAGAAATAAATCCACATACCTACAGATACTTGATTTTTGACAAAGAAGCCAGAACCAGACAATGGGAAAACAAAAGCATCTTCGATAAGTAGTGCTGGTTTAATTGGATTATCTGCTTGTAGAGGACTGGAAATAAATCCATATTTATCACCCTCCAAAAAAAAACTCAAGTCCAAGTCGATCAAAGACCCTAACATAAATCCAGATACACTAAATTAAATAAAAGATTTATTAAATAAATTTAATAAAAAATTAAATAAAATTTAATAAAAAAAACTAAAGCTCTTTTCTTGTGTGTGTTGTGATGGCTAACCTTGGATGTCATGTTTACTTCATCTGAAATCAAATAAAACCCAGGTTAATGAGCCCCCCTGTGGAGGATATTCTTGATATATTATCTGATATGAGGGGACCCTCCCTGAATCTGGGCTCCACCTTTTAGTATTTAGTCAACAAAAAAGGACATGGAAGAAGGAAAGTTTTACTTTTTACCTGCTTGCTGTGTCTTTAGCTGGCAAGTTTGTCTGTTCTGATGCTGTGCCTTGTATTAAATTGAATTGCTTCAGGATTCCTATGCACATCAGAAACCAGTGCATGGTTCTCACAGACAGCAGCAACAGACTAGGACTGGAAAGACATCCAGTCTTGTGGACTGAACATACACAGAACTGCTTTTCTGTTACAAGACCCCCATCATTGGACTACTCAGGTTATATAATGTAATTCAGTAGAGTAAATTACATATACATTTATTCTATCAACTTTGTTACTTTAGAGACCCCTGAATACTACTGATTCTAATTACCAGGAGTGGGGTCTTGCTTGACACCTTTCCGTTTATCCCTATTTAGATTTGGCATTAATGACTATCTTCTTCATAATTGAAGCCTCTCTTTTGCTCAAGCTTTACCTCTTATAAACTTGTTAGTACCCTTGCCATCGCCAAACTCTACATTATTTTTATTTCTTTCTGTTCTGTTTTCTCTTTTCCATTGTATGCTTGCATAAGAGTGATTACTAATAATTCTACAACAGAAATAGCATTAGGCTGTCTTGAAATCCCCTCTGTCAAATAAATTAGACAACAACTATTTTTAAATTTAAGCAGATTCTTAGGACAAGATCAGAAAATAGACACATCCTTTGCCACCAGAACACAATAATGGTCTCTACATTGGCTGCCAAAATTGTTCCCTTCTAAAACCTCTTGATCTGAGCCTCCACAGTCCACATAGCTCTAAGCTTTTACCAGGATGACCCATTAAGATTTGCTTACACCATTCCATTATTTTTCTAGTCCAAAGTCCTATAATCTTCCATATTCTACCAAAATACATGGTCAGGTCTGTTACAGCCATAGTCTACTGCCTGGTACTGAGTTTTGTCTTAAGTTATCATGATAAAATACCCTGACCAAGGAATCTTACATAAGTAAGGGTTCATTGGAGACTTACAGTTCCAGGGGATTAAGAGTCAATCACCATCATGGTAAAGAAACATGGAAGCAGATGACACACCAGGAAGCTGCAGCAGGAATTGAGAGTTTATATCTTGAACTGCACAGGGGAAACAGAGACCAAACTTGAAATGGCTCAAGTTTAAGCTCAAAACATCTGGCCCTAGTAGCATACTTCCCTAAGCAATGTCACACATGCTAAGACTCTCCAAACAGGACCATCAACTGTTGATAAAGTATTCAAATATATCAGCCTATGCAAGACATTCTCATTAAATCCGTACATATGTGTCTGACCTCAGAGTATTGTTCTAATTGTTTGGTTCCATAATCATCTGAGCAGATGATAAAGAAGTGAATAATAATAACTGGAGACTACTGAGTAAAGATATAGGATCACTTGGAGTCCCATTTACATTCTGTAGTTTTAGCAGACACCTCTAGCTGACAAAAGCTCTGAATAAGATTTCTGTAACCAAGTCAGCACTCAAAGGCAGTTCCCATAAGAAAGATGGTGAGCTTCTTCAGAGTCTTAAAGAAGGAGCAAATCAAGAGAAACAGTAGATACAGTAATAGGAGGAAGAAGAAGATTAAGAGGAGAGGGGACAGCAAGGAGGATTTGGAGGAGGGGGAGGAAGAGGGGAAGAGTCAGGAAGAAGAAGACTAGGAAGAGAAGTGATACAGATGTACTTAGCCTCAATTTTAAAATTTAAGGATCTGGTTGGTACTAGGGAATCTTTAAATACCTTTATAATAGACCAGATTGTTGTCTACTTAATAACAAAAGACAGTAGAGTTTATATCAGCCAAATCCAAATGCAATATGAAGCCTGAGCCAGTTACCAAATGGCTCTTGTTATTATTAAAATGATCACTGGGGAGTTTTTTGAAATGGCCTTAGAAAATATGTTGAAAGGATTGCCTCAAACCATTTTCCCTAGTGCTTGCTCTTTGTCCCGGTGCTGAAATACACAGTTCATGATAAAATATATCTTGTGCGCTTATAATGTGTCCAGAAAATGCCAAAGTGCTTAAGGCTCTGACATTGTTTTCATTAGAGATTAATACTTCAGGAAATTCAAATGCCAACCTTTCACATTTGCTATAGGTGGGAAATCTAAATGATGCTAGCTTAAAAAAACAAACAAACAAAAAAAAAACAAAAAAAAAACTTGTATTGTGTGAAGCTGGAGGCCTGGCATGTGTGACCAGAATGGAGAACGATACTTTTCTGAAATGGAAATAAAAACACTCCACCCCACTGATGGGAATTCTAGCTAAGACCCAGTAATTTGGATATTTGGTTAATCCCATTTCACTTCAGTCTCAGTGGTGGTAGTTGGCCAATCAGAGCAAGGCAATATGGAATGTAAAAGTAAAAGCCTTTTAAGTTGCATTTCTGCTGACTTGTTCTCTAGTCTATCAGCTCTTTCCTCTCAGTCATTTTGCATGTATCAAAAGGAGACATTTATATATTGGTGCTATTTGGGGGGTTCTTAACATCCAAAGGGCTGTCATCTGCTGTTGAAAAGTCCTAAGCCACTATCTACCTTACCTTTCTATGTCCTTTTTCGGTTGAGCTCGTCACATTTAAGCATGAAGAGATCATGAAGGAGCTTTGCTCCTGAGCACTCCAGCTCTTCTTGCAAATGGACATTATAAAATCCAAGCCAGTGATTTTCAAAGCATCCCTGATTACCTGTGAAATAATCTTTGGAAGTTTTAAATGTACTGAAAAGACCAAACTCACTCATTCTTAGTAGAAAGTCCAAAGACTAGGCAGCTGTGCTTAGGCCCAATTTTGGACACAGTGAAAGCTAGACACTTCCCTGAAAATTTTCTTTAAGAAGGAAGCAGGGTGGGAGTTGGTATCCTTTTCTCAGGGAGAATGGGATGTCTTTCTTTTCTTTCTTTTTCTTTCTTTCTTTCTTTCTTTCTTTCTTTCTTTCTTTCTTTCTTTCTTTCTTTCTTTCTTCCTTCCTTCCTTCCTTCCTTCCTTCCTTCCTTCCTTCCTTCCTTCCTCTCCCCCTCTCTCATTTCAAATGTTATCCCCTTTCCCAGATTCCCCTCCAGAAACTCCCTATCCCATCCCCCTGCCCCCGCCCCTATGTGGGTGCTTCCCATCCACGCACCTACTCATTTCCTCCTCCCACCCTAGCATTCCTCTAGACTGGGACATTGAGCCTTCACAGGACCAAGGGCCTCTCCTCCCATTGATGCCGACAAGGACATCCTCTGCTACATATGCAGCTGGAGCCATGGGACACTCCATGTGTACTCTTTGGTTGGTTCTTTAGTCCCTAGGAACTCTGGGGAGTCAGTTTGGTTGATATTGTTGTTCTTCTTATGGGGTTGCAAATTCCTTGAGTTCCCTTAGTCCTTTCTCTAACTCCTTCATTGGAGACCCGTGTTCAGTCCAATGGTTGGCTATGATCAACTGCCTCTGTATTTGTCAGGCTCTAGCATAGCCTCTCAGGAGACAGCTATATCAGACTCATGTCAGCAAGCACTTCTTGGCATCTGCAATAGTGTCTGTGTTTGGTGACTATATATGGGATGGATCCCCAGGTGGAGCAGTCTCTTGATGGCCTTTCCTTCAGTTTCTGCTCCACACTCGGTCTCTGTATTTCCTCCTGTGAGTATTTTGTTCCCTAGAATGGGATGGATTTAATAGGTTATCTTAATCATGGTAGAAAAGGAATATGATACTTCTGTTGGATCAAGTAAGCCTATATTTGTACACCATCATATACCAATTATTAGTGTATGTTCTATAGAACAAGAAAGAATACGCAGTTAGGAAGGCTTAAGCAAATTGCCAACTTGGCAAATCTAGAATCACCTTTAAGGTGAGCCTCTGACAATGCCTGTGAGGGATTATCTTGAGAGAGAAAGAGATATCTCAGAGAGAGATATAAAGTAAAATTACAAAATAGGAATATTTAACTGGAAGTATTAACAGACTTCTGTTGATACATTTTCTTCACAAAATAATGAGAGCACAAATGTAAGTTTTTACAAGCATTTCTAATAGCAACTTATCTGCTGTTTTGTACCACTCAGCAACATGGGTAGACTCTTAATATAATAACAAATGCCATCAAGAGCCTATGTACTGACATGGTATGCCAATATCCAGTAAAAAATCCTGAAAAAATTTAAAATGCCCTAAATTGTACTTAAAAACTTTTATGTTTTAAAATTTTTCTTTTCAGGTTTTTAATTTCTGTTACAGAGAATAGCTGAAAGCATGATTTTGAGTTACATACTTCATAAAAAGTTAAAGTTAATGTTTGTGCTCGTATATAAGTATGCATTCCAAAGTACATATGTGTTGATGCATTTGAGTACATAGATATATGTGCTCATGCATGCAGAATACATTTGAAGATGGACACTATGAGAATGAATGATTCATGATGAAAAGCAAAAATCACCCAGAACACACAATTATAACTACCAGTATCTACTATGATGTGAAATTTTCAGAAGAAAGCATGTAGGAAAAAGAAATAAACTCATAAATATCTTTCACATCATATTTTAATAAAATGGAAAAATATTTTGTGTGTGTACATGCGTGTGTGTGTGTGTGTGTGTGTGTGTGTGTGTGTGTGTATGCATCTAGAGTCCAGAGGATGACCACAGATCTCATTTTTCAGGTGTTGTCTTCTTTACATTTTTATACAAGGCCTCTTACTGCTTTGAAGACTATTATGTGGACTAGACTGCCTGGCCATGAACCTCTGGAGAGCCTCTGGTCTCCTCTCAGTGTGAGGAACAGAAGTACACAAAACTATGCCTAACTTTTTCTACATGGGTTCTGGGGATGGAATCCATGCCATCGTGCCTGCAGGACAAGAACTCACCAAGACATCTCCTCAGTCCTGAACACAAGTTTTCTATGTGCTCTCTATCAGTTCTACTTGGATCTTGCTACCAGAGATTCATTTGATGAGGGATAACAGTTTTTCAGACTGAACATCTGGGTTGTAAATAGAATTAGGGATGAAGCTTGACCTCAGGCTCTTATCCTGTAGGGTATAATCAAGACTATTTTCTCCTTCAGTGCTATGAGGGGATGCTTTCCATTTGGGTTCATGAATTTAAGAAGTTTGACAGAACTCTTGGTCTACATGATAAGAAACATAAATGCAAAGGTAAAAAGCAGGGTCTTCTAGGGGAAGACCCAGTAAAGATCACTATGGTGGCTCTTATTGGACCATATATAAGCAAGTAGAGGCTTGACTGACAAAGATTGAATCCCTAAGTATCTTTCATCAGGCCGGCAGTCAGAGCTGGGCTTCTAAAAACATGGAAAAATTAATGGATGCTGGACCAAGATGATAATATAAACCAATTGTCCACAATACTATTATGTCACCCTTTCTTTTGCAGGGTAGGGTGGGTATTTTCAAATCTCTGTCCTCAACATAAAATTTTGTGATATTCTCTGTCATTTGAAGAACTTATTAATTTTCATTCCTTTAATTACAACCTTTAGCTGGAATCCTATAGCCTAGTAACTATGTGGTCTAACATGCTGGTCAGAGTTAAATAATTTGTGTATTGATTTGAGAAAGCTCACTCTTCAAATTGGAGTCTGAAAACTGAGGTACCTGAATCAAGAGGGCAGGAAAATTTCACAGAGTGCTTCTGCATACAGAATTGTATGGGCATTGATTCAAAAAATTCTCAAGTCCTGTATGTGTACTTTTTCCACAGTGGATTAGGCTGAAAACAAACTTGCATTTATATTATTCTTGGGTTTATTTTTATAAAGGGAAAAGAATTAGTAAAATACTGTAGTAGGTTTATATGCTTACAACCAGGCATTACAACCTAACTTTAATCTCTTGAGTCCATATTATAGAAAAGTAGAACAAACTCCTATTGGTTATATTCTGACCTTCACAAGTGCATACATAGTGGCATGCATACTCACACACATCCTCTCTCTCTCTCTCTCTCTCTCTCTCTCTCTCTCTCTCTCTCTCAGACACACACACACACACACACACACACCCCACTTAAAATATCTAAAAGAATAGCAGCAAACAGCATGCCACAGTGGGCAATAATATCAAAAGAACCTTATTTTGAAACATTGGTCCTAACAATTGCTCATTTACTCATCGATGATAATATAATGAAGCTACACATTTGTCTTACTCAAATACTCTTATGTGTCAACGGTAAAAGATTTCCTTACCTTACAGAGTTCTGAATTTATCCAAACCCATGCATTACAGACAACACCCATGGTAAAATCCTCGCATAATTTTATTTCATATCGCATATCTTTTAAGATCATTACAATTTGTTTGATGTTTTGTCTAAAAGAAAGCTCAGGCACAGCATGTTGCACTAGAGGATAATTAAACCAAACATTTAAAGAAGATGAGAAACAATGCTATATAATTCCTTTAGAGGACAGAATAGCAGGATTACATCTTATCCCTCTCTAGGAGATTGCAGTTATTCTTATAGGAAACTACATGAAGACAGTACCGAAAAGACAACTATAACCAATATTCATTTTCAAAACAGACATAAAGATTATTAAGAAAATATATACCTAGACCAATTAGAGTTCATTCAAGTGACTCAAGCCTAGTCAGTATTCAAAAATTCAGAGTCAGACATGGTAGTGCATACCTTTAATCCCAAAACTTCAGAGGCAGAGGCAGGCAAATTAGAAAAAAAAATGTGGTTGAGATTGAGACCAGCACCATGCCCATTTCTGGCAAGTTCGACCACTGAGCTGCATCCCTATCCAAAGCTTATTTTTAATCAGATTATAATATAATATTTACTATATGCCATGAAAACTCATCTTACAAACCATGTACTATTTCCTCCTCTAGAACAAATTAGTATGTTTTATTTCATGGAACTTGCATTTTCTTTCTCCAAATCATAGTAAATAATTTGTTTAAACTCATGTTGAAAAGTTACAGAGATAAATTAAGATAGATTAGAAGTGCATAATCTTTCCAGAATGTTAAGCCTTATATGATTATTCTGTGCCCCAACATGTGGAGAAGAAGAATCATGGAATTGCTGGTACCTGTAGCAAGAAAACAAGTACACGTGAGCTATAACTGAACCAGGAAGCCTCGCTCCAGATTTCCAGTTTCTGTTATAAGATCTCTGCAGACTGTTACATAAACTTCCCTCCAGTTTTCCTGATTTTCTCAGATATTCCTTCCAAGCAGAATCAGCATGCGCTCTAATTCCAAATGGTCCTTGCCTTCTGTTCACACAGTGACAAGTCAAACTCCCATGATGGTGAGGCTATACATGACAACATCATTGACTTCAAATCATAAATCTTGACTTTGATTGGAAAGTGTATTTCTGGAACCAAAGAAATCCCTCTTCAGTGCATTAATGCCAGAAGTGAAGGATTTAGGGATCACACTCTACAGTATCTTCCAAGTTATTTTATCTATGTGAGAATAAGACTCAGCCTGAGAAGTAGCACGTGTGAATGGTTATTCCACAAGAATTATCAAATTCTTACATCATGTATTACTGAAACAATTTGATGAGGAAAATGTAAATCATTTGTTCTAAGTATAACAC
This sequence comes from Mus caroli, assembly GCF_978045245.1. Lineage (NCBI taxonomy): Eukaryota > Metazoa > Chordata > Mammalia > Rodentia > Muridae > Mus > Mus caroli. The sequence continues at coordinate 13,420,944 of NW_028227274.1, read as the reverse complement.
AGGCATGAACACAGTACAGCCTTCACAAAAGGTCATCAGATATAATTCCAGTTGTTTCAAAATAGATGGAGCTGATGGATTAAAAAAGATTAGTTTCCTTATCTTTCCCGAGAAATAAATTTTAAAAAATAGAATCAGAATTCTGTCAGCTTAGATAAGAACTTTTCAATTGCATTCTCAAGAGTCACTTTAGATGCCTACAGTAAATAGTCTTCATGTTGGCCATAGTACATCTGTGAGCAGAATTTTCTAATTAAGTGTACAACTGGTCTTTGTTCACTGTCTTCATTCCAACCATTTGTATCACATGAAGATGAATGAGATTTCATATAGAGATGCAGTATTTTGAAAACAATATCCAGATGTCTGGAATTAGTTTGTTAAGAAATCAGACTAAGGGCTGGAGAGATGGCTCAGTCGTTAAAGGCTAGGCTCACAACCAAAAATATAAGAAATCAGATTAGTCAATTGAACTGTCTGTCTGTCTGTCTGTCTATGTATGTGTATGTATGTGTGTATGTATGTGTGTATGTATGTATGTATGTATGTATGTATGTATTTGGATATTAAGGAAGCATACATATATAAACACAAGAAGAGCATATGACAGTGTATCACAGAGTAAGGTAAAGGCACCTTTCACCTTGCAGCCATAACTTGACATATTAGAAAGTACTTCCAGCCATTTCTCACATGCTGTGAGAGAACAGCAGTCAGATATTCTCCATTTAGGTTTGCTAGCGTGCTAGCTTTTATTTCCTCTACTCATAAACTACCACCAAAGGATAAAATTTCCTTTTAGAGCTAAAAGAAGCAAAGTGTTCTCAAAAGTGTTGCTCTAAGAGCTTCGGTCAGCACAGGTCCATGGCTGTCAGGTCAAGGCGTCAGTCAGAACGTAAAGATAGACCAGGGCATTCTTTTCAGCCTCTGTGTTTCACATAAACCATAATAGAAAAGGAAAAATGGTGCCATGCACACTACTGGGGTCTTCCAGAAAATGTGAGAATTAGTGAGAGCCAAGACTATTTGGAAGGAGTAAAACTAGATGCCTGATTCTCATCACAATCATTATAAATTCCAGATGGAACTGACATTTAAATATAAAATGGGGAAGTGAAAAAAACATTTTATGAAGTAAAATGTGGGTGCTTCTCTTCTTGATTCTGGCTGGAAAGTTCAGAAGTAGACATAGGAGGAAGAAATCCTATTTCTGAGTATTAAGGGGGCATTCTTTAAAAGCCAAAGGAAAACTGGGAAATGTTTGTAGTTATAAAGAGACAATATATCTATGTTTTGAATGGTAAGTATCAATACCTTCAGCAGAGTGATGGAGATAAGGCCAATATGTAAACAATGCATACAAAGAAAGTCAATGACCAGAAGCAATGAAATGCTACTAGTAAGTAAACCAACAGTAAAGTTATGTGAATTTTGCTACAAAAGACAACTGAGATTTTGTATGAAACAGATAAATACTAAAAAAAAAAAGGAAAAATTCCCAATATATGTGAAATATTTCAATGCATGACTGTTCAACCCAAGGAAAATCTCCAACAACCAACTGTGGTTTTAATCTATGATACAGCTCCCTTTCTTTCTTTCTTTCTTTCTTTCTTTCTTTCTTTCTTTCTTTCTTTCTTTCTTTCTTTCTTTCTTTCTCTCTCTCTCTCTCTCTCTCTCTCTCTCTCTCTCTTTTTCTTGGATATTATCTTTATTTACATTTCAAATATTTTCCTCTTTCTAGGTATTCCCTTCAGAACCCCCCTATACCATCCCCCACCCCTGCCTCTCTATAAGGGTGCTCCACACACACACACACACACACACACACACACACACACACACACACACTCACTCCTGTTTTCCTGCCCTGGCATTCTCCAACACTGGGGCATTGAACACCCTTAGGCCCAAGAGCTTCTCCTCCCACTGATGTCCAACAAGGCAATCCTTTGCCAAATATGCGGCTGGAGCCATGGGTCCCTCTATATGTACTCTTTATTTGGTGGTCCAGTCCCCCCGGAGCTCCTTGGGGTCTGGCCTGTTGACACTGTTGCTCCCTCCATGGGGCTGCAACCCCCCACAGCTCCTTTAATCCTTTTCCAACTCCTCCATTGGGAACCTTGTGCTCAGTCCAATGGTTGACTGAGAGCATCCACTTCTGTATTTGTCAGGTTCTGGCAAAGCCTCTCAGGAGACAGCCATATCAGGCTCCTGTCAGCAAGCACTTCCCCGCATTAACAATAGCATCCAGACTCGGTGACTGTATATAGGATGGCTAATATCCACTTATCAGTTCATACCATGTGTGTTCTTTTGTGACTGAGTTACCTCACTCAGGTTGATATTTTCAAGTTCCATCCACTTGACTGTGAATTTCATGAAGTCATTGTTTTTAATAGCTAAGAAGTATTCCATTTTGTAAATGTACTGCATTTTCAGTATCCATTCCTGTTGAGGGACAACTGGGTTATTTCCAGCTTCTGGCTATTATAAATAAGACTGCTATGAATACAGTGTAGCATGTGTTCTTATTACAAGTTGGAGCATCTTCTGAGTATATGCCCAGGAGTGGTATATCAGCTCCTTTTCTATAATCTATGAAGTTGTCCTAAGAAAATACTCCTAAGTATGTGTCAACATAGGCATATAAATTAAAAACACCTTAATATTCCTGTAGTATTAGAAACAAACAGTGATGAAAGCTAAGATTTGACACAGCATTTGAGTGAGTAGGAACAGTTCAGTGAAAAAATGCTTTCAAAAAAATGCCTAAAGGCATTGCTTAGATATGCAACACTGCCCAAAACTAGGAGAGAAAGAAAGGAGGGAGAAGAGGAAGAGAAAAGTGGAAGGGGTAGGAGTGGAGGAGCTAAAGGAGAATGGGGGAAGAAAAGAGAGGCAAAAAGGAGAAAAAAGAAAGGAAGGAAGGAAGGAAAGGAGGGAGGAGGGAGGGAGGCAGGAACGAAGGAGAAAGTATAAGAATGGGGGAAAGAGATATCCAATACAATGCTGCTAGTATAAACTAGTGTGTCTACTTTGGAAATGACTATAGATGTTCCTTCAAAAACGAGATGGAACTACATGACTCAGCCATACCACTCCTGGGAATTTTATCCTACTTCAGAGGTATTTGCACATTCATGTTCCTTGAAGTTCCATTTGTAACAGCTAAGCAGCAGAATTAGCCTTGAAACGCATCATCTGACGAATGAGTAATGAATACAACTTATACCGAATGGAAATTTTCATCCATAAAAGAAAATGAAATTTGTCAGCAAATGGATAAAACTGAGTGTCTTAGTTATTGTTTTATTGCTGAGAAGAGACACCATGACCAAAGCAACTTTTATAAAAGCAAATATATAATTGGAGTCAGCTTACAGTTTCAGAGGTTCAGTCTGTTTTCATCAAGGTGGGAAGCATGGCAGCATGCAGGCAGACATGGTGCTGGAGGAGCCAAGTGTTCTACATATTGATCTGAAGTCAGCTAGTAGAAGACCAGCTTCTGCAGGAAGCCAGGTGAAGGCTTTTTCTTCCACACTGGGCAGAGTTTACGACTAGGATGAGTCCTCAAAGACCACCTAAACAGTAACATACTTTCTTCAATGAGGCCACACCTGTCCCAACAAGGCCATACTTCCTAGTATGGTCACTGCCCATGGGCCAAGTATAGTCAAATCACCACACTGGAAAAATTAAACTTAGTGACATAACCCATGCCCATAATAACTAAGACTATATGTACTCTCATATGGGGATCCTAGCCTTAACTCCTTAGTTTTGTATATTTAACATAGAGTACTTCTGGAAGCTAGATTGGTTACAGTATATTAGGGAGATTTCTATAAGGAAGGAGAGACAGTAACACATAAGTACAATGGAGATAGAGAAGGGGTATATTGAGGATATGTTGATCATGAAGCCTCCCAAGAAATCCAGGCTTTTGCCATTCCTTTTGGTTGCCCAACTGGATGGATAAGACACCACCATGTTTGGATACAAGATGCAGAGAAATCAGTCTTGAGCTGAACTAGATGTTTGTCCATGTTGATTAGTGTCCATAGTTCTACATGGTGCAATACAAGTTGCTGGAATCCAGGTAAAGAATCAACAGTCTTAACCATCTCTGTATTCTATGAGCTAGATACTACCTTGCCAGGCAAGTTGTGTCCACTGTTGTGTTAGTAGCACAACTGTCATGAGGGTAACCTACAGCTCCATGATTAGAGGTGAAGCCCGCTCTCCAAGGGAAGCATGTCTGGTAGTATAAACTCAGCTGAAAACTGACAATGGAGGAGCTCTTGGGTTTGGGAAGGAAACCTACTACATCTGCTTAGCTAAATTGTTACACACCAAATTTCCTTTTAAATGTCTATGCTTCTGTCCATCAGGCAAAGTGGATATAATGAAAGCAAGAGCCAGAAGGTGAGGGAAGGCTTGCTAAATGTCATTTTCTAAGGATTAAACTGCACAGGAGTCATAAACTCACAGTAGCTATGCCCACTGTTACTGAGCATGAACAAGTCAGGCCTATCCAATGGTCAGCTAGGGATAGGAAGGGGCTCATGGTGACCTAGCACTTCCTGTTGAACTATTAATATATCTCAGGTTATGGTAGAAGAAAGAGGATATGTTTTTCAGCTGTTTGCCCATTGGTAAGATTATCAGGCTCAGGTGGGTACTTTCAAACACATAGTCATACCAATGGGTATAGTTAAACTATATGGGAATGAAACAAAGCAAAACAAATGCATATAGAAAAGACTATTTTAGCAAAGAAGCAGAGGTGAACTGGCAGGAATTGGAAGGAAATAAGAGAAGATGTAAGGAGAAGGGGAGAAAATTTAGAATGTGCTATATACATGTGAGAAAGCCACAGTCCCCTTTTGCTGCCTGCTATAGGAGGGTTCAGCTCCACCCCATTCTTAGACATGGGGGCTTATGGAGAGTCCTTTGGCTGCATCTCATTCGAGCTGTTTTCAGACATAGTTTCAAAGACAGAAGGAAACTTTTGTGCTCTTGGTACTGGAGAGAAAGGATTTGGATATAAAGTTTTCTCCATTCACAGAATTATTTGGGGATTCATATGACAGGGTAGCAACTTCACACACCATAATGGCACTAGCAGCAGATCCATCTATGGGGGAAATTTGTGAATGTGAGTGTCATCCTGAAGCATATAGGTTCTGGCATCTTGTTCATGGAAAACCTTGGAATAAACCCAAATAGTTTTTCATTGGCACTGCCAAGACTGAGTTGCTAGGTGGCAAACATGACCTTTGGGAAGGTAAAAGAAGGTTGAGCCTCATGGAAGTTCTGGAGCATTTTTGGGTTCAGAAATGACAAAACTAACAAGATGATCACCACTGCCAATTACAGTCACCTCTAATTCTTCTAACTTGCTGGCATCTTACCCACCAGACCTTCTGTAGCTCAGGAGAGCACCCCACCCCAGCTGCTCTCAATACCTTGTAATCTTTGCTCTCACTGAAGCTCTTTGGCTCCATATTTTCTTCATTCTCCTAGATCCAAGTCTAGCTGGATCACAGTTACGTTTATGATTCTGAATTAAAACTAACTATGAAAAATATTAATACAAACAATAGTCAAATTTATATTTTTATTTAAAACACAACCCTCCTCTTTGACTTTCCATTAATGGGCATTCAGAATAAACTTACTTTAAAAATTGATTCAAAAGTCACACTTAATATAAAGTCATGGCAGTATATTGTATACTACTTAAGTTTTTTATGATTAATTAGAATGTCTTCATTTTGTTAGCTGTTTACTTTTAAACAGTATTTTTAAAGTATTTTAATTTGTAATTTTCTTCTAATAATTTCATTAGCTAATTATGTGGGACCAAATAATGTTTGGTTTTTGAAGTTTTGAATTTTATGAATGTATGCATGTAGTAGGTCACATTAACACATTCTTATTGCACCATTAAATATTTAGATTTATGTAGTTTTATTTATTGAAATCAGAAATCAGAGTTTCTATGTATGTAAAATAACAATAATACATAATTATGCAAAGTAACTGATACAATATCTCCATACCATTTTCTTTGAATACTGAATTCCCTTTTAACTAACTTGAGTATCATGTCAGATGTCAAAACTCAGAAAGGTCTTTCTAAGACTATCCTGTTCAAAATAGAACACTCTAGAAAGAGATAAAAGCCAATTTCAGTAACTGATAGCATTTAATCTTAACACAGTGAGTCTGAAATTCTTTTTAGGGTATTTATTATTCAACTTCACTCAAAGGAATGCAATTCCTCCACAGGGGAAAATTTTTTGCTTTGTAAACACATAAAATTATTCATTGCATACAACTGGTGATTAATATTTATAATAAAATGAGTGTGGTGATAACTGAATTAAAGACATGCTTACTCCAGTTCTCAAGTCTGCAGTAATAATGCAGCTCATTGTAAAAGTTGCTAGGGTTTGAAGGTTGTCTGTATAGAAGCTGAACCTGTTTATACATAATTTGGTTTTGTTTGAGTTCTCGGATGAAGCCCATACTTGCTAGATAAGTGGATCTATCACAGAGTTATGACCCCAGAGTACAAAGGTACCTTAAAATTCGATGTTACCTAATTTAAGATGGAAATTCACTCTCTGGGGACTGGACCATAGGCATGAATATTCTTGTGTGATTATAAATCCATTTTTAAAGCACTCTGAGGGAAGATCCTATCTGTTTGCATTTCTTCCCATGACTCATTCCAACTCTACTGTTTGACTTTCAAACTTCTGTTCTTTGGTTCTGTCTCTGGCAGTTCCAGCCTCTTTCATCTTCCTTCCTATCAAATGATGGTATAGTATTAGTTCTAACTCCCTCTTCTCCTGGTTATAACGACTGTTGCTCCAGAAGAGGAGTAAAGAAAGCCATTTGAATCATCATTGTTATTTCCTTTGGTCTTATCCATAAACTTTGCTATAGTAAACAGTCTCATGACCGAAGCCAAAATTTACTGTAAAAGCATCAATTTCTTACAATAGACTTGCAGTCATGGCTTTGGAAAGCAGCACTAGATGTCATTTATAGGATGGACCATACCATTCCCATTTCCATCTAGTTTCTATGCTGAAAATAGTTTTAGAGTGATTTGTGTAATGGCTAACATTTTCAATTTTGCCAATATACACAAAAATGGCCATTTTAAGTCTTTGTTATCAAGGTGCTTATCATCTCCTCGTGTGCCACAAGGGTTTTATTTCCCACTCTTCTCCTTTCTAAGGTACATGCTTTTATTCTTCTTTTGTTTCTGGCTAATTAATGTGGAGTGCTGAGCACACATCTGAAAGGTAACACCTTTAGCTCTGTAGGCTTTTATCCCAAACATCTGATAATAATTACTGCATAAATAAATTCATAACACAAGTCAGTTAGAAGCAGTCTAATTGCACCAATTAATTTGTAGACTCACCTAATTAAATTTCCCTAGCCAGAATGTGTTGTCTGCATACATCAAAGTTTACAAAAGAGAAGTAACAGAGCAGAATAAAAAATAATGCTGTCCCTAATAGAGTCCCCTGAGGAAATTCTAAGGTTAAAATAAAAATCTATCAATGCCGAACCAGAAAATGTGCAGTTCAGCAGTAATGATGGATGGCTCAGCTAACCTTCATGCAAAGCGATCATGGCATATATTATTATTGAAATAGAAATGAGCATATCTTTGTCTATGTTATTGCTTTTTATAAAGTGGATGAAATGATCTGGGTGTCTGAAAACTCTTCTTTCTATTGTACTGGGGAACATTAAGATGATCCTAATCTCTGTCTTCCTCCTGAGGCTTCCATAGCTTCTTGCTTATCTGTTTCCTGCCTTCCTGTATGAATTGAGTTATTGCAGAAATGCACACTGAAGAGAGACAACTGCACAGCATGCACCTTTTCTAGCACAAAGCACTTTCCTTGTCATGGGATACTAGGGAAAATTACATTTTCCAGCCCTGGAAATTTCTATGTGCAATGTATGTATCTGACAAATAATATGAATTTTCTGTTTATCAGATATGTGTGTGTGTGTGTGTGTGCTATGTGAGTGAATGCATGCTTGTGTGTGTGTGTGTGTGTGTGTGTGTAGACAGCAAGTTCACATTAGGAGGCTTCATTAATTGCTCTCCAACTTCCTTGTTGTTGTGGGAGGGTCTCTTAGAGCACACAAGTATGGCTAGTTTATGCTGGCTAGCCAGCTTGCTCAGGGACACTCCCTATCTTTGCCCCCCATGTACTGGAATTACATGGCCATTTGGCATTCATGTGAGTTCTGGAGATCTGAACTTAGGTCCTCACACATGTGTACCAAGAGTTTTAAATACTGAGCCATCTCCTTTACCCTTAAAATTGGTTTTTAAAGGAATAACTAAAATGGTGGCTGAAAGAAAACAGCATGGGTTAATTTACCTGGGAAACATTACTGCCGATATTCTTTTCTTTTTCTTTTTTTTTTTTTCGTTTTTTTTTTGTTTTGTTTTTCGTAACAGGGTTTCTCTGTATAGCCCTGGCTGTCCTGGAACTCACTCTGTAGATCAGGCTGGCCTCCAACTCACAGACATCCTCTGCCTCCCCAGTGCTGGGATTAAAGGCGTGCATCACCATGGCCTGCAGCTACCAACATTCTTTGTTTGTTTGTTTTTGTTGTTTTCATTATTATAATTATTAATAGGTATTTTCTTCATTTATATTTCCAATGCTATCCCAAACGTCCCCTATGCCCTCTCCCCCGACTCCCCTACCCCACCACTCCCACTTCTTGGCCCTGGCGATCCCCTGTACTGAGGCATATAAAGTTTGCAAGACCAATGGGCCTCTCTTTCCAGTGATGGCCGACTAGGCCATCTTTTGATACATATGCAGCTAGAGTCAAGAGCTCCGGGGTACTGGTTAGTTCATAATGTTGTTCCACCTATAGGGTTGCAGATCCCTTTAGCTCCTTGGGTACTTTCTCTAGCTCCTCCATTGGGGGCCCTGTGATCCATCCAATAGTTGACTGTGAGCATCCACTTCTGTGTTTGCTAGGCCCGGCCATAGCCTCACAAGAGACAGCTATATCAGGGACCTTTCAGCAAAATCTTGCTAGTGTATGCAATGGTATCAGCGTTTGGAGGCTGATTATGGGATGGATCCCCGGGTATGGCATTCTCTAGATGGTCCATTCTTTCGTCACAGCTCCAAACTTTGTCTCTGTAACTCCTTCCATTGGTGTTTTGTTCACAATTTTTCTTGAGTTTTATGTGTTTTGCAAATTGTATCTTATATCTTGGGTATTCTAACTCACATGATATGTACTCACTGATAACAAACTTAGGCTACCAACATTCTTAAATGGCTTTGCATTAAGGCACTGTTTGAAAGCCTTTGCCCTTCTTTTTCTTTTTTTTTAATTTTTAATATTTTTATTACATATTTTCCTCAGTTACATTTCCAATGCTATCCCAAAAGTCCCCCATACCGCCCCCCACTTCCCTACCCACCCATTCCCATTCTTTTGGCCCTGGCATTCCCCTATATTGGGGCATATAAAGTTTGCAAGTCCAATGTGCCTCTCTTTCCAGTGATGGCCGACTAGGCCATCTTTCGATACATATGCAGCTAGAGACAAGAGCTCCGGGGTTCTGGTTAGTACATCATGTTGTTCCAACAATAGGGTTGCAGATCCCTTTAGCTCCTTGGGTACTTTCTCTAGCTTCTTCATTGGGAGCCCTGTGATACATCCAATAGCTGACTGTGAACATCCACTCCTGTGTTTGCTAGGCCCCGGCATCGTCTCACAAGAGACAGCTATATTTGGGTACTTTCAGCAAAATCTTGCTAGTGTATGCAATGGTGTCCGCGTTTAGAAGCTGATTATGGGATGGATCCCTGGATACGGCAGTCTCTAAATGGTCCATCCTTTCATCACAGCTACGAACTTTGTCTCTGTAACTCCTTCCCTGGGTGTTTTGTTCCCAATTCTAAGAAGGGGCACAGTGTCCACACTTTGGTCTTCATTCTTCTTGAGTTTCATGCGTTTAGCAAATTGTATCTTATATCTTGGGTATCCTAAGTTTTGGGCTAATATCCACTTATCAGTGAATACATATTGTGTGAGTTCTTTTGTGATTGTGTTACTTCACTCAAGATGATGCCCTCCAGGTCCATCCATTTGGCTAGGAATTTCATAAATTCATTCTTTTTAATAGCTGAGTAGTACTCCATTGTGTAAATGTACCATAATTTCTGTATCCATTCCTCTCTTGAGGGACATCTGGGTTCTTTCCAGCTTCTGGCTATTATAAATAAGGCTGCTATGAACATAGTGGAGCATGTGTCCTTTTTACCGGTTGGGACATCTTCTGGATATATGCCCAGGAGAGGTATTGCTGGATCCTCCAGTAGTACTATGTCCAATTTTCTGAGGAACCGCCAGACTGATTTCCAGAGTGGTTGTACAAGCTTGCAATCCCACCAACAATGGAGGAGTGTTTCTCTTTCTCCACATCCTCACCAGCATCTGCTGTCACCTGAATTTTTGATCTTAGCCATTCTGACTGGTGTGAGGTGGAATCTCAGGGTTGTTTTGATTTGCATTTCCCTGATGATTAAGGATGTCAAACATTTTTTCAGGTGCTTCTCTGCCATTCGGTATTCCTCAGGTGAGAATTCTTTGTTCAGTTCTGAGCCCCATTTTTTAATGGGGTTATTTGACTTTCTGGAGTCTACCTTCTTGAGTTCTTTATATATATTGGATATTAGTCCCTTATCTGATTTAGGATAGGTGAAGATCCTTTCCCAATCTGTTGGTGGTTTTTTTGTCTTATTGATGGTGTCTTTTGCCTTGCAGAAGCTTTGCAGTTTCATGAGGTCCCACTTGTCAATTCTCGATCTTACAGCACAAGCCATGACTGTTCTATTCAAGAATTTTTCCCCTGTGCCCATATCTTCAAGGCTTTTCCCCACTTTCTCCTCTATAAGTTTCAGTGTCTCTGCTTTTATGTGAAGTTCCTTGATCCACTTAGACTTGACCTTAGTACAAGGAGATAGGAATGGATCGATTCGCATTCTTCTACATGTTAACAACCAGTTGTGCCAGCACCATTTGTTGAAAATGCTGTCTTTCTTCCACTGGATGTTTTTAGCTCCCTTGTCGAAGATCAAGTGACCGTAGGTGTGTGGGTTCATTTCTGGGTCTTCAATTCTATTCCATTGGTCTATTTGTCTGTCACTATGCCAATACCATGCAGTTTTTATCACAATTGCTCTGTAGTAAAGCTTTAGGTCCAGCATGGTGATTCCACCAGAGGTTCTTTTATCCTTGAGAAGAGTTTTTGCTATCCTAGGTTTTTTGTTATTCCAGATGAATTTGCAGATTGCACTTTCTAATTCATTGAAGAATTGAGTTGGAATTTTGATGGGGATTGCATTGAATCTGTAGATTGCTTTTGGCAAGATAGCCATTTTTACAATGTTGATCCTGCCAATCCATGAGCATGGGAGATCTTTCCATCTTCTGAGATCTTCTAGAATTTCTTTCTTCAGAGACTTGAAGTTTTTATTATACAGATCTTTCACTTCCTTAGTTAGAGTCACGCCAAGATATTTTATATTATTTGTGACTATTGAGAAGGGTGTTGTTTCCCTAATTTCTTTCTCAGCCTGTTTATTCTTTGTGTAGAGAAAGGCCATTGATTTGTTTGAGTTAATTTTATATCCAGCTACTTCACCGAAGCTGTTTATCAGGCTTAGGAGTTCTCTGGTGGAATTTTTAGGGTCACTTATATATACTATCATATCATCTGCAAAAAGTGATATTTTGACTTCATCTTTTCCAATTTGTATCCCTTTGATCTCCTTTTGTTGTCGAATTGCTCTGGCTAGGACTTCAAGTACAATGTTGAATAGGTATGGAGAAAGTGGACAGCCTTGTCTAGTCCCTGATTTTAGAGGGATTGCTTCAAGCTTCTCACCATTTACTTTGATGTTGGCTACTGGTTTGCTGTAGATTGCTTTTATCATGTTTAGGTATGGGCCTTGAATTCCTGATCTTTCCAAGACTTTTATCATGAATGGGTGTTGGATCTTGTCAAATGCTTTTTCCGCATCTAAGGAGATGACCATGTGGTTTTTGTCTTTGAGTTTGTTTATATACTGGAATACGTTGATGGATTTCCGTATATTGAACCATCCCTGCATCCCTGGGATGAAACCTACTTGGTCAGGATGGATGATTGTTTTGATGTGTTCTTGGATTCGGTTAGCAAGAACTTTATTGAGGATTTTTGCATCAATATTCATAAGGGATATTGGTCTGAAGTTTTCTATCTTTGTTGGGTCTTTTTGTGGTTTAGGTATCAGAGTAATTGTGGCTTCATAGAATGAGTTGGGTAGAGTACCTTCTGTTTCTATTTTGTGGAATAGTTTGTGAAGAACTGGGATTAGATCTTCTTTGAAGGTCTGATAGAACTCTGCACTAAACCCATCTGGTCCTGGGCTTTTTTTAGTTGGGAGACTATTAATGACTGCTTCTATTTCTTTGGGGGATATAGGGCTGTTTAGATCATTAACCTGATCTTGATTCAACTTTGGTACCTGGTATCTGTCTAGGAACTTCTCCATTTCATCCAGGTTCTCCAGTTTTGTTGAGTATAGCCTTTGGTAGAAGGATCTGATGGTGTTTTGGATGTCTTCAGGATCTGTTGTTATGTCTCCTTTTTCATTTCTGATTTTGTTAATTAGGATGCTTTCCCTGTGCCCTCTAGTGAGTCTGGCTAAGGGTTTATCTATCTTGTTGATTTTCTCAAAGAACCAGCTCCTTGATTGGTTGATTCTTTGAATAGTTTTTCTTGTTTCCACTTGGTTGATTTCGCCCCTGAGTTTGATTATTTCCTGCAGTCTACTCCTCTTGGGTGAATTTGCTTCCTTTTGTTCTACTGCTTTTAGGTATGTTGTCAAGTTGCTAATGTGTGCTCTCTCTAGTTTCCTTTTGGAGGCACTCAGAGCTATGAGTTTTCCTCTTAGAAATGCTTTCATTGCGTCCCATAAGTTTGCCACAACAGTGGCTTCATTTTCATTGAATTCTAAAAAGTCCTTAATTTCTTTCTTTATTCCTTCCTTGACCAAGGTATAATTGAGAAGAGTGTTGTTCAGTTTCCACGTGAATGTTGGCTTTCTATTATTTATTTTGTTATTGAAGATCAGCCTTAGTCCATGGTGATCTGATAGGATGCATGGGACAATTTCAATATTTTTGTATCTGTTGAGGCCTGTTTTGTGACCAATTATGTGGTCAATTTTGGAGAAGGAACCATGAGGTGCTGAGAAGAAGGTATATCCTTTTGTTTTAGGATAGAATGTTCTGTAGATATCTGCCAGATCCATTTGATTCATAATTTCTGTTAGTTTCACTGTGTCCCTGTTTAGTTTCTGTTTCCATGATCTGTCCATTGGTGAAAGTGGTGTGTTGAAGTCTCCCACTATTATTGTATGAGGTGCAATGTGTGCTTTGAGATTTACTAAAGTTTCTTTAATGAATGTGGCTGCCTTTGTATTTGGAGCATAGATATTCAGGATTGATAGTTCCTCTTGGAGGATTTTACCTTTGATGAGTATGAAGTGTCCCTCCCTGTCTTTTTTAATGACTTTGGGTTGGAAGTCAATCTTATCAGATATTAGAATGGCTACTCCAGCTTGTTTCTTCATACCATTTGCTTGGAAAATTGTTTTCCAGCCTTTCATTCTGAGGTAGTGTCTATCTTTTTCTCTGAGATGAGTTTCCTGTAAGCAGCAAAATGTTGGATCTTGTTTGTGTAGCCAGTTTGTTAGTCTATGTCTTTTTATCGGGGAGTTGAGTCCATTGATATTAAGAGATATTAAGGAAAAGTAATTGTTGTTTCCTGTTATTTTTGTTGTTAAAGTTGGCATTCTGTTCTTGTGGCTGTCTTCTTTTAGGTTTGTTGAGGGATTACCTTCTTGTTGTTTCTAGGGCGTGGTTCCTGTCCTTGTATTGGTTTTTTTCTGTTATTATCCTTTGAAGGGCTGGATTTGTGGAGAGATAATGTGTGAATTTGGTTTTGTCGTGGAATACTTTGGTTTCTCCATCTATGTCAATTGAGAGTTTGGCTGGGTATAGTAGCCTGGGCTGGAGTTTGTGTTCTTTTAGTGTCTGTATAACATCTGTCCAGGATCTTCTGGCTTTCATAGTCTCTGGTGAGAAATCTGGTGTAATTCTGATAGGCTTGCCTTTATATGTTACTTGGCCTTTTTCTCTTACTGCTTTTAGTATTCTATCTTTATTTAGAGCATTTGTTGTTCTGATTATTATGTGTCGGGAGGTATTTCTTTTCTGGTCCAGTCTATTTGGAGTTCTGTAGGCTTCTTGTATGTTCATGGGCATCTCTTTCTTTAGATTTGGGAAGTTTTCTTCTATAATTTTCTTGAAGATGTTTGCTGGTCCTTTGAGTTGAAAATCTTCATTCTCATCCACTCCTATTATCTGTAGGTTTGGTCTTCTCATTGTGTCCTGTATTTCTTGGATGGCTTGAGTTAGGATCTTTTTGCATTTTACATTTTCCTTGATTGTTGTGCGGATGTTCTCTATGGAATCTTCTGCACCTGAGATTCTCTCTTCCATCTCTTGTATTCTGTTGCTGATGCTCGTATCTATGGTTCCAGATTTCTTTCCTAGGGTTTCTATCTCCAGTGTTGCCTCATTTTGGGTTTTCTTTATTGTGTCTACTTCCCTTTTTAGGTCTAGTATGGTTTTGTTCATTTCCATCATCTGTTTGGATGTGTTTTCCTGTTTTTCTTTAAGGACTTCTACCTCTTTGATTATGTTATCCTGTTTTTCTTTAAGGATTTGTAACTCTTTAGCAGTGTTCTCCTGCAATTCTTTAAGGGCTTTTTGTGCTTCCTTTTTACTGTCTTCTCCCTGTTTACCAGTGTTCCTTTGTATTTCTTTAAGTGTGTTATTAAAGTCCTTCTTGAAGTCCTCTACCATCATCAGGAGATATGCTTTTAGATCCGTGTCTAGCTTTTCCGGTGTGTTGGGGTGCCCTGGACTGGGCGAAGTGGGAGTGCTGGGTTCTGATGATGGTGAGTGGTCTTGGTTTCTGTTAGTAAGATTATTAAGTTTACCTTTCGCCATCTGGTAATCTCTGGGGTTAGTTGTTGTCGTTGTCACTGTTTAAAGATTGGAGCAGAAGCTGTGTTACACTCACCAGCAGTCTCAAAATCCTGTGGCGGGGGGTCGTGGGTAGCTGGCGGGTGTCAGCCGACCCTGTGCCCTTCTTTTTCTTTTTCTTTTTATTACTTTATTTTTATTTTTTTCTTTTTATTACTCAATCTTACTAAACTTGTTGATATTTACTAACACACTTGAACTTTGTGCAAGATGACAAATATAGGTCTACTTTTCATTTTTCTACAGAGAGACAGATAATTAGACCAGTACCATTTATTGAAGATGCTTTCTTTATTCCATTGTGTATTTTTGGCATCTTTGTCCAAGATAAACTTTTTATAAGTGTGTGGTTTCATTTCTGGGTCTTCAATCCTATTACATTGATCAACTTCTCTGTCTCTGTACCAATACAGTGCAGGTTTTTTTTTTTTTTAATCACTATTGCTCTGTAGATAAGCTAGAGAGTGTTGATGGTGATTCCCTCAGCAGTTCTTTTATTGTTAAATTTTATTTTAACTCCCATCTTCACATTTTAATAAAATTATTTTCTTTTACTAACAAAAGGTTTCTGTGAGGCTTTTTGGCCTGGATGCCTACCTGTACCTCCGGCCTCCTCCTCTTCTCACTCTTTCTCTCTCTTGCATGCCAATCATCACCTCCATATGCTTTCCAGACCTGCAGGAGCTGCTGAAGCCACTTGAGGCAGGGGTCGGTAAGTACCAGAGGTCCTAGGCCTCATCTGTACACTACCCTTGGAAAGACTGGGCAGCAAGTCACTCCGAGCTAATCAAATTTAGGAGTGAGTTTAGTTCACCAGCACACTGCCCACCTGTGAGCTCCCCCCTCTTACTCCTGAGCAAGTGGAATGAGCTTTCTTAAAAACCTTCACTAGACAATGTCAATAACTGTTTGTCACTAAGGGAAATATTGTAGAACTCTTGTTCAGGGGATAGAGTTTCAATTTCAGTGGCATATTACAGTATGCTTTTATCCTAGTCCACTCTACTTTGTAATGCAGGTAAGAGTTAGAGGCGAATGAAGCAGAGCACTTGCAAGAAGGTCTCTCTGTGTAATGTAGAAATGCACAGTATTCACTCCCAAATAAAAGAACTGATATCATAGAGAAGGCATTTAAAAACCACATCATACGTAAGTGATGGGATATTTTGACTTGTTGTAAGGATGTTTTTTTCCATTCCTTGAAAAAAAAAAACACTTTCTTTTTTCTTTCTCTATTTTTCTATTTCTTTTTCTTTTTCTTTCTCTTCTCCTTTTTCTTTTTCTTTTTTTTTCTTTTTTTTTCTTTTTTTTACTTTGGAGTAAAGATGTTATAAAAAAGAGAATAAAAATTGTTGACTTCTACATCAAAGCCTGTATTGACATTATTTTTATCTCCTTAGTTTCCTATTATATATTTTTAACCCAATAGGATTCCCCTACTACTCTTCTTTCTTACCTTCTTAGAAATAGTTTATTTACAGAGCCAACCTAGTCTTGAACTCTGCATCTTACTTCACCATCCTCCTCAGTGTTGAGACACCAGGTGTATACCACCACACTATCTCGGGAAGGGAACACTGTATGGTAATTAAAGCTCTGACCACATCTCAGGACTCTTTCCATGTTGTTAAGGAAGGAAGGCCATTGTGCTTTCTACTGACCTCTATTGATGTCTCATGACCTATATTAAATGAAGTGAAGATGGTGAATGAGTGTGGATAAATACAAGGTAAAACAAACAGCAAATAAACTCTAGAAATTTTATCAAGTTTTATTCAGAATTTTAGGTCTATTTTCAGAATATGAGTTGTACTCAAATTCACATAACGTAATGGCATATCAAATAAAATACCAATGATCTTTGAGCCTATTAACAATAGATTATTACTACCCTTTGCTAGAGTAGAAAAATAGGAGCTTTCAATCCTTATACCCAGGACCTGTTATTTAATTTATACATTTGAATTTAATAAATTTAACTTTGAAATGTGTTTGCCATAGGAAGGGTCTTACATATTGAATTCAGGTCAAAATATAACGAAAAGCAATTCCTGTTTCTGATGTCAATTAAATTAGAGACTCTCAGTGAAATAAGATGAAAATGATAATGAGGTTTTGGCAGTGGGATCAACCTTCCCTTTCTGACCTGTTTTGAAATAGCTTTCTCCATTTGGCTTTTGTGACTCAACCTCCATCCTTGTGCTCATTCTGGTTACGTTTGATTGCCTCATTTCCACTTGGACCTCCTTAAGACTCTATATCCTTCTTGGTCTAGAGCAGTGGTTTACTTACTGAGTTACCAGAATCAGTAGTGTCAACAAAACTTGTTAGGAATTTAGACGTTTAAGTCAGACTCCAGAATCTCACACTTTGATTACTAGATTATAATTCATGGGAATGAAACTTGGCAATGGTCCATATTTTTACAAACCCTCCAGTGATCCTACAGTTTAACTATTTATCTTAACTCTCTTCTGATTCTTTTTGGATCTAGATTAATGCTTCCAGGCAAGACAGATGGCTCAACCTGAGTTTGATGCCTAGAACTTGTGTTAAGTTGGAAGGAGATGACCAAACTGCAGAGTGTAATCATTTGACCTCCATATGTGCATCCATATCATGTACGCATGCAAAATAGTAATAAATAAAGTTGAAAGAGTAGACTTTGCATCAATCTATGGAGAGCACTTGAAAATTTACACAACATGTGTACAATAAGGGAAGCCACCATTTATCAAAATTATCATCACTATAAAAAGAAATTTTCTCCAAACAAATTTTAAGGAGTTCAAGAAAATTGTGAAAAAAAATTTAGCTTACCAAATAGATGCCAGAAAACCAGGTGTATTTATGATATAGTATGGTGAATATGGTATAATCACGAACTTCACAACATGTCTTCAAATATATTTAGTAGTCTTTTGTTTGTTTGTTTGTTTGTTTGTTTGTTTTTCAAGACAGGGTTTCTCTGTGTAGTCCTAACTGTCCTGGAGCTCACTCTGTAGACCAGGCTGGCCTAGAACTCAGAAATCTGCCTACTCTGACTCTCAAATGCCAGTGGAATTAAAGGTTTGCGCCACCAGTGCACCACTGCCTGGCATTGGTAATCTTGAATATTAAAAAGTAAATCTTTTATTTTATGAGAGAAATTTACATAAATCAAAAGTTTAACAAGTGATATACCAATTGTATGCTAATGAAATCTCATTTGTGCATATCAATGAAAACTTAAATTAGTGACCAAACCTAGCATCCTCATAAAAAGAGTATATTATATAGTGGCCAAGTAGAGTTTATGATTTAAAGAAAAATGAGATAATAAATATATGTAGTTATCTCCATATATAATAAAAGTGTGTCAATGCTTGCTACTATCTGGATAAATGCCCAAAAATTTATGTATCATAGTCCTGGTCCACATAGTGTTGTTAGGAGGTAGCGGTAGGTAGGAAATTCTTAGATCATATTGGACATCACCTTGAAGAGATTAGTGGGGTCCTGGCTTCTTCTTTGTTTCCTTTTCACTACTTGGCCACATGATAAGCAATTTTGTTTGTCTGCATGACCTCAAAGATATGCCACCTGACCACATTTTAAATTATCAGATAAATCTGCCACGGATTTGGACCTGCAAAAATATAAGGCAAAATAATCCTTCCTTCTTTGCTAGTTAATTACTGTATGTATATTACTGTGGTGATTAACATCTAGTTAATATTAGTAATTATTTATTATTAAAACTAGCCAATATTGGAACTAATGTTTTTCTGACATTGTATCTGTATACATGTAACATGTGAATATGTTACCTCTGGTCCTCTGAAAACAGTGTGGGATATTTTCTACATATGAAAAGTGACTGTCTGCATATTCCATATTGTTCTGGGAAGTAAAGAGTTGTGTATCCTTAGAATTTTTTAGGTTTAATCTTTAAATCTGTGATGCTGTTGAAAGATGTGGCTTTTGAGAAGTGAGATGGTCATGAAAGTGGACTCCTAATGAGTGAAATTGGTACTTGCAGAAGCAACAACATGGATGGCTTGCTTCTTCTCCCTGCTTATGTTTGTTATGTTCCAAACAGAAAATGAGTGTCCACACAATACATGTCATCATAACAGAATCTACCAAGATCTTAACCTTAGGCTTGCCAGCTTTGAAGCTTGTGAGCTATAAAACTTGTGTGTTTAAATCATACCATCTCTGACAACTTGTTATGAAAGTCTGAGCATACCTCTGAGAAAGCCAACAGTGACTACCTCTCTAGATGTCATTTATCACTCACCTCCTCATTTAATAATCTTTGGCCATCACAAATAGGGCATTTTTTTTTAAGTTTACCAAAGTCTCTTGAACCTCTGGGCTTTTATTATTACCCTTTCTTGAAATCTTTCAACTCCATTTTTAGTTACTAATGTATTCATATTCTTCATGTGCTGTCTCCTATTTCACTCTCTCAAGGATGCGTTCTCTGACCTTCAGAATCTGATCAGACATCAACCTATTCATCCTTAGCAGTGACTTGTTTATATATACGTATATGTATTATAATATCTTTTCTTGTGTGTTTTGCAGAACTTAATTTACCTGGTGAGTACGTTCCTCTAGAGAAAATGAATCAAACAGTTATTACTCAACTAAACTTTGTGGTGATGCAATGCTTAGCACTCTGGAGTGTCTAAAGAATGAACAAATAGATGAGTGGCCCAGCACACTGGGCCACACTTTCTAAGTTAAAACATCTGGACTGAGAAAAGAGATATTTGGGCTCTTTTTCTGTTACATTCTAATAATAGCTCCTGAGTTTCACCATCTTATTTTTTTTATAATTCAGAAAATATATGTCACAAAACAGGCTTGAATGTCAAAGGAAAAAATACGTGTTTATGTCATTAGCACATTTGTATCTAACATCTAAATGGTCTTCTACTAGAATTCTTAGCAAGTTCTTAGTGCTGCTAATTCCTACTATTGTTTCTCAACTTTATAGTTAAAGGTAGAGTTATAGCTATTCATGACACAGTGCAATATGAAAGTTTATCAGTCTCCAAACACTGCAAGATAAATTAGTGGGAGCATCGTGCATGGACCACTGTCTGAACTTCAGCTCTTCCGCTCAGTGACTCCAGAGTCTTAATGGTACATCAAGCCTCATGTGCCTCATCTATAGAAAGAGGGTTGAAGCTACTTCATAGAAGAGTAGATACTTAACATTAGAGTGTTATTTTCAGGCTGCAATACTCTATATTGATATGTGTTGTTATATATGCATTTAAAATGAAGAATATTCATATTACTTACTGTGCTTGTAGCTGCTTATATTCCAAATGCTAATTATGTTCCCCACCCCCCATCCCCCACCCCCCAAAAAACTGTTTGCACAAAAGGGTCTGCATATAGCTTCTGGAAACCTGTCCCAGTTGGTTCTGATTCGTAAATAAAGATGCCAGCAGCTAATAGCTGTGAAGGACAGACAAAGGAGGGATTTTAGGACTCCTGGGTTTGAGATTGGGAAAAGAGGAAGAAGGGAGATCTCTTATGCTTTAGGAGAGGTGGAGAAAGGAGGAGGCGAGATGCCATGCTGGGTGAGTGTGTAGAACAGAGAGGCAATGCTGCCACATGAAGGGTCCAGGAGAGGTCTCCCAGAGGGCTTCTCAACTGTGTCAAGGGAGGCCATGGTAGAATTAGTAAATAATAATTTAGGATTATCGGCAGGAGGTAGATTCTAAACAGCATGGAAGTTTGGCAGTGGTCCAGCTCTTGTGATGTTTAAGGCATATTAAAATATATAAGGCTGTGGCAACATAAACTATTGTGATGGGTAGGAACATAAATCCTCTGTCAGGATTTATTAATTATAATACTTAATTCTACATCTACCATGACTATAAGAATACCTGTTAGAAACAAAAGAGATTTATTTTGGCTCTTGATACCAGTAGATTCAGTCCATGGTCCCTCATTCCAGTTATTTGTGTCAAACATTGCTCTGATTTTAATGTCCACTGTAGGTATACTGTGTGTGCATGGCATTATTTTAGGTAATATAGAAACTAACAGGTAAAGCCCAGCTTCAGGACATACATCACTGAGTGGTGAGGCGTGCTCTTGGGGGCTATAACAACCTCAGTATCTTCCTCTAGATCTTCACATCCTGTCTACCACGAGGTGAATGGTCACTTCCCCAGACTTCTGCCACCATGATGTGTAGCCACATCTGCTAACCCTATTTCTTTATTAAAAGAAAAAGTCTATGGTGGATGATAAATGGCAGATCACACAAATAAAGGGGAACATGACTAAGAATCTTTGAAAACGTTAGTATAACATTATAACTTTAATTCTCAATGAAGTATTCTCAGACACAAAAAGATTATTGTCTTTGTACCTAAAAGTTTTATAAATATGGATTTAATTAACCCAAATGTGCCTGGAACACCAAAAATCTGTTCCTGTCATTATCCCTTAAGTAAAAATGTACAGTATTTTTACATTTGTTTCATGACATAGTCATCTACAAAGTTCATGGTTAAGCGTCATGCAATAAATTTCAAAAGTAAGTCACAAAATTTCTTACAATGTTTAAGTAAAATCATGATTCTGTTTTGGGCCAAGTAGCTATTATTGGCTGCAGGTTGCATAGAAGTCTAAATGATGCAACTCAACAACCATTTCTCTTTTTAACTTATTGAGTTTTTGATATAATAAGTAATTTAGAATTGATTTAAGGTATATAGGAAGACACGATACGTTGCATGAGATGTTATGCCCTATTTTATGTAATAAACTTGAATGTCTGAGGATTTGTGATATAGGGACAGTGGGGACATAGACTCACTTCACTGATGATCAAAGAAGGACAAATATACACTGAACTTTATTTGACTGACTTTAGATAAGAGTGTGTTCTTTCTCTAAAACTTCTTACATCTTCTTATCCTCCATCTGTACAAGTCTAAACCCATTCCTAAAGACTAAGCAAATGTTTCTTAAGGTTCCTTGTCACTTGTGTATTCTGAGCTTCTGGGTCTGTGGCACACACATACAAACATGTACATGCACATATGTACACACTTAAATGAACATACTTGTTTAATACTCAAGATGAAGAAGGAAGAGGAGGAGGAGGAGAAGGAGAAGAAGGAGAAGGAAGAACAGAGTGAATTTTCTAGCTTAACATTAGGACAATCCTCTGGTATGTTTTTATTCTCTCCAGTCTTCTTGCCATTAGTTTGAAGTACTGCAATGGATTTCCCCCACATCCTGCACATCATTAGTCTTACCATAAGGGCTTGAGAAGCAAGCCTAGACATAACCCATGGAAACAGTATTCCTCTTAATAGTGAGGGAGGTCTATGCACAAAAGGGACAACTTCTCAAAGTGCTAATCTATCATCTACTACCTGTGATAAAGGAGCTATTGAGAAAGATCCTCTCAACGCACCTTTGGAAAATGATGGAGATAAATAGAGTGTAGATAAAAGTATATAATTTCAGAGGATGTGTACCTTGATTGGAAGAGTGGGGAAGCTAATACACTTGATAGAATGTAACCTTTTCTGTTCCTCAGTGGGGTATCTTGGGGAAAACACCAGCTAATCATGGCTACTTTGGTCCTGCTAGCTCTAAGTGTTAATATTTCTTTTATTTAAAATCTCCTAGATGTCCTATAAGTAGTGGCATCTTGCCTTTTTTTTCTATAAGCTCCCTGTAAGCTTTCACAACATTTATTAATTCATCTACTCTGTTCAGATGCATTTGTAGCTAGTGTATCATTCCCTTTTCCCTTTAAGTGAAAAGAAACTAAACTTGAAAAGAAATCTTTCATCTCATTGCCTTTGCCTTGAATGAGTGTGCTGGGCTTGAACTAGCTTCTCTGCCACTCATGACTGCTTATGTAGCTGTTGAGTAGGTTTTCTTACAAAGCAAGCTGATGTACTTTGCTTTTTGAGAATAAAGATTTTTCCAAATATCATTCATCATCAAGTACATTTCCATTAGCACAATGATCAGTTTCATTAAATAGAATGAATACCTCTATTGTGCACTAGAAACACTCATCCTGCTTTCAAAAATACATTGAAAATAATTTGATGTCAATTTCCATGGTGACAGGGAAGAAGGATATCTCTTAGAACTGCAACAAGTACATATATTTCTGAGCTATTGTGAAACACTGAATTGTTCCCTTTGTGTCAAGAGTTCTTACTATTGTCTCATTACCTGAGGCAGGGGGGATACTGCTCTTAGAAAATAAATGAGGGACAGTCAGTGAATGTATCCTGTTTCATATCTTGCTAGCCAATCAATTTTTTAAATGAAATAATGCTTCAAAAGAAGGATTTAATTTAGTGCTTGTGAAAATTTTGATAATGTAAGTTCATCTTGATGGATAAGTTATACATAAGGTGTCAGTACCCAGGATGTCCTTGTTTTGCCAGTTGCTACTTATTGTCTTTTCTGTAATTTATGAGGGAGAAGAACTTCTGGGAAAGGACTGCAGAAGTCTGCCTTGTTGTTTATTCCAATGTTTCTATGTTTCTAAGACACATGAACTCAGGCAAGAATGAACTTATTTTTATTACTGGCACAGTAATTTGCAGGGTGTCCTTAGGCTCGTTTTTTTTTTTTTTTTTTTTTTTTTTTTTTCCTCTAAGTTCTAAATCTTTTTGTCAGAGAGGAGCCTCCTGGTCCAGATAGATTCAAGATTCCAATTTAGTCATAGACATAACTGAGAAAGCTTGAATTGACATATTAAGTTTTCTGTGTACTTTCCTTGTTGAATACCACGAAGTCATATAATATACTCTCGCTGGTCAAAGAGGTCCTGATTAATCCCTAAAAGAATAAAACGGAGCCATAAATTCTGTAATGTTTCTAAGATACTTGCCTCCATGCAGTCACTGTTCAGATTTCCCAATTTCATTGTCCTGTTACTACATATACTTGCTTGCATCTACATAAGGTACTGTGTGTGTATATGTATCTATATTTAGGCTTTTGGATATGTCAGGTCATTTCATGATCTTTGCAAGATCACATTTCTCCCCAGCCCTGCAGGGTCCAGCTTCTGAAATAGCACAGACATGACTTTCTCTGTCATCCAGCAGCCAGTTCCCATCTTAACTGCAGTTACTGAAGGTATTTCTTTGAGTTTAAATTTTCGCCAAGTTGGGCACTGTTCAGAAATGACTGCACAATCAGTGTGGGATTGTGTTCTTGTGGTCACTTCTGGATCTGGTACCTTCTTCCATTTAGTCATTTCACTGTCACAAGCAGATTTCCTGTTCCTTGTTATGATATGTGGAGTTAGAAAGGAATTGGATTTTCCCCATATTACACACACACATACACACACACACACACACACACACACACACACACGCATGCACGCACGCACGTTCACATGCACAGGCACATATGCACAGAAAAAGGGAGGGAGGGAGGGAGGGAGGGACGGACGGAGAGAGATAGGGAAAAGGACATGGGGGCGGGGGGGGGCACACCCAGAGCATGTTCAATGGTTGGAGAGATTTTATACTGCAGAAAATTAAAAGAATTGAAATGGTGGCACATTGACTATTGTAAAGTCTTTTGAGTGGCCAGGAGTGGCTCACATATGTAATCAGCATTCAGGAGGAGCCTGAAGCAAGAGGATCATTATGAGTTCAACTCCAGCCTGGGCTACACTTTCTCCCTCAATTTAACAAAAAGTCTCCTAATGGAACTGCGACTTTATCTTGTCCTACTCTGTCCTCACAGTCCCTCTTGCCTTTTCTGTCACTACTCTTAAGGTTTCTGGATCTCCCCTTTCCAGATTATTTTTCAGTCTGTTTCCTTGGCTTATGATATCCAACTCAATGTCATGGCACCTCAACCCCAGAGGAACATAATGTCAAGGTTCTACAGCTGGAGGCACACACTGACCTTGGGAACTTGAAATATACCTTCCTATGAGGACAAATAAGTTTTGCATCAAATAGGCTTTCTGAAGTTTGTGGCCCTGGCTAAGTTACATCACTGTACTTCATTTATGCTATTAAAAAATAACTGAATAATGTTAAGTTAGAAGAGAAAGTTCTTGAAAGAGAATCATCACAAACTCCTATGATTAATCTGTCATATATGTTCTGTACATATATGTTATATACATAACATATAGTCTGTACATTAATCTGAATAATAAATTTGAAAGACTAAGAAAATTTTGTACCAATTCCTTACTAGAAATACTGCTACTTAATAAGTAGACTGATAAGATATATGTGATGAAGAAGGGCAGAATTTTGTCCAGAGGTCTTATGAGTCAGAAAGATATTACAAGCTAATTACTTATTCAAATTTCATTTCTGCCAGTTTTTTTGTTTTTTTTGTTTGTTTGTTTGTTTTTTTGTTTTTTTGTTTTTTTTTTGCATGGTGGACAAATTAAGTTAACTTTCTGGGCATTTGAAGTTGCAAGTGCCATGAAAATGAGTAAATAAGTATGAAAATAAATAAAAATATATTGGGTAGTTAAAGTGTAAAACCATAACCAAAACTCCCTTGTTTCAGAATGGCCAAAATTCACTTGGAATGTACAGAATTTGAGAATGGGCAAGTGATTAAGTGGCTTTCCTAAGCCAGCTGCTTGATTACTTTATCAGTGAGTTAATTAAAAGGAAAAGAGAATTTATATTTTAGGAGAAATATTCTTATAAAAATAATGTGCTAACCATTTTGAAGATAGAACTCTGAAGTTCATTCATAGACATTGAGTCCTATCATCTGCCAAAGGTATACCTAACTGAGTCCACACAAATGGAATCCATTGCATAATATGAATTCTTTTGAGATGGATATTAGATGTCATAATTGTGGATCTAATTTCAGGATTATCTCAAGAGAAAATCTGATCCACATTTAATTTGTTTTGGGAAAGGGAAAACAATCTCTTTCTGACAGTGTATACATCAGGCCATCTCTATTCCTTCTGCCAGAGGCCAAATGGCTTCAGCCAGCTGTCTTGGCCATCCAAAAAATTCTGAACCCTGTATTGGTCAAATCTCCCTACTGATTACTACCTCTGGCAGACCCTGGTACTTTAGCAGGCATGCCCTTAATTCAGGACAGCTTGATAGATTCTGCAGGCACAAATTTTACTTCACTGTTAGAACCTGTGCTATCCTCAATGAATTGTGATTGTGACTGATGAAGTTGACTTTCAGATTAGTAACCCACATAAAAATCTTTTTATTTGTTGGCAAGATTATGCCACAAAGGGGAAACAAATTTGACAGTTTTGTAAACACTGCTCCCTTTATACTTATACCCTTCTCTTCCAGCTCTTCAGTGCATTTCTATTTCAAAACTTGTACTCATTGGTAAGCTTAATTTGAGCACAGTTGGAGTAGTTGAATAGAGCAATTGATATTTACTAAAATAATTTTAGATTGCCTAAAATCAAAGATAATAAGATTTAAAAAAAATCCCGGAGTCATATGTTTACTAGAAATTCCTGTTGAGATACTGCTGAGGACATTAATTCATTAAGAAAAATGAACCATTGGGTGTCTATTGAGTTTCCATTTCTTGCATGAGATGAGGGTTAGTTTTGTAAGATTCAATGTTTCAGGGAAGGACAGGCACAAAGGAGGAGGAAACAAAAGAATTCAGATCTAGTGAGCAGCACTATGAAAGAAAGACAGCATTGACAAGAGAAGAGAGCAGAGGTCACTTTTGAGGGGTCCTAACAAGGGGGTGTCTACCTCCAAATGTAAAGAAAAGCAGCAGAGAAAGGCAGAGATATATTCATACATTTATGCATAGACAAAACCTCTGGGTTGTTTAGGCACCTCATTTATTAAACTGCTTTCCTAGCAAGGAGGACTTTTGTTCAATTCCTAGAACCCACATGAAAAATGTGAGTCATGGTGTTCTAGCTTTTGAATTTCACTTCTGAGGAAGCAGAGACATAAAGAACTTTGTGATTCATCAACAAGTCAACCTAACATTCTTGGCAAGTTCTAGTCCAGTCAGAGGTCCTGTGTCAGAAAACAAGTTATAAGGATGATGTCTGAGCAAAAGCACTTGAGATAAACCTTAGGCCTCCACATGCATGTGCATACTACTTCCTCCTCCTCCTCTTCTTCTTCTTCTTCTTCTTCTTCTTCTTCTTCTTCTTCTTCTTCTTCTTCTTCTTCTTCTTCTTCTTCTTCTTCTTCTTCTTCTTCTTCTTTGAATGTCATTGTATTGCTCTTATTTTTTAAAGAGCAGAAGAATGCCTTTTACACCAGGTCCCTGGGATATTCAGTGTCTGGTTTTTGTTCAACCAAGTAGTGTTAGATACAACCTCCATCTTGTGTAGTGGGCTTAAGTCAAACCAGGTTTTGGTTGGTTACTCTTAACATTGTGCCACCATTTCACTACCATATATTTTAGGCACAACATCAATGTTGATCAAAGGGTTTGTGGCTGTGATTGTTCTTTTCCTAGCAGCATGTGGAATATCTTCCTGTACCTAAGATGTTATTAGATAGGAGTGAAGAGTCCATGCAGTCACCAGATCGACTTCTTCATGTTCAATGAGTTGTCTTTAGCAATAGGACCTTGCTGACAGGTGGTGTAGAGAAACATAAAGCCATGGTAACAGCTTGAGTTCTTTGCAGATTCCCATGCTAACCATTTGAGCAACATCTCAGTAAGATGTAATTGAGTTCGAATACTGGAAGCTTCTTTTGGTGAGGAGAGGTATCCTGTTAAAAATAAGTCTCCTTTGTTATTTGGTCATTTCATTTATATATGTAATTGCTTTTATATGTGTATATTTTCTATTATCTATTTGTCTATTTGTTATCTATCTAATCTCTACATCAACTAATATATCTTTCTATCATCTATCTATCTGTCTGTTATCCATCTATCACACGTTTACAATATTATCTACCAATCATCTTTTGTCTATCCCCTTCATTCTATTAGCTTATGTATTTGTGATTTATTAACTTATCTTTTAACCAGCTAATTATTACCTATCTTTCTTTCAATCATCTATTTTCATCTGTTTCTCTGTCTGCTTCTCATTTCCTTTTTAATTGCTTTAGCTATCATATGCAAAGGGAAAAAACATTTTCTCAAAAATAGGCCGTCTTGAGGGTCATCATTATGTTTTCAGTCCCTCAGTGTCTCATTCTAAAAGCCCAAAGACACCATAGAATTCAGACATGCAACAGAGCCCCACACTTAATTCCAAGTTACAGCCACCTCAGCAGTACACTAAGGAGATTAAACTATCCTTGGCTGCCACTAAAATCAGCTAGTCTCCATGTTAAGTGTGGGTGTAGCTTTTGTGGCAGTCCTGTCTTCTTGGCTAACCAACTTTCATTTCAAGATTGAACAAAACACAGGAAAATGGTACCCCGTGAGGCCTTGACACTCACATAGCCTCAGTCTACTTAACTCCCTGTTCCTGTGTATGTTCACGGACATCTCTTCCTTTAGGTTAGGGAAGTTTTCTTCTATAATTTTGTTGAAGTATTTACTGGCCCTTTAAGTTGTGAATCTTCACTATCTTCTATACCTATTATCCTTAGATTTTATTGTCTCATTGTGTCCTGGATTTCCTGGATGTTTTGGTTTAGGAGTTTTTTGCATTTCATATTTTCTTTGACTGCCAGTGTTTTTTATGGTATCTTCTGCACCTGAGAGTCTCTCTTTTATCTTTTGTATTCTGTTGGTGATGCTTACATCTATGACTCCTGATTTTTTCCTAGATTTTCTTATTCAAGGGTTGTCTCCCTTGGTTATTTCTTTATTGTTTCTATTTCCATTGTTAAACCCTGGATGGTTTTGTTCACTTCCTTCACCTGTTTGTTTGTGATTTCCTGTAAATCTTTAAGGAATTTTTGTGTTTTCTCTTTAAGGGCTTCTACTTGTTTACCTGTGTTCTTCCCTATTTCTTATGGGAGTTATTTATGTCCTTCTTAAAGTCCTCTATTATCATGGGATGGTATTTTAACTCAGAGTCTTATTTTTCTGGTGTGTTGGGGTATCCACCGTGGTGGGAGAACTGGGTTCTAATGATGCCAAGTAGCCTTTATTTCTGTTGCTTATGTTCTTGCCCTTGCCTCTTGCTATATGGTTATCTCTGGTGTTAGCTGATCTTGCATTCTCTGACTGTGGCTTGTCCCTCCTGCAAGCCTGTGTGTCAGTACTCCTAGAAGACCAGTTCTCTCTGGGAGGAATTTGGATATGGAGATCTATGGCACAGGGCCAGTTCTGTGCGCAGACAGAAAGAAACCTGAAGGATCTTGTCCTAGGCTACTCCTCAGTTCCTGTGTCCTGAAGGTTCTAGGCAGGTCCCTCTGAGCAGAAGGGGTGGTCTTACCTGTTCTCACAGTCATATCTGCACTCCTGGGAGTCCAGCTCTCTCCTGGCAGTATTTGGATATTGAGCACTGTGGCACAGGATCGCTTTGGGCTCTGTAGCATAGGATGAGCCACATGTGCATACTCTTATCAGTGCAGCCTGCCAGCTCCAAAAAATAGTGTATGAGAGCACACATACACACAAACACACATGAATACACATATACACAAATATACACATACACACAAATATACACATTCATATGGATATACACATATATAAAATATACAAAAATATTCAATACACACATGGATATACACATACAGAAAAATATACACATACACACATATATACATACACACAGATACACACACACACATATATATATATGTATATATATATGTATATATATATATATATATATATATATATATATACACACACACATACAGGTGCATGTATACACACATACACATAACATATGTACATGTATACACACATACACATAACATATGTACATGTATACACATAGATACATGCATACACACACTTGAAGAGAGATAAATTAAATGATTTAGAGAGAGATTAAAAGGCGATAACCTTGAAAAGACAGGGGTCCACATATGTTTAAGTCCATAACTCAAACAATGAATTTTAATTATATTTTAAATGCAGATAATTCTTAACATATAATGAAGTTATAACCACAGACTCCTTGCAAAATAAATTATTATAAATGCATGAATGAAAAATACATTTAATACCACTGAGTAGGACAGCATAGACTAGCCTAGCTAGTCTAGCTTAGAGTTGGGCACAATAGCCCAACACAAAATATAGTTTATAGGAATGTGTGGCATATCGCAGCTCCACACAAGCTAGACATTTTTTAGACATAATGGAATTTGAGAATGTCAAGCCAGTATCTGTGCCAACTGGATTCACTACAGAGTGTGGCTTTCCCTTCTGACTATGTGGCTTCCAGTACACTATAATTTATTGTCTTTGCCCAGCACAGGGACATTCATGCCACAGATGTCAAGTTTGGAGAAAAATCTAAATTCTAAATTTGAAGCATTATCTTTACTGAATTACTTCTGCTTTATAGCATTATAGAGTTGAAAAATTGTAAGTCAAGGAGATATATATTCTCGAATATCCATTACAGGGGGTATTTTTGGCATGTCCTATTATAATTTCAGTTTTAAAATGTCACACACACACACACCCCTTGCACAAAAAAACTTGGAGGAGATCAAAGCAAACAGCAGATGTAAATATAATTGTCTGCTAAAATTGTGTATAGGAAAATAAAAATATATGACCTTAATTTTAGTGAGGGGAGTTCTGTCCAAGATTAATCTTTTGACTACATGTATAGTTATTTCTGAGACTTAATTTTGTGGGTTTGTTTATTTGAGATAGGTTGATGTGCCAATGCATGGCAGACTATTCTTGAGCCTATGAAGCTAACACTTGGGATTGCACCCAAAAATCTGGTAGAGAATGTCTTTCCACAGAGGGTCAGAACACAAAAAAAAACAAGGAAAGAGTCTCCAGGTCCTTGCTCCCAGTAGGTTCATTAAAGTGAAGATCTTCCTTTGCCCCTGCCCTTGTTTCCTTCAGCTAAGCTTTCCCAAGGATCCTCCTAAATGAGCTTAGTGACTTTAATGACTGATTAAATTCATTGCCCTTGGCTTTCAGCGAAAGTACTGTTAAGCAGTACATTGGTCTAGCAAGGATTCCCAGAATTGATATTTCCTCCCAGCAATTTTCCATCCACATACCACCTTTATAATCTTCATTTTTCTTTATTTTATTATTACTTGAGCCTCATCTCTCTCCCTTCCTGTGAAGTCTTCTTTGCCACAGCTCTTAGAGAGTATGCTTCATCCATGCACAAAATTCATGCCAAGAACTAATGCTTTGTTTTTTGTACTGAAAAAAAAAAAAAAAAACACAAGAAGATAAGAAGTTGACTGGAAAAGAAGAAAAGTAGCCTGGATTACCAGGAAATGAGACAGAAATGTATAAGGAGGAATGGAGAAAGAAAGCAGTGAGCAATCATGGTAGTAAAACCAGTTGGTGACTGTATATGGGATGCATCCCCAGGTGGAGCAGTCTCTGGATGGCCTTTCCTTCAGTCTCTGCTCCACAGTTTGTCTCTGTAACTCCTTCCATAGGTATTCTGTTCCTGCTTCTAAGAAGGATAGAAGTATCCACACTTTGATCTTCTTTCTTTTTGAGTTTCATGTGGTCTCTGAATTATACCTTGGGTATTCTGCGCTTCTGGGCTAATATCAACTTATCAGTGAGTACATATCATGTGTGTTCTTTTGTGATTGGGTTACCTCACTCAGGATGATATCTTCCAGATCCATACATTTGCCTAAGAACTTCATAAATTCACTGTTTTTAATTAGCTGAGTAGTACTCCATTGTGTAAATGTACTACATTTTCTGTATCCATTCCTCTGTTGAGGGACATATGGTTTGTTTCCAGTTCTGGCTATTATAAATAAGGCTACTGTGAACATAGTGGAGCATACAATAAAAATGTTCTTATTACTTGTTGGATCATCTTCTGGATATATGCAAGGAGTGGTATAACTGAGTCCTCAGGTAGTTATTGGTATGCCCAATTTTCCCAATCACCAAACCCACACACAACTATGGATGCCAACAAATACCTGCTGAGAGAAGCCTGATATAGCTGTGTCCTGAGAAGCTCTGCCAGTGTCTGACAAATACAGAATGCTCACAGCCATCGGTTGGACTGAGCACAGGGTCCCCAATGAAGGAGATAGAGAAAGTACCTAAGGAGCTGAAGGGGCTTGCAGCCCCATAGGAGGGATGACAATATGAACTAACCAGTACCCCCAGAGCTCTCAGCGACTAAACCACCAACCAAAGAATACACACAGTGGGGCTCATGGCTCCAGCTGCATATGTAGCAGAGGATGGCCTAGTTGGTCATCAATGGGAGGAGAGGCCCTTGGTCCTGTGAAGTCTCTAAGCCCCAGTGTAAGGGAATGCCAGGGCCAGGAATCGGGGGTGGGTTGGTGAGCTGAGGAAGTAGGAGAGGATAGGGGGTTTTCAGAGGGGAAACTAGGAAAGGGGATAACATTTGAAATGTAAATAAAGAAAATATCTAATAAAAAAAGAGACAAAAAACAAGTTGGTGATATGGCTTGAAAACAGAGACCCTTCATCTATGCCCCAACTACTCATTTGTCCTCTTCCTGTTTTCAGAAAGGATAAGGCTCAAAATTCCTACCTTTGGTGCCTTCTGTTCTCCTCCTCTACACAATCTTCTTTTCTTATTAGAGTAATAACTTTCCTTATATCCTACATATCTCCTTTATGCTGAAAATTCTGTAGAACTAGAAATACTTTGATAATCTGTGTTCATCTGAAGAAACAAATTAATTCTATCTTACAAGATCTGGGAGGAAATACATATACACTCCTGTGCATGTGTGAATACGTGTGTGTGTGTGTGTGTGTGTGTGTGTGTGTGTGTGTATGTCTCTGTCTCTCTCTCTGTCTCTCTGTCTCTCTGTCTCTCTGTCTCTCTGTCTCTCTCTCTCTTACACACACACACACACACACACACACACACACACACGGACATGGACACGGACACATACACATGTAATCTTGTGACTTTGGTTAGAATAGGAGTTTTCAATCTTCATTTACTCCCTTAAAGACTTAAGTCTTAACTAAATGCATATTTGGTCTGACAGTACACACCTCTCTGAAAATGTATTAGCAATTACTAAGATCACTTTAAGATTGTGTTACCTCCAATTTGGGTGGGTTTTGAGTAGGTAGACTAATACTAATTTCAAATAGTTGTAATTATTTTCAGTTTTCAAAAATAAACTTCAAAGAACCTTCCTTGGAGAAAATGTGGCTAGAATGAGGGAGGTTGTCTGAAATTATGTAATTTTTTCTTCTCTTATTTTAGAATTTTGGTGGCAATCTGTCCCAAACGAGAGGGACTGGAGCACAGGATGAGTTCAGTATCTTGTGTGTCAGGCATTTAGAGTTGCCATTCTGATGTCATAACAAGCCTTGTAAAAAGGATCTCTCAACTACCCAATGTCTCCAGTGTTGAAATTACAAGCATGTGGTCGACAGTTGGATCAAGTCTTTTCATCAGGGAAACTGCTGAGTTGTATGAGAACCGTCATCCTCATGCAATCACACAGGTAGCAGTCAGTGCTCTAGGGTGTTCTACTCTTGAATGGAAATAACATCCAACCACAGCATTTATCATCAAGTCCAGAGGACATACTGGGCTGCAGTCTGCCTTGTTACTAAATCAGAAAGGACTAGTGGAAAAAATTATGAGGGAGAGGAATTTTTTGGTTTTTGGGCCTTGAACAAAAAGGAAAGGTGTCATGTAAAAGTCTGCAATAGATGCAGAGCTCTGAGGTGACCAGAGAATGGTGCTATCATGGATAATAAAGCTTTCTTAAGGCTATTACATTTAATTCATATGAAACATGCTTTTTTTTTCTAGGATATAGTTTTTATTTTTAGTTCCTGAACTTGGAGATAATGACAGTTTTGTATTTAATACTTTCTCACATTCAAATATCTTTCTGAAAAATAGAGATTCTTTGATAAATTTACACACACACATGTACATATATATTTGATCATATCCACCCCCATTTTGTCCTCAAACTCTTTCCAAATCCTTCCACTATATCTCCTTGTCACTCTGTTTTTAAAGTCCAGTGAGTACAATGGGTGCTGTTATGGGCTAAGACCGAGACATTTTAAGAAAACTGTTAAGTTTTAACCTTCCCGTGGCAAGCCACTCTGCTCTCCAAGTGGTCTGTAGCTGCCCATAATAGAAACTTACTTCCTTGTCCAGGCCTTCCAGTGGAGTAAAGCCACAAACAAACTAGCTAATCACCTGGTGAGCACCTCACTGTGGCTCTCACCCTAACCCAGACCAAGGCATTTAGAGACATCTTGTGTGAGACTGCTATACATATGCTCTGAGGATGGATGGATGGATGGATGGGAGGTTGAGCAAAAGGAAATGCTTATTCAGGCTTATCTATCCAAGTCAGTCACCCCTGTAGGTGTGCATACATTCATCTGAGCTACAGACACTAAGTTCTGAACATACGGTGAGGCAACTTCGTTGTCACTTGCTGGCAGAGTAGGGTTTAGTTGTGTAGTCTGCTCTTTTTGCTTACATTTGCCTTAGAATCAGCCAATGGGAGAGATAGACATGTAAGTATATAAGATCATACAAATGACAACTTCTTCAACAGGATATGTCCAGTCATTCAGCAATGTCAAAATGAGAGTGATCGGTCAGGGAAGGCTAATATTAGGAGAAAAGGTATTTAACTCAAACTGCAGAAGTGAGTAAGCGTTGCCACCTTGACCAAGCCACAGAAAGAGGGATGAATGAGTTGTTCAGGGAAGGTTGTTTGTTTTCACCATTGACTATCTCCAATTACCCATGGAACCATCCAGGGGACTATGGGTAATAGAGTTAGAAATTTGATCCAATCCTCACTGGACCAAGTAGAGGAATCTGTGAGATCTGACAATAAGGATAACATCAAGTACCTGCAATATCCCCACCATTGCATGTTCATGGGTTGTTGGAAATGAAATCAAATAGAAATGTGTGATGTAATTATTATAACTTATAAACAAGGAAAGGAAAGCACCCAACACAATACAACACTGAAAACACATTGTGTATGTTGGGGGATGGGAGTGGACTTATTTTCTCTCAGCTCTTTTGTGCTTCCTTAAATCCTCTGATTTGACAGAAGAATGAGGGTAATTCTGTTTTTCCTCTGATACTCTAAAAGCATCCTTACTTTTATTTGCACATGTATGCATCTATCTGCTGCTATGGTCACCACACTTTTTATGTGTAAGGATTTTGAGAAACCTGTGATTTGAGAACAGTGATCTATCTGTTAATGTATTATACATAAGGCTAGCTTAGATCTATTTTATCTAAGCTCTTGCCATCTATTCAACCGTGAGTTTGCATAAAATACCTATTCCTGCTATCTTTACAGTACATAGCATATTATCAAAAGTGACCTGTGTGCTCCTGTGTGTTTCTGTGGCAACGATGCCTCAAGGTTTCCCCCTAACAAAGAAGCCCAGGCTTCTGAGAAGTTAATGTTCTCTCTTTTGAAGACTGAGAGTTTGTGAGATCACACACTAGGTAACTGAAACCTGCAACATCATAAAGGTGTTTTCAAATTCGGGCATTCTGTGAATAAGACATGAAATGAATTTCATGCGCATCAGTTCCCTGGAGACTTGTCACAAAAGATAAGGCCAAACTGAAGGAGGCCATGTTATTTCTTGTGGGCTACTGAGCAGCAGAGTTAATAACTAAATCATAATTTCACTCCAGGACACAAAGCTGCTACATCCTGTCCCCTCCTGATCCTTTATACATAGTAGTGGAAGTAGAATTTCTTTTAAGTCAGACCAAATGGTGAATGTATTTATATGTACAGTTGGTTTAAATGTGCACTCAAAGATTCCCTTTGTGAATCTGTCATAAATTAATATTGCCATTACTGACTACATAGTTCACTTATGTGGTATATTGATATTATTATCTCAGATAGCCATTATCATAATCTCAAACATGTATCCTATGCAAAGTAATTTAGTAGTCCTTAGCTTTCAAGTAGTGTGGCCTCTCAATCCTGATTCAGTGTTGGACCTTGTATCTTGATATGGCCAGTGATATTCCCAGCCTGTGGTGCATGGGAAAAAATGTTTGGGAACATACTCAGTCATTCCCAGCTCCACTTTTATTCTTGGTGTTTTGTTGGGAGAATATGTATAGCCTTGAGGAATAGCAGGGAGTCTTAGGGGCTACATGTCCCTACTTCCCACTATAGTCAGCCAGCTACCAGATGAAATTCTGGCAATAATAATATGAAATGAAAGAGACTGGCTGACCCTGTTGAATTCAACCAACGTCTGATGAAACCTACAAACAGATGCATTAAATTCATATTAATTATCTGAACATCAAGATTTATTTTTCTTACTTACTGTGCAGCTGCACTGTTCCAGTGTATAGTTGATGAGAACTTACGTGCATATACCTGAGCATCCAAAAAAGATTGCTTCTGGGATTTGCCCATGGATACTGAAGTGAGCAGATGCTCATTTTCCTTCTTTGATATATCATTTGCATATAATACTCTAAATCATCTCTAGGTGATTTATAATGCATAATACAATGTAAATAAATGAATTAGTAGCTTTTCTGTATGGATTTTAGACTAATGAACAATAGAAAAATGGTCTTACATGCAGGATTTTTCCAAAAGAGTTTTGATTCCTGGATGGTTCAAATATATAGAGATAGTGATATAGAGGGCTAACTGTATCTATACTATGACTTATATTTTTCTAAGATGTATTTATTTTATGTATGTGAGTACCGTGTTCTTCTTTTCAGACACACCAGAAGAGGGCATTAGATCCCATTACAGATGGTTGTGAACCACCATGTTGTTGTTGTGGATTTAACTCAGTACACTTAACCACTAAGCCATCTCTCTAGCCTATGATTTACAATTCATGGTGCAGAGATATATTTCCATTGTGCATTTTCATGTGTATTAAATATTTAATTATCCTCTTGCATTCTTATCAGATTCATTTAATAACTTTTTTCTTCGAGATTCTACAAGAATCTCCAAGATTGGGAGGCAGAGGCAGGCAGATTCGAGGCCAGCCTGGTCTACAAAGTGAGTTCTAGGACAGCCAGGGCTACAGAGAAACCCTGTCTCGAAAAACAAAACAAAACAAAACAAAAGATTCTCCTTCAATAAATTTTACCAAAATTACTTTGTAGACCTGGGTTAGGCATATGTTTTAAAGATGGATTAGCTATTGATCTGATGGAAGCTGAAAATAAGAACGTATATCTAACCTGAATAAATAAATTCAAATGAAGCATTATGCTAAGATGCTTGCTTAATATGAGGTTGCAATTGAAAGATGGGAAAGTTCAATGTGGGGAACATACTAATGAAAACTATGGTAGATCATGTCCATGGTTAATTTGCAGATAATGCAGATAGTAAAAGAGAAGCTGCTATGCCGCGTGAAGCACAGGGAGGAAATCTCATTGCCATCATCAGGAGCCAGGAAGCTTGCATCGTAGTGGTTTCTTATCTCTAGTCTCAGAGTTCTATACCATTGGCATGGATACAGCTTAGACAATAGTACCTCTTTCATTTCAGTAAATAGCCTGGCTTTATCATCTCGCTTTAAAGTATTTTTATGAATAGTTTTGAAACTAAAGAAAAAAAGTTGAAGATAATAGAAAGGCTTACCAGGGGTTTGCACTTAAATCCCCATTAGTAGTGTTTTCCATTAGCATGGTACATTTGATGTAATTAATGAAGCAATAGAGGTAAAACATTGTTAATGGAAGGAAATACTTTATTCAGAGAAACTTGGATTTTGTGTGATGCCCTTTGAATGTTAAGAGTTACACCAGCTTGCAGCTTGCTTTGTCAGCGTGTTTGTTCAGGTTCATCTTGGCTGTGACAATTTTACACACTTGTGTGTGTGTGTGTGTGTATGATGATATTAAGAGTTTAAAGGAGTAATACTCAGACATGTCAAGGAATATCTCCTAGTTGGGGTTTATTTGTCATGTGTCTCATTATCAAGCCTAGAGGTAGAATTGGGTGAAGACTTAGTACAGGGCCAAAGTGCTAACATTACCAGATTGCACCAGGAGTACCTACCATCCATACAGCTTTGCTGAAGATGATGCCTAGACTCAAAGTAGTATACTGTCAGGTTTCCTAACTGTGAGGCAACTTGTCCTACACCATGTGGCTAAAAAGAAAAAGACACCATCAATAAGACAAAAGGCCTCCAACAGATTGGGAAAGGATCTTTACCTATCCCAAATCGGATAGGGGACTAATATCCAATATATATGAAGAACTCAAGAAGGTGGACTCAAGAAAATCAAATAACCCCATTAAAAAATGGGGCTCAGAGCTGAACAAAGAATTCTCACCTGAGGAATACCGAATGGCTGAGAAGCACCACTTCACTCCAGTCAGAATGGCTAAGATCAAAAATTCAGGTGACAGCAGATGCTGGCGAGGATGTGGAGAAAGAGGAACACTCCTCCATTGTTGGTGGGATTGCAAGCTTGTACAACCACTCTGGAAATCAGTCTGGCAGTTACTCAGAAAATTGGACATAGTACTACTGGAGGATCCAGCAATACCTCTCCTGGGCATATATCCAGAAGATGTTCCAACCGGTAAGAAGGACACATGCTCCACTATGTTCATAGCAGTCTTATTTATAATAGCCAGAAGCTGGAAAGAACCCAGATGCCCCTCAACAGAGGAATGGATACAGAAAATGTGGTACATTTACACAATGGAGTACTACTCAGCTATTAAAAAGAATGAATTTATGAAATTCCTAGGCAAATGGATGAACCTGGAGGGCATCATCCTGAGTGAGGTAACCCAATCACAAAGGAACTCGCACAATATGTACTCACTGATAAGTGGATATTAGCCCAGAAACTTAGGATACCCAAGATATAAGATACAATTTGCTAAACGCATGAAACTCAAGAAGAACGAAGACCAAAGTGTGGACACTTTGCCCCTTCTTAGAATGAAGGAACATTAATGGAAGGACTTACAGAGACAAGGTTTGGAGCTGTGACGAAAGGATGGACCATCTAGAGACTGCCATATCCAGGGATCCATCCCATAATCAGCTTCCAAACACTGACACCATTGCATACACTAGCAAGATTTTGCTGAATGGACCCAGATATAGCTGTCTCTTGTGAGACTATGCCGGGGCCTAGCAAACACAGAAGTGGATGCTCACAGTCAGCTATTGGATGGATCACAGGACCCCCAACTGAGGAGCTAGAGAAAGTACCCAAGGAGCTGAAGGGAACTGCAACCCTATAGGTGGAACAACATTCTGAACTGACCAGTACCCCAAAGCTCTTGACTCTAGCTGCCTATGTATCAAAAGATGGCCTAGTCAGCCATCACTGAAAAGAGAGCCCATTGGACTTGCAAACTTTATATGCCCCAGTACAGGGGAACGCCAGGGCCAAAAAGTGGGAGTTGGTGGGTAGGGGATTGGGGAGGAGGGTATGGGGGACTTTTAGGATAGCATTGGAAATGTAAATGAGGAAAATACCTAATAAAAATATTAAAAAAAAACCTCAGGTGACAGCAGATGCTGGTGAGGATGTGGAGAAAGAGGAACATCCATTCCTGATGGGATTGCAAGCTGGTACAACCCCTCTGGAAATCAGTTTGGTGGTTCCTCAGAAAATTGGACATAGTACTAACAGAGGATGTAGCAATACCACTCCTAGGCATATACCCAGAAGATGCTCCAACAATTAATAAGGACACATGCTCCACTATGTTCATAGCAGCCTTATCTATAATAGCCAGAAGCTGGAAAGAACCTAGATGTCCCTCAACAGAGGAATGGATACAGAAAATGTGGTACATTTATACAATGGCATGTTAAGCAGCTATTAAAAACAATGAATTTATGAAAATCTTAGACAAATGGATGGATCTGGAGTATATCGTCCTGAGTGAGGTAACCCAATCACAAAAGAACACACATGGTATGCACTCACTGATAAGTGGATATTAGCCCAGAAACTTAGAATACCCAAGATACAATTTGCAAAACACAAGAAAATCAAGAAGAAAGAAGACCAACCAAAGTGTGAATACTTCATTCCTCCTTAGAATAGGGAGCAAAATACCCATGGATGTAGTTACAGAGACAATGTATGGATCTAAGACGAAAGGATTAACCATCCAGAGATGACCACACCCAGGGATCCATCCCATAATCAGCCACCAAATTCAGACACTATTGCACATGCCAACAAGATTTTGCTGAAAGGACCCTGATATAGCTGTCTCTTGTGAGGCCATGCCAGTGCCTGGCAAATACAGAAGAGGATGCTCACAGTCATCTATTGGATGGAACACAGGGCCCCTAGTGGAGGAGCTATAGAAAATATCTAAGGAGCTGAAGGAGTCTGCAACCCTATAGGTGGAACAACAATATGAACCAACCCGTACCCCCAGAGCTCTTGTCTCTAGCTGCATATTTAGCAGAAGATGGCCTAGTCAGTCATTATTGGGAAGAGAGGCTCATTGGTCTTGAAAACTTTATATGCCCAAGTACAGGGGAATGCCAGGGCCAAGAATTGGTAGTGGGTAGCAAGGGAGCAGAGTGAGGGAGAGGGTATAGAAGACTTTCGGGATAGCATTTGAAATATAAATGAAGAAAATATCTAATGAAAAATTGAAAAAAAAATAAAGCGCGAGTGTATAGGTTGGGGAGCAGTGGGTGAGGGGAGGGAATAGGGGATTTTTGGAGGGGAAACTAGGAAAGGGTATAACATTTGAAATATAAATATAGAAAATGTCTAATAAAAGAAAAAAGAAAAGAAAGAAAGAGGGACAGAAAGAAAGAAGGGAGGAGCAAAGACAGAGACAGAGAATCAGAGGTGGATATCTACTTGCAATAAATGTCATCAGGTGATTTATTAATTCACAAGGTTTCTCAAAGAAGAGACTTAATATAAAAATTAACATTGGCAGAGCTTCCCTGGAACATTCTTGATTGGAATTGTATCTTGCTTGTACCACACTGGGAATTTGACCCAGGGCGTTAAGCATGCTAGGAAGATGATCCTTCACTGAGATGAGTAACGGGATCCCACTTTCCCTGTTATTTTGAAACAGGTTCATATTAAACAACCTAGGCAAACCTTGAATTTAGACTGTAGCATTTAACTGGAATTAAATTTGGTGGATATCCTTCCTTAGACTCATTAGTGTCTGGGACCCCACATCTGTGTCACCAGTTGGGGCTTATGTTTTGTAGTTCCAGTTGTCTACAGAACAAATACAAAACAAAAGAAAATACCCTCACAAAGACATTAGAATTAAAGATAACCCAATCTCAGAGTTCCTAGAACCTATTTGAACCATTGAATACTTTCATTAACTAGGTTCTTGATCAGAGAACGTTTTTTTATAGAATTTTGGATTGTATTTTCTCTAAAGAGTAAGGAAAATATGGAGGTACACAACTATCCTTTGTGTTACAGAGCTAGGATTTTGCTGAGTTAGTTAAGTAAAGACACCACACATCTCATACCCTTCATCAGAAGTCTTTGTGAAGGTCACTATTGTAACCAAATCTCCTTGCTCTTCCACAATTCTAGGAAACATGAACTTCAGCAGAACTTCTGTCATATAGTTTAATCTATGTTATATATCTCAGTAAATTCTGTCATTATGACAGCTCCTTGTCCATGTCAAATCATTCCAGTGTTTAACAAAAGTAACTGCAAAAGAAACATTTAGAGAAATACCACTTTATGTAATTGCCCTGAATACAAAGACCCCCACTTTGTGTGTGTGCAGACACAGGTAGAGACCGGAGTTATCAATGGGGGTCTTCTTCAATTCATTTCCACTTTAATTTTGATGCAGGTTTCACTGCATTGAGATTTCACAGATCTGACTTGACTGGGGAACAAGTACCAGGAATCCTTCTCTCTCTTTTCTCAACCCCCCTGCACAGGAATTGTAAGCATGCTGCCATGTCAGGCTTACATTTTTAAATGTGGGTACTAAGACTAAACATAATGTGGGTGCCAAGGTTGAATATAGGCTTGCCTTAGTGGAAAACGCTTTAGCAACTGAGCCATCATCTCTGCCTTAAACATTTTCTTTATAACCTGAGCGAAGCCGAGTTAGGCACCCATGCTTTGCCTTTGTTTACTGAGACTTAAGCTTGAGTTCTTAGATTCTTATCCCCAGCTAATATGTCCTTGTTGGTTTTAAAACTTGAATAGAAAGAACATTGTTGAGATTTTACTCATGAATCAATGACTGGGCCCTGACCTGAGCATGGGAGCTTCTGTCACATAACTGTAAAACTGGTGCTACAAACTTAGCTGAAGATCCAGGGGGTTATCCTAATACCTGAGATCTCACCCATGGATGTCTTCCTATAAAACATGGGAAATTACCTCCAGGTTCTTACTGACAGAAATAGACAAGGCAAGCTGTTGCTTTTGGGTTTAAGAATTTGTTGCCTTTAGGAATGCATTACAGAGGGCTGGAGAGATGCCTCTGTGATGGAGAGCACTGACTGCTCTTCCAGAGGTCCCGAGTTCAATTTCTAGCAACCACATGGTGGCTCACAATCATCTATAATGTTATCTAATGCTCTCATCTGGAATGCGGGTGTACATGCAGACAGAACTCTCACGTACATAAAGTATATAAGTAAATGTTTAAATAAAGAGAATGCAATGCAGAGAAGTCACCTGTGTTTGCATCATAAACTTTCTATGTCGCCAGGAATAAGAGTTTCCTGAGAAGCATTTCAGCCTCGTAAGGTTCTTGTGTTTCTCACACCAAGGAAAGGCTTGACAGAGTAGTGCACAACAAACATGGGCTGAATGAATGAGGGCTGCTATCTGCCCCAGTTTCCTTCCTTCTCTTCTCCCAGTAAGTGTTGGGTTCTGAGATAATTCTACCATTTTTTTTTCCTAATATACTTCATTAATGTCAGTCACACCTATGGGAAAAGAACTGAGGTCTACTTTTGGAAATTATCCCAGAACAGAATAAAAGTACTTCAAAGAATTAAATGAACTGGAGAGATGTTAATTGGGTGAATGGTATCCTACTGTCCCACACAGGGGCATCTGCTCCCTTACCACTGCTCCTTTCTGCCCTTCTTAGTAACCCCAACTCTTAAAGTTGTCTTCCCATTTTTCAGCCCCATTAGTCTCTCACCTAAGATTTGACTCCTTGTAAGATTCTTGCCCTTTTCTGGCCTTTTCATGCACACATCAAAACCATAGAAGAGTGCAGTGTCAGAGTCCAACTGCTGCTAAGACACTGAGTGCTTTTCTGCTGCTGCTGACAAGCGCATGCTTGATAAATCCTCTGCCAGTGATCATTTATTAGTGATAGGAACGGCAGTTCTGCCACAAGTAGAAAGAGTAAAAAGAGAAAACTTTAATTTCAGTTTGTCTGAGTCTAGAAACAGGTCTTGAAAACAAGCTACTCCTGTTTCTCAAGTCATTTCTCTTTCAGCCACCCTTCTCTGTTCCTGCCCCACATCTCTCCTCCAGCTGCCCCTCTTCTCAAACACTCTTATGCCCTTGTTCAGATATGCCTTAATACATATGTATTACAGACACAAAGTTCTCTAGTGCCATGTGCTTCTTCTCTAAGATTTTTCTTTGTGGATTTTGCTCCTCAGAGCCAAGGTTCCAATTCACACAGGATCCATCAATAACTAAAATCCAAGAAACAATATGTCTAGCTATTAGCTGATTCTTTAGCTAAATCTATTTGCATGGGTTAAAGCTAAACACATGTAGAAACATCTTTTAATTACATTTTTGTGTTTTGATCCTTTTTGAGTTTTGAAAAAGAGAAACATTAAGTAACCTCAGTCTGCTTGGCTGACTCCCTTCTCAGACCCTGACATATGATCTAATTTCAGTCGTTCCTGTGTTTGTCTTTTATACCTCTTATTATGCCAGCCCAAGGTAATTTTCTGTGTTAAAGGAATTGTTCTCCATGGCATCCAGTATGGTGCAGTAACTACACATGTGACTGTTTCCGGTGGGGGTCTGTTACAATGCTTTGGAAAATGCATATTTAATTTCACTAATTTTAATGTGTAGCCCATTCAGCTAGTGGCTGCCATACTGGACTGTGCGCATTAAGATAGATTCATGCAATCCTATGGCTTTGAAAGCTAGGTATGTTGCAGGTATGTTGATTTCATACCTGCATTTACTAGCCATATTCTTTACTTGTCTCACCTATTATCTTTGGTTCCCTGGCTACAGGTCATTTTCACAATGGATGCTGATAACCTCCACAGTGACTATGGATGACCTCTAAAATGACAGACAATGGCCAAGGTGAACTCCTTCAGTGTTCATCCTGTTGTGACATCCTGCTTCTTTAACATTGTTCCACATTGCTACAGAACAAATTATATTTAACACATGTACATTCCTCCATTGTGCTGCTAAAACCATCATATTAACTTCTACCCATGCTATAACAATGACCTCAACCTGAGCGGTTTTCTTATTATGTTATCTATAAGTCTAACAAAGTTATTATTGTATTATAAGCACGGTGTCCACAATATCTAAGCACACTTTTCTTTTTTTTTAAATTTTTAATATTTTTTTATTACGTATTTTCCTCAATTACATTTCCAATGCTATCCCAAAAG
Organism: Mus caroli; assembly: GCF_978045245.1. NCBI lineage: Eukaryota > Metazoa > Chordata > Mammalia > Rodentia > Muridae > Mus > Mus caroli. The sequence goes on along the minus strand of NW_028227274.1, from coordinate 13,376,061 downwards.
TCCCCCATACCCCCCCCCACTTCCCTACCCACCCATTCCCATTCTTTTGGCCCTGGCATTCCCCTGTATTGGGGCATATAAAGTTTGCAAGTCCAGTGGGCCTCTCTTTCCAGTGATGGCCGACTAGGCCATCTTTCGATACATATGCAGCTAGAAACAAGAGCTCCGGGGTACTGGTTAGTTCATCATGTTGTTCCCCCTATAGGGTTGCATATCCCTTTAACTCCTTGGGTACTTTCTCTAGCTTCTCCATTGGGAGCCCTGTGATCCATCCAATAGCTGACTGTGAGCATCCACTTCTGTGTTTGCTAGGCCCGGCATAGTCTCACAAGAGACAGCTATATCTGGGTCATTTCAGCAAAATCTTGCTAGTGTATGTAATGGTGTCAGCGTTTGGAAGCTGATTATGGGATGGATCCCTGGATATGGCAATCTCTAGATGGTCCATCCTTTCGTCACAGCTCCAAACCTTGTCTATGTAACTCCTTCCATGGGTGTTTTGTCCCCAATTCTAAGAAGGGGCATAGTGTCCACACTTTGGTCTTCATTCTTCTTGAGTTTCATGCATTTAGCAAATTGTATCTTATATCTTGGGTATCCTAAGTTTTGGGCTAATATCCACTTATCAGTGAATACATATTGTGTGAGTTCCTTTGTGATTGTGTTACCTCACTCAAGATGATGCCCTCCAGGTTCATCCATTTGGCTAGGAATTTCATAAATTCATTCTTTTTAATAGCTGAGTAGTACTCCATTGTGTAAATGTACCATAATTTCTGTATCCATTCCTCTGTTGAGGGGCATCTGGGTTCTTTCCAGCTTCTTGCTATTATAAATAAGACTGCTATGAACATAGTGGAGCATGTGTCCTTCTTACCGGTTGGGACATCTTCTGGATATATGCCCAGGAGAGGTATTGCTGGATCCTCCAGTAGTACTATGTCCAATTTTCTGAGGAACCGCCAGACTGATTTCCAGAGTGGTTCTACAACTAAGCACACTTTTCCTGATTGGGCCTTCTAGCAGAGAATCCAGGTTCTTGCCCTATTCATTTTACAGAATCCAAACACTTCCTTGTTGTTTTGTGTCCCCAAAGCCAGTAGTGTGACCTCATTCTGATCCAGATGTTTTCAATATTTCTCTTTTCAATGATCAGAGCCACAAAATATTCTTGAGCTTACAGTCTCCCATGGATCCCGCATTTGTAGCATGGAATTATCTTCTCCTTTCAAAGTTCATGACTTGGCCATAGTTAAATGCCCTCTTATAATTTCTGAGGTTTCCAACATGGTTATCTTATGAGGAAATGACTCTTATTGTGAGAGAGTGACCTTTGTCTCTGATCACATGATCTCAGGACCTTTGTGAGTTAGTTATACCCTAGTTTTGAAATGGGTTTTCTACCACTGTGCCCCATTCTTGTTGCTTCATGATATTTCCTTCCAAAAGCCTTTCTCTTGTTTGGCAAATATTCTTCATGATTTACAGAACCCTCCCCACGTCTTCTAAGGGCTCTCTTCAACTTCTGTTTCCTTGTAGACACCATCTGTAAACACCCAGAAGAAACAATAAGAGCAATATACAAAATACCACCTTTTCCAATCTATGAGATTCACTTAATAGAATTAGCTCACAAACCTATTAGCTTTTGAATTGTATTAAAGTAAAATTTTGCTTATGTATATTGTCCATCTCCCCCTGTAATATTTATCTACAGAATAAACAGGGACTTATCTTCTAGTTTATTGTGCAATTCCTAAGACTAACACCAGTGATTATGCTTTTTAAATATCTGTTGAATGAATAGACATAATGATGTTGATAAATAATGATGTAATAGTAAAGATTTGCTGATTTTTACTCTATTTCAATAAATTTTAATAAAGGCTTGTGGTATTATCTAAAAGTATATATTCATTCACTCATGGATAATATGTGCACATTTATCTTTTCCATTCTCAAACTAAATTTTTAAGCTAATTTAACTTCATTGTCATAATTTACAAAGGAAATATTGTGGTCTTATGATTGCTCTTAATAAAACTATATTTGCTTATTGTACCATGTAAATGTAGGTACATGATAAATTATGTTTTCATGAGAACAAATAATTCCAATGAAAGCAAGTAAAAGAAACACATTACTAATAAAATTAAATATATTCTTATTTTCAAGAATAACATTAATATCCAATTCACTGATTAAAATTGCATCCTCCATCAATGCAAAATTTCCCAATTCCTCATTAATACCTGTACATAGAATAGCACACTAATTGTTGCCATGGTAATTTACAAAGCCTGTAATTCTCAGGCAAAATCTTCCTTTTCTGTTTTAAATATTTATAAAGAATAATTAGATGTTTCCATCATGTTGCATGTCACAATTTTATGTGTCTGTCCAACAGTCCATATCTAGATTACATACTGTAAAGCTAAACCAGTTAAATCTTAAATGAGGCATGGATTAGTTACTCAGTATTGGGTACTGAAGCATTTTGAAGGGGGCTTTAATAGATAGACTCTATAGTTTGGACTAAATCCATCTTGGCAACTGCTTCCTGTGACCAACTTAATAACTGCTGGTCAGAGTGGTGTATTTTCTCCAGCAGCCAAAAAGACAGTTATAAATAGTCACAGATTCATATAGTTTATTTCATGTATCAGGGGATGTACTTGTGTTGAAGGAAAAGCCAGGAGAGTAGGTATGCAAATATCTTGGAATTTATTTCTAAACCAGAAATAGGAACATTATTTCATCAAAATTCAAAACTGTAGTAATCAACTAAGAAATAAAAGTTATGCCTGGCAAAATGTGTGAGTGGATATAGGTGTTTGTTTCCAATCCTGGTGACCTGAGTTCAATTCCTAGGATCTACCTAGTGGAAAAAGTAAACCATCTCTCATAATCACAAGTTGTCCTCTGATTTCTACACAATTTCTGTGACACACACACACACACTGCTGGGTTTTTTTAAAAAAAAGAAGTATTAAAAGTGTTGTCATGTAGAAATAATTATTAATAAATAAATCCCAGCAAGGGTTTGTCACCCACCCAAATCGTTTATGTTCCTGAATGAAAGAGACTCACATAGAGTTTATATTTTAATATTCCTTAAAGAACATAATGCCTGGGCAACTGCCCAACCCTCCAACCTGTTACTCCTGAGTTACTACTTACTAAGTCTATGTTATCTTGGCTGTCCTGGACCCAGTTAGGCAACCCTCTGGATGTTCTTTTCTGGCTCCTTCACATGGAGGCTTTGCCTCTCTGTTCTGCATTCTTCTCAGCTATTGCATCTCTCCTTTCCTCCACAATCTCCTAGCATGGTGGAGCTCCTCTCTTTTTTTTTTTTTTTTTTTGCCGTTTTCTTCTCAGTCCCAAGTCAGGGAATCCTAAAATCCCACCTCTGTCTGTCCTCCCCAACCGTTGGCTGTTGGCATCTTTATTTACCAATCAGAACCAATTGTGGACAGGTTCCCAAAAGCTACATACAGATCTTCTCATGTAAACACTTTGGGGGAGGTATATAATTAACATTCATAATACAAACAGCTACAGTTCCACTCACCTGTGCACCCCTCTTTTTGTTTCTGCATTACTTTATGTTGAAGCAGAGGTTGATATCCGGTGCACTCTCTAACCCAGTGGTACGCGTTTTACTGATGAACAACTATAGGGTGTTTGTGTATGGCAGACCTGGGGCTGAGATCTGGCTGTGTCATGTTCTATGTTACTCTATATTGTCTAAAACTGATTATTTTCCTACTGTGTCATGCCATGAGATACTAGGTTGGTTTTGACCTTATTTTGAGGGTGAAAAATGACTGTGCACCTTGGTGGACAAGTGAATGGTGGTGTCCTTTTTCAAGAATAACCATGTAGCAAAGACTGATGGTACGTACCAATAATTTATCTGAATGTCCAGTGTACTCTCATTCTCAAGGACAACAAGCAGAGAACTCCAGACTATCCCCGTCGTTTCATTTCAGCTTGGTCTCCACTATAGACAAGCTGTGCTTAAACTTCTCTCGTCCCATCTTCTGTTCACTCATCTGGAATTGCTGTTGACTGTTGACTCATTCCTTCATCCCTTGTCTCCTGGGGTCAGTTCTCCTCTTTGTCTTTTTATCTGGAATCAGTTTTGAAGCTTCATTTTCAAGCTGTTATGTGGAGTGGCTTCATTTGGGACCTCTGTAGCATGGTTCTTTTCCGGCTCCAATTGGTTCTTTCTCTTAACTAATACAGGGACTCTTATACTCCAATCTATTTCCCTCATTTGCCTCTCTGGAGCTCTTTCAAACTTTTCACCTCTTTTGCCCTTTATAGCCATCCTATAACCTACATATATCCATGCATTCAGTATAGGTACAAGTATTATATGCTATGTAATATGTGATCTTAGAAGTTCAGCAATAAAGAAGAGAACAAACAAACCTTCATTTGTCTTGATCAGGGTTATCAGGGAGAGTAGATGTAACTTCCCCCCAGCCTGAAGCAGGCTGAGACAGACCTTGACTTTGCTGCCACTAAGGAAATTACCTAGGGCGGAGCCTTCCTCCCTAGATCACTCTATTGTTTAGCCACCACCTCTGTTCCTCTTCAAGATAGGCTACCTGCTGGGAGGCCATTGAACTACGCCCTATCCTCCGTGTTGTCACCTGCAGCTGGTTCCATGCTCCAAGGATGAATTGGCAGGAATGGGACCCCCCTTCCCTTTATAAGAGCATTTTCCACTAAACATTTGAGCTTTGATCAGGAACCTTGACTTAGCTCCATTTTTCTCTAGACAGACTAATTCCCCTCTCTTTCATCTCCAGCCTGCCACTCAGGTGTACCCTGTCCATGTGAGCCGCTTGCCGGCTCACAACAAGTAGAGCTATATGGAACATTTCCCATTAAACCAATCATTTGTTGTGGTTTTATTGTTTTGGTTTTTTTTTTTTTTCAGTTAATTCAGTAGCTGTAGAAAGACACAACTCTATTTGCCTATATCTCTGTTAAAATGCACTCAAGATATGGGGATTATCCTGGTCATCTGACAGGTATTTAATAGCTTTATTTTTAACTGTAGTGATCTGGGTTAGGGGGATAAACTATAAATAAAACATAACACTAGCTAATATTTATGGTATAATAATATCAGCTAGTAAATACTGTCAAGATAAATAAGAATTTTGTGATTATTAACAATATAGTTTGCAATTTTCTATGGAATTTTAAGTTAATTGTTCTGTGCCCATGAGATTTTGACAGATTTGCAAACATAGCAGTTTAATTCTTCATATATTTACTTAGAACTGCATGGTAAATTTCAGTGTGCCATGTTAGTATAGTAATTCATACACACCACACCAACAAGCATTGTCCTTTTTGTAACTATGATTAGAGAAAGGATCTTCATATAGTTTACATAGAAGTTTTATGCATGGCCATCTATATCTAGCAAGCTGAGATTGTTCCTGTCTCTGTATTGAGACAGGTAGAGGACTGAATTCTATTTACATGACATACAGAGAAATCTGATAACTATGTAAAGGCTCCAAGAGGAACAAATCCACTCAATGCAGTTATGAGTCAGGGTGAATATAAATAAATATGACCTTTTCCCTATATGCCTGACTCCAGTACATTAAAGGTTAGAGAGTGATGAGACAATGATAATTTAATAAATTCCAAGGCAAGCCTACCTAAAACTTTCATGTTATATAATTATTCAATACCACCTACTTTACGAATCTTACCTTTATCTCCTTGACTTCTTTCCTTCCTCTCTCCCTCTCTGCATATCATTACCTAGTCAAGGATAAGTATACAAAAAGACAATTACTCTCTCTTTCAAATAGTTCCTTTCCAGAAACCAGGGATTCATCTAAGTTCACAGAATTTATGACATACATCTATAACTTATAACTCTATTATAAAAATCTTTAACTAGTTTAATGTTACACTCTATTGTATATGGTACATAGACTGTGATTGTTCATTTAAAACACAGCATTGATAACTGTTAGGGTTTGAATGGGAAATGTCCACCACAGACCCATGTAATGCATGGTGCATTGTGAGCTTTTGGGAAGAAATTGGATCAGTCTTGTGATGGAGTAATAGCATGATGGCATTATCTGGAAGTGGTAAAAATTTGAACATGTGACTGACTAATTGGAGGAAGTAGTTACTGGGGGTGCTTGTACTGGCCTTTTCTATATTCCCCTTCTCTGATCTCTGGCTTTCATGAGTAGATGAACCTATTCTTTAAGTGTTTCCACCACTATATTCCTCCGAAAATTATCATGTCAACCCATAACCACGGACCAAAAGCCTCTGAAACCTAAGTTAAGATAAATCTTTCCTTGAGTTGTCTGCAATTTAAATCAGTGGTATAGAAAATTTGAAAAACATAGGGAGTGTAAGATAAACTCTGTGTCTGTGTCTGTCTCTGTCTCTCTTATCTTTCTCCTTCCTCCTTCCTACTTTCTTTCTTTCTTTCTTTCTTTCTTTCTTTCTTTCTTTCTTTCTTTCTTTCTTGTGGTAAGAACTTTTAACTTGTATCTACTTTCTTTTTTTTCAAACTTTTTATTAGATATTTTCTTCATTTACATTTCAAATGCTATCCTAAAAGTCCCCTATACCCTCCCCCTCCCCCTGCTCCCCTACCAACCCACTCCTACTTCTTGGCCCAGGAGTTCCCCTGTACTGGGGCATAAAAAGTTTGCAAGATGAAGGGGCCTCTCTTCCCAATGATGGCTGACTAGGCCATCTTCTGCCACATATGCAGCTAGAGAAATGAGCTCTGGGGGTATTGGTTAGTTCACCTTATTGTTCCACCTATAGGGTTGCAGACTCCTTCAGCTCCTTGGGTAGTTTCTCTAGCTCCTCCATTGGGGACCCTGTGTTCCATCCAATAGATGACAATGAGCATCCATTTCTGCATTTTCCAGGCACTGGCATAGCCTCACAGGAGACAGCTATATCAGGGTCCTTTCAGCAAAATCTTGCTGGTATATGCAATAGTGTCTGCATTTGGTGGCTGATTATGGGATGGATCCCCGGGTGGGGCAGTCTCTGTGTGATCCATCCTTTCATGACAGTTCCAAACTTTGTCTCTGTAACTCCTTTCATGGGTATTTTGTTCCCTATTCTAAGGAGGAAAGAAGTATACATGCCTTCTTCTTGAGTTTCATGTGTTTTGCAAACTGTATCTTGGGTATTCTAAGTTTCTGGGCTAATATCTACTTATCAGTGAGTACATATCAAGTGAGTTCTTTTGAGATTGGATTACCTCATTGAGGATGATATCCTACATATCCATCCATTTCGTCAAGTAACATATAAAGGCAGGCCTATTAGAATTACACCAGACTTCTTACCAGAGATTATGAAAACCAAAAGATCCTGGACAAATATCATACAGTCTCTAAGAGAACACAAATGCCAGCCCAGGCTACTATACCCAGTCAAACTCCTCAATTACCATAGATGGAGAAACCAAAGTATTTCATGACAAAACCAAATTCACACAGTATCTTTCCACAAATTCAGCCCTTCAAAGGACAAAAAGGGAATACACCAACACAAGAACAGAAACTACACCCTAGAAAAAGCAAGAAAGTAATCCTTCAACAAACCTAAAAGAAGACAACCACAAGAACAGAATCCCAACTTTAACAACAAAAATAACAGGAAGCAACAATTACTTTTCTTTAATATCTCTTAATATCAATGGACTCAATTCCCCAATAAAAAGGCACAGAGTAACAGACTGGCTACACAAACAGGACCCAACATTTTGCTGCTAACAGGAAATGCACCTCAAGGAAAATGACAGACACTACCTCAGAGTGAAAGGCTGGAAAGTAATTTTCCAAGCAAATGGTCCAAAGAAAGCTGAAAAGTAGCCATTGTAATATTGTATCTACTTTCTTAACAAATTTTTGTCTGTACCAAGTGCAGCTTGTTAGAGGTCGTAGAACCCACTTCTCTTGCCTAGCTGGAACGTTATGCCTGTTAATTAAAATGCTTTGCTCCACTCACTATTAAGAGTCCTTGATTCTATAAGTTTCACAATTTTAGATAATGAGAGATGAGTGAAGCTGCAGCATTTGTCTTTTTCATGAATAGCATCTTTCACTCACTTTAATCTTCTTTAGGTTCATTAATGTGACATGTTACAGAATTCCCAATGTTTAATGACCGAAGGGTAACCCATTGCATGTATAAAACACATTTTTCTATGAATTCATCTCTTGGTGGACATTTAAGTTATTTTCAAGTATTGATTTTAATTAACAGTGCTGCAATGAACCTAAGAGTACAAACAGTTTTTGATATCTGGTTCTCAATGGTTTTAGATAAACAATCAGAATTGGATTAAACTTTTTGCTAATTTAAAGGATCACCAACACAGCTTTTTTCAGTGGATTTAGTGTTTTAAACAGCACCAACAATGTATAAGCCATATGTATTCATGACAACCTTTTCTTTTGATCTGTTGATAGTGTGTCAGAGTGTATAATTTTTCACATATTTGTGTATACTTTCAGAAATAGAATGTAAATAACCTCTGCATACAGTTTAGAGAAAAGGGAGCACAGATTTAAAAAACAAAACAAAACAAAACAGAAAGTGGAAGAGACTGCTTTTAAGCAGTGTCATCTGGCAAGGATAGAATTACTCCAGTCAAGCACACAGACCAGCTTTGGTTGCCTGCACAAAACCTGCACAAAGCTAAGCTGCTAGTCAACATTACAATATGGCACATGCACTCCCACCCCTAGTGGAGGAGACACTTGAGAGTTGGTAACTACTTGGGAAGGACAAGGCCGTTTTCTTTAGGGGTATGACCCTTATAGATTGGTGATGCTCCAGTGGATGGTCTCAGACATTTGGGCATATGGCCAGCACTAATATGATGCAGTGAGTTATGTTTTAAGGAGCAGAAAAGAATGTATAAAATCGGAAGAAGAGTTTGAGAGATCTGGGAGGAACTAGAGAATAGAAGGTGAACATGATCAAAGTACACTGCATCCATATGTGAATACTTGAAGAATAACTTAATATAATGTGTTTAAAACGTAGCATGTAAAATCTCTTTGAGCATGGGTCATTATGCCACAAGTTGAGATGTGCAAATGTTTGTTAAGCTTATATTAGCATTGGTATACCACACTGAAGGAAGACAGTTTGGACTCTACATCAAAACAAATTCATAATATTTGCATAATTTTACAAAAGTAAATTCTTTAGGGTCTATTTCTTTGTCTATGTTTTCATACAAAATTTTGTGATTTGATGATAAAGAAACGATGGTAGGCAAAATTAGAAAGAAACTTCTGAGATGACTTCGTTGACAGTCTCCCTCAGGGCTCACTCCAGGAAGAGATGCTGTGCCTCAAAGCAGAGTCATGCAGACACATTCTGCCCGCTGATAATTTGGCTATTCCAGATGTCCCAATGTAATCATTCAAGGCAGCTTGTGAACAAGGCTTGCAACACCATGGTAGCCTTGCTGTGAGAGATAATAGAGTTCTTCTATTACAGGAAGATTCCATTTGTTTCCAAGTTTTTGTGTATTTATCTCTCCAAAAGATAAAGTCTTAAGGAAGAGGGTCAAACTCATGAGGTACAGTTTGCAAGCAAACTGTAAAATCTTCATTTGAAAAGAAAGAAAGAAAGAAAGAAAGAAAGAAAGAAAGAAAGAAAGAAAGAAAGAAAGAAAGGAAGGGAGAAAGGAAGGGAGAAAGGAAGAGAAAGAGAAAGGGAGAGAGGGGAGAGAGAGAAAAAAAGAATGGATGGGGAATACTACCCTGCCTATATATAAAAAAATTAGGTATGCCTCACACAGAGTTAAACACAGTAAGACAGAGCATCCTGCATCCAAAAATCAATCTCTAGATGTGAGGTTTTCCTATATTCAGCATGGATCCAGGGACTCAGACTTGCCTCGGGTGGTAAGGGAATGGAAAAAAAAAAATAGACAAACACAGAGACAGAAAAATAAAGCCAAGGTCATGAGCATGGGGCTCTCTGCAGGAGAAACCAGAGCACCCAGAAGATCAGCATGTTTATTATATACATTTGAAAAGGGTGGTGGGGTTATTGGATACAGCTGAACAAGGAGTTGGGGTTATTACACACAGATGGACAAAGGAGCAGGCTATTAAACACAAAACCAAGGAGGTTTGGACAAGGAGGCAGGTGTTGCTAACTTAGTAAGATCAATTTCTGTATATGAGCATTCTGAAGGCTGTAAATATACAGAGGGAGAAAGCTATGATGGGCATTTTTTTGCACATATTATCAATACTTAACACATGGATCAAAAGAAGGCTTTGTTACTTTTCTACAAGTTTAATGCTGACTATGATGTGGGTGCCATTCCTCTATAGGTCTAAAGCTAAGGAGTCCATGATTGCCCATTTCCACAGTACCATTAACTCAAGGATTCATTCATTCAAGGCTTCACCCACACCCTACAACCAGCGTTTCAGTGTGTGGAAAGTGTGGTACTATAGTCACATTCCATAAAGCCAAACAACACTCTCTTATCCACTATACTTGATTCTGAAGTATACATCTCCCTACTTTCGTTAACTAGGGGTTATTGCATCTTCTATGAATCACATTTTACATATATTATCTAGAGATAGACTATTATATGTGAAGCTTTATTTATACATGTAATATATACATTTGTGCAATGTTTAAATCACAGAATTATTGAGGCATTAGGACAGTTCTTGTTTAAAGCCTGTCATGAGCTCATTAGGATATGGCATATCAGCAGAGTATGGCAAAATAAAGTAGAAATGAACTATTATTCAATTGGGAGAATGAAGTCAATATACACAAAACTGCAAAGAGATGTCTAAGGTAAAAGAAAAAAAATCTAAAATTGACTTGGCTTAGATCCATGCAGAATATCTACGATTATGCATAGGGGGCTTTAAAGTGTTAATCAATAATAATTATGTAGATATTTTATAGAGTGTTTTCTTAAAATGGTACCTTAGGTAACACAGACTGATCCTATGCTCACTATTCAACTAAGGATGAGCTTGAATTCCTGATCCTCTTGACTTTGCCTCTGAGTGCTTAGGTTAAAATCTTGCATCACTGAAGAACACTTGTATGCTTTTTTGGAGACTGAATCTAAGCCTTCATGTATAATAGGCTACTGAATGCAGCCATGCAATCTTTTTACAGAGGTATTTATAGTTATTTACACACATTTTCTTGGATCCCCCAGGCATAATATTATAAGAAAATATAGTCTTTAGCACCAGATTACTGATAAAGAAAGAAATTCAAAGATAATTAATGAGTTGTCAGTTGCTGTAATTATACTACTAACCTTCCTGAATATGAGCACTAACATGTCAGGGTTTCAAACTCTTTAGAAGAGAAACAGGGATAGTAGTAATAATAATATCATGTCACACTGATATTTCAAAAAGGAGTAAATGTATGAGAAGTGCGAAGAAAACATAAACATCAATGAATGCTATCAGAAGATTTTTCTGATGATATAAGAAAGGTCGAAGATGTGAATGTGGGTGTTTCCTGATATGCAGTTTACTGATTGCTTTTTGCACAGCTGTTTTTGAGTGAAAGTATATGGGACAAAGTCAACAACTTTAGATTCAGTGTGTGTGTGTGTGTGTGTGTGTGTGTGTGTGTGTGTGTAAGAAACAGAGGTAAATGGGAATTCAAGCCTAAGGTCTGAACAATAAAGATCAAATTTTACTAAGATATAAGGGTGGGGAACAATGTAATATTGTTAAATCTTCTATAGAAGTTTGATCTGATTTTTAGAACAGGGATGTTTTTTCAGAACTAACTAGTTTGAGGTTTGTGATAGAGGGGAGGACTGGATATCTTGGATTCCTGTTATAAAGCTAATCATGCTAGATATTTTTAATGTCATACAGTGACTTCTAGTATTTAATAACATGGAGTCAAAGAAAACACTGACTTTAGATTCTGCCCTAGAAATGTCTGTGTTATATTTAATAAAGATAGGAAGTTTCCAGTTAAATCAGTAGTGCGGTTAAAAATTTGTATACAGAAAACTTGTATAAAGAAACCCATATTTCCTTTTGCTAGCCTATCTAAAATTTATGATTCTTGTGTGTAATTATATATTGTCTTTAATATTATAAATTGGAGTCAGACAATAAAGAAATCATTTAATAATATCAGTTTTCTATGTTACATTCTTTTGGAAGTAAATAACATTTAATATTTCTATTATGTTCAGCAAACAGTTGAATCTCTGAGTCTTATTTTCAACAATTGGAAATGGATTCTTTTTAGGAAAATTTGAAAAAACTGTATGTGAAAAAAACAAACATGAGCCGTATATGATGGTGCTTGCTTACTTAATATTCATGTGTTCGTCTATTCATGTATTAATTGCCTAATCTCAATTTTCCTCATTTCATTGGCTGAAGATCACAGTGAATCACACAGCTTGAATTTCCATCCATTCAATAATCAATCTATTGAGAATGACACATTTCTCATTGGATTATACAGTGTTCTGGAAGATTGGAGAACTAAAGAGTGACCAAGTAAGACTTTATTGAAAAGGGCCACTTTAGAAGTGTGGACCTTCCATGGCTAAGATAGTAAGACTGTCCCAAAGAGGAGGAGGTGGAAGAAGGAGTAGGTGGTGGAAGAAGGAGGAGGAGGAGGAGCAGGAGGAGGAGGAAGATGAAGAAGAGGAGGGGAGGGGGAGGAGGAAGAAGAAGAAGACCACCCACCACCACAACCCCAATTATCAACAACAACAGTAACAACAAGAACACAAAGAATAAGAACATCAGTGTTTGCAAAGATGTGCTGAGTCCATGCTTATGTGTGTTCAAGCCTGTAAGTGAACCCTCAGAATCATCTCTGTGTCACTCATAGGTCATTTACAGACATTTTCCTGTCTTCTTCAATTCCTGGTGACAGTGAGCTCTTTCAGTTCTGTGGCCAAGAACTTCCTCATTCTAGGCACATAACTGCTATGGAATCCTCATTGGTCAGTTGTCCTCCTTCTGTGCTTTTGATTCTCTTGAATATCTCCTGATATCTAAGGTACTAAAGACTAAAATGAAATAGTTTTCCTCACTCATCCCTTCAGTCATGAGCATTTGGAATCTATTGAAAAAATCTCTCCATTTTGTTTGTGTGAGGCAAAGGTTTGCTTTAGAGGGACCTTCTATAAGCTGAGATGAAGCACTCCTTTCACAAAAATTTTACGTGAAAATTCTGGAAGTCTTTGTGATTCTTTAGAGAGAATATGTTTAAAAAAAAACAAGTGGTTATTTTAAAACCATTACAGGTTTCTTAAAGACGTGATGTGTAAGAAATGTGAACTGCTTAGAAAGTACATTGAATGACTGGTTCCTGCTATAAATAAAGTTGGCCAGCTGTTGAGGAAAATTTCTTATAAAGCTCACATAACAAAGCTTGCATTTTGCTATAATATCTTTAAAACTTATGTTGAAAACAACAAAAAGAAGCATATGGAACACTCTAGCAAATTCTAAAAAGGAATCAGGAAAAGCACTGCCTAATGTCTCATGATAGTTAGATATCTGCTGTGAAGAGTTGCAGAGAGAGAATCGTAACTGCAATCAGATTGTAAAATGAAAATGAAATCAGATGAATATCCCTGAAGGGAAGTGTCACTGCCAGAAAAATCAGCAGTTAAAATTCAGTGCTTTAGCCATTTCAGAGAGTCCTTGACAGACTGCTTAGTGGACATTGGTCTTAATCTATTCAATTTGTTTTAACACTCTGGTCCTTTAAAATGCACTTCATGAGTCTCCCTTTGATTTAGGAAATTCAGCTGTTTTTCAGCAGTGAAACTGAACAAATAAGGCTACTGAAGGTCATCTCCATCACTGTCTTACAGGATATGGTTATATGCTCCTGACCTTTGAACATTAAACCAAGGGTTGAACATCATGATGTTTGAAAGGTGGGGATTTATTGTGCCCTATCAATGAAAATGTGTCATCATTATTCAACCAAGAGAATAATTAGCATATGGCATCTTTTCTAGTTGTCTATTGCCTCTACATTCTGGCCACACTCTGAGAGCAAGAAGTATCTTATGGTTTCTGTTATTCCAACGAGACTACAACCTGTCACAAAGAAGAGGAGCTGCAAATATGAGAGTTCTAGGAGGTTACAGTAGTATTAAAGGGCTTATAGGAGTGCTGATTAAACTCTACAGAGTATATGATGCAGTAAATTCAAAATGTATTTATAGAGAATACTGACCAACTAATAAATAATTTTAAAGTAAGATTTTACTGCCTATAAAATCAGAGTACAAAACAACTTAAAATAGTCATAGAGTATGCATGTTTGTATGTGTGTGTGTGTGTGTGTGTGTGTGTGTGTGTGTGGTGTAGTGTGTACGCTAGAGGTCAACCTTAGGTGTTGTTTATCAGGAACACTTTCTGGTTTTCTTGAGACAAATCTCTTTCCCTGGGACCTGGGACTGTGAGGTCAGACTAGGCAGTTTGACCAATGAACTACATGTATCCACCTGTGTGTGCCTACTCAGGTCTGTGACTATAAACACACAGCAGCATGTTCAGTCCTTTCTGTAGATGTTGGGGATTCAACTTTGATCCTTATGTTTATGCAGCAAGCACTCTACTGACTAAGCTGTCTCTTTACCTTGGAATAATGTATGTATAAATGTAACTTATATTGTACTTGCTTATTGAAATGGAAACCTTTTGTCTTCAAATGTATGCAACTGGAAAATCAAATCAAGTGTTACACACGAGGAAGGCAAGTGGGAATGAGACAACCTTAGAGTGACTAATGAAGGATACACGAAGATACACTTATTGTTGAGGTCGTCTATCATCCAAAGCACAAAGAACTTAATCTGGGCTGCCCTGGACCCTGTCAGATGGCTATACTGTTCTAGCACTGCAAACAGAAATGGTAGCCCTTGATAGACCTGTGATGTTTCTAGACTCAGATAACAGAAGCATTACAATCCAGAAATAGGATACATGCCAGTGATGGGGCACCAAGAGTTCTTAGTTCTAATTAGCTGTCCAGCAGCTTGCCAGAGGGCCTGGATCCTCCCAATGATACTTGTCATGATGCTACTTATGTTCTCTAAGTTAGGACATTCACTTCACATGAATTGGGCCATTTTCTAATTATTAATTTGAAAGTACCAGACTATCAAGATGTTAGTTTTAAAAGACTTTGTTTAAATGCAGTCAATCCAAGCCACTTTGCATGTAAATTTAATTTTTTAATTTTCTTTCTTTCTTCCCTTTCTCTCTTCAACCCCCATTCTCCTTCAAACTCATGGCTTCTATTCATTTGTTTCTTACTAATTGTTAGAGGAAGGCACACTCTCCTGTGTCTAGCTATCCTCGGTCTATAGTTTGTTGTGTAGGGTTAAAAGCTTTTCTCTGTTCACTTTGGCATGTGCATTAATGTCCTTCTTGTTCAGCTTGCATTGGAGCAGTCATATTTGAGAGTTTTTATAATTACAGCTTCTGGCATTACTAGAAAACACAATTTCACAGCAGACTCCCTAATCCTCTGGCTCTTACAACCCCTCCACAACCTTCTGCAGTGTTATTTGAAACTTATTTGCAGGAACATTTTGTAGATATATCCACTGAGTCCTGGCTCCACAATTTACATTTTGATTGGTTGTTGCTTTCTGTGATAGTCTCCTGTTGTAAAGAGATGTTTCCTCAATGAGGGGTAAGGATTTAGTTGTGGGTGTAAGGACAAATGTTTATAGATTGTTTTTAGGGATTATACTGGTTTAGTAAAACCAAGATTTTACTTAGACTTTTATGTTCAATAACTGTTTGAAATGAGAAACATCTAAAAGGAGGTGGCTGTAGTCAGGACTCAAAATCCATGAGGAACTGCTTCTAGGACTCTCTTAGGTCACTCAAATCCTTTATTAAGAATAAATAGCAAAGTACATGCTTATAACCTCTATGTAACTTCTTGTATACTTTAAATCATCCTTGAATGTCTTAAAATACTTATTACCATGTAAACATTACACCAAAGTTGATATATTATAATATTTGGGGCAAATATATATGCAGCATAAGTGATTTCTTCTTAAATGAATATTTTCAACCTAAGGCAAATTGAATCTCTGGGTGGGAATTTGCAGGAATGATTGTGTAAATATTTGAGTGTCTCTTATCTATTCCTAGAGAACATTTTTTTTAACAAGAAAGCAATAAGAAACCAAAACAACAACCAAACAAACAAACAAAACAAAAAAACAAAAACAAGAAAAGCATCAGGAGTTAGATGGAAAGTGTTTCTTGAAACTTTACTATCACCCCATGCCATGACTTGGCAGCAGTGTCTCTGGGTTATCAGTTAATCTACAAGACTTACTTCTGTTTCTCTCAGCATCTTTCCTCAAACTACACCCCTTAGTAACCCTTCAGGCCCAGAGAAGATCTAAGGTATTAAAACTCTGAAGTGTTGCTAAATGCAGCTATGGTGCCAAGGAGTTTCCTTCCCCCTCGAAGAGATAGAAGAAGGAGCTGACCTTGAAGTCAAGCTCCAGGTGGTGAGGGCTTGCATGCTGTGTGACTTGCCTTCAGGGTTGAAAGATCAATTTGCCTTTTCTGAGACACCTCAGCTGTGGCTGTGTTTAAGATGCTGACATGGCTTTTGGTGGCAGGTTGAAGAAATTTAGCTGTTTTGATAAGGTTAAAGGCGACAACTGGACTAGGAAGAGAAAACAAAACAGAAGGCTGATTAAAAGCTCTACAGCAGGCTAGGGAGGAGGTGTCAACTGGCAACATTGCCAAC
Organism: Mus caroli; assembly: GCF_978045245.1. NCBI lineage: Eukaryota > Metazoa > Chordata > Mammalia > Rodentia > Muridae > Mus > Mus caroli. The sequence goes on along the minus strand of NW_028227274.1, from coordinate 13,359,231 downwards.
ACCCATTTCTTTCTTTTTTTTTTTTTACATTAAAATAAAAACAAAAGCAAAGAGGAACTGAAAGCACTCAAAGGCAGGCAAGCAAAGGCTTTCCTAAAAGTAAGCTTTCTAGTATAGATACTTGTTAGTAACTTTGTCTGATATTGCTGCTGCAAGTGAGTTCACTGGGAGTGAAAGGCACACAGAGTCTATTATTTATCTGCTTTGAAAACTATAAAACTAATTAAAAATTCATTCATGCAATAACCTGTGTGGAACTGTTGGGACTAGTGACTGGCTTTGGATCTTATTCAGAAAATAAATGACCCTAAAGTAAACAATGACTTGTGACATCCATACAATGTAAATATAAACTTGTGATGAAATAAATTTATGAAAAATACCCATGACCTATAATCTCAATTAAAAGAGTAAACCTTAAGTTTTCATATTTATGCCTTGACTGTTATTCATGTTTATTCCACTCTAGTTTGAGTTTAGTAAGCAGTTCACCTGAGCAATATATCTCAGAAGAGAGCTGATTTAAGAGGGTACCAAAACATTTCCCAGAAGCCCATAAGAGTTGGATGAAATAAAATTTAGGAGAAGAAATGTTCTCTCACTTTTCTGAAAAAGAAATTTAAAAAAAAATTTAATCACAGGTGTACATATGTACTTTGCAAAAATGTGGCTGATAGTTAATCATAAACCATAAATCTATTTTTCTAATAGTTCAAGTAGATGGATTATTAAAGACTTCAAGTCATTTATACCAAATACCATCATATATCTGTTTGTATTAAAGAGGTTCATTAATGAACATAAGCAGAAACATCTCTTAAGGAACTAAAACTAAGAGAAGCCCATCGATGGACTGAGAAAGAGAAAAAATAAATCTAGTGAATACTCAAGCTCAAAGGCCAGACAATGACTGCTTTTATAGTGTGATTATTAACCTCTCTCTCTCTCTCTCTCTCTCTCTCTCTCTCTCTCTCTCTCTCTCTCTCTCTCTCTCTCTTTCTCTCTCTCTCATGCTAGAACCTACTATGGCACCAGTACCCAAATTATCACACAGAGACCTTTTTAATATTTCAAAGTTTAGGCCTTAGCTGGGCTGACTTTAAACTAGCTCATTTAAATTAACCCAACAACCTATCCCCATTTAGCCATATGGCTAGTATACCTTCCTGGCCAGTAGTCACATCTGTCCTCTCTAATATCTCCTCATGGAAAGGCCTTACTCCTTCTTCCTCTCAGAGCTCCTTTCTGCCTCCCAGAAAGTCCTACCTTGTACATTCTGACCAGCTAATTGGCTATCAGATTTTTATTAATGCCAATGAGGTAATGTCTTGGGTTGCTAAGGAAGGGCAAAGATGCAAATTCACACGGCAGATACCAACGCTATAGACCTGAAGGAAAAGTGACGGTTGGGAAGAAGGTGGGATGCAGGCATCTCTGATGAATAGTGGTGACCTGGTACACTTTGGCAGAAGTGATGCTGTACAAAGGCAGAAATGTGATGGTTCTGAATAGAGTGGGCAAGACATGGAGGCCATGGTATGGCCACACAGACAGCATAGACTTAAGTGAAGAAGAGTAGAAAATGGTGCCAACTAGGGACTGGAAGCCTTGAATAGGATTTGGATTTCCTCCATGACAGTAGGAGCTACTTGAGGATTCCAAAGACAAAAAAGATGTTACATGGCTGCTACTTTCCATAGAAGAGTCTGTTAAGGAAAAGAGATCCAAGAAACTACTTTGCAGGAAATTTCAGTGACTCAAGGTTACTGTGGCAGAAATGAAGATGAGAAAAGCTTGAATTCTAAATATGAACTTATTCTTTGTCTGATCTAAGTACATGGACTTATATACATAGATGGGAATTCCTGAACACTACACATTTACCTGCTTTTCACAATAATGTATTACATAAAATCTAAAAAGTTAATATTGATGTATTAATTAAACTATAGACCCTGCTTCACATGTCACTGGTCTCTAAAGTATTTTATTTTTCTATATAAGTCAAGTATCTTAAATGTTTTTACTTCTCAATGCTAACATTTGACCAGCTAGCCATCATCTACCTTGTCTCTTAGAATTTTGTCTCTTTTGTAGAAGAAATAAATTATTTTCCAAATGGCCATCAAGGCGAGTTTGATATTTCCTTACATTTGTAATATGTTTATACATTTTATTAAGAATGTAGCAGAAATAACTTACAATATTCAATATTCTATTAAGGACTTGATGGTATTGATATGTCTCATTACTGGTAATGTCAACTTTAAGTAATTCTCTCAGTGATAATTTCAGTTTTCCTTACTTGCAAAGTTAATTCTTTCTTTATAAAATTATGCCCACTAATTTGAGTATCCAATTCATCTATAATCAATAGTGATATCGTATTTATCATATACATTCATTAACTAGAACACTGCTGTGAGGAAAGTATTTTCCTTTCTTCTCTGTATTTATTGGTTCTATTGTTTGTATACCTATAAAAATTGTTTTATTTTATGAGTTAAAACTCTAATGTTGTCACTATTTTTTATTCAAATTATTCACTTTTGGCTAGTAAAAGTCTTTTTATATTGGCAGCTTTATTTTTCCACCACCCCTATATCTTTTTGTCATTTTTTGATTTATAGTACCATACTATTTTTCAGTCCTTTGTATATTTTCTTCACTCAACCTGGAGTAAACCACTTATCCAGTGATTTCCCACTTCTTTTAGCTGGGAAATGTCATCCAAAAACCATGCTAAAATTCTACTGTGATCAGGGCTTAGAAATGTTTCAGTTTTAAGCTTTTTAAATTACACTTTCCATTTCCTTGTTTGTTATAGGTCTGTTTAAGCAGTTGAGCTCTTTTTGGTGTATATTTGGGTGGTTTGGATGGATCATCTACCTGCCTCTCAATCAGTTTTATTTATCACCCCTCATCTACTTATCTATCTTCTATCTGTCAACTATCATTTATCTATTATGGTGCTGCTTAGTCTTTGTCAACTTGACAGTTACCTGGGAAAAGAGAACTTCAGTTGAAAAGTTGCTCCCATCAAATTGCCCTTTTAATTTTAATTTCCCAATTTAAAAGCTGTGGGAGCTTTTTACACTCGATCTTAGCCAAAAGGCTGAGAAGCGATGCTGTGGGACTTTTTAAAATTATTATTGATTAACGTGGGAGGATTTTGCCCGCTGTAAATAGTGCCACCCCTAGGCTAGGCATATGCATTGAATAAGGAAACAAGTAGAACAAGCTATAAAGAGGAAGACCAGTAAGCAGTATTTCTCTATGGTCTCTGTTTCAGTTTAGTATGTGGTACATTTGGAATCTACTCTTTTTTTCTTTTTATTCTCTAATGACTATTGCTATATACTTCTCTTTTCATATCAACATTATTTATCAAACTCTCTAAAATACCTTATAGATACTTTTCTTTAGCTTAGATTATATTAAAATTACAAACTAACAGAATGGTTTATGACATTGAATTGCCATATCTAAGAGCAGGGGTATCTTTCCATTGGCTCAAGCCTGACTTGGTAGAGGGAGATTTACTGGAGCAAGTTCAGGAAGTTCTTAAACATTTTGGGGTGAGTTTCACACATGCCTTATATTTTTTTTATTTCTTTTGTGTGCATACTTGTGTGTTATGTATGTATGTAAGTAGTCTGAATATGTATGTGTGCATGTTTTCATGTGTGGGTACATGTATATGGGGGTAAGGTGATTTTTAATACGTGTCCACATGTATGTGGAGGTCTGAAGTCAACGAAAAGGATTCTTCCACCTTAGTTGCTGAGGCAAGATCTCTCAGTTCAACAGATAACTTATTGATGCTGCTTGTCCTGGATATCCAGGTTGCTCCTGGGATCCTTACACTGTGTCACATCCTCCTAAGCATTCAAGTGAATTCTGGAAATCAACCTCCTATTTACTCTCATTCCTAGAAAGTGATTTAACTATGGGTCCATGTCCCAATCACCTCTATTTAATGTTAAATACTATCTTTATGTTGCTAGTATAAGTGAGACTGCTCTTGCCACTCTGTTCTCTTGCTGTTTATTTTTGTGTATATCAAAGCTACTGATTTTGTCTGTTAACTCCTTACCCTGCTGCTTATTGAATGCTTTCATTGTCTGACTTGGGCTGATCACTGATTCTGCAAAAAATTCTCAGTATGCTATCATGTCAGCTGAGGACACAGGTAGCTTTACTCCTTTCCATTCTTAAGCTTCTAATTGAGTTCTCTTGTTAAATATCTTTAGTAAATAACTGCTATTACATTTTGAAGAGAGAATAGAAATAGTTCTGTGCTGTTTCTGATTTTAAAATGTCCTTGTATTCTTTCTCCACTAAGATACTGAATTTTGAATTTTGGATAAAGAATATCTCTCTCTCTCTCTCTCTCTCTCTCTCTCTCTCTCTCTCTCTCTCTCTCTGTATGTATGTATCTATGTACGTATGAGTGTTTGAAAATAATGTTCTAACAGTTTTATGCTGAGGTATAATCCTGTGTTTTATTGATTCCTTGGGCATTTTTCTCAAAATAAACCTTGCATCTAAAAATCAGCACAATTGAGTTAATGGTTTTCTGCATATAGGTGCCTAATTGCAGTAATGATTCCAGATGAATTATAGTGAGAGTGAAAATAGAAAAGACATTAAGTAGCACAGGTGTGTGTTTTGCTTAAGGGTGGAGTCCTATAGGTCTGAGCTTTTGTGCTATGTGACATCTTTCTATCAGTTTCAGTCCCTTGAACCATTTAGAAGGCACAGCTAGAAGGAAACTTACAACATCTAATCCAACCTCTTATTTCAAAGTTGATAAACCTGACACCCAGAGGGGTTCGTATTTGCTTAAGGTAACTAAGCTAATTAAGAGCTCGCTGCGAAATAGTCATCTTCTACAGTTTTCTGCTCCCCAGCAAGCATTTCCAATTCAATAAAGCTTTGAGTAATTTGAATAAAAGGCCTTGAGACAGACAAACTCATAAAAATTTCCAAACTTGCTACTCATATATCTGAGATAAATCAGAAAGATTATTTTTCTTCTTAAAGTATATATTGATAATCAGTTTTGACAACAATTGAACAAGTACATGCAAATCTTTTGTGTAGGGGTAGTAGATAAATTGTAGGCTATGACTAAAGAGAAGTAATAAAACTCATAAAAAGATAGAAGAAACAAGACAACATGAAAAGGTCATGGTGACACAATAGGTTGATATGCAAAACAGTAAACACGCAGATTCAATAGTAGAATATAAAATAATAGTACAGAGGATAAAAAATCATCAAGAAAGTGTAATTGTGGAAATAATACGAACAAATTATAAGAACAAGTGGTATTTCTAAACACCCATTTAAAAAAAGAATATAGACATTTGCCATTGAAACAGAAAAATAAATATCTCTTTATCTATCTCTGTCTCTATTTACACACACATACTTTTATTTATAAAAATTAGTATTTTGTTCATTATCTTAAACCTTTCTATTTCAGAGCCATTCTCAGGGGTAAAATGACTAAAAAAAATTGTCAGGTTATATCTTTCTCAAATATTAACTTATTTGCATTTTAAACTTAAATGTGATCATATTCGCAGAACGCAAGGTCCCAGGATGCACTGCACAGGTCTACTAGATGCTCAAATATATCTAGCAACTATGTGACAAATACGGTTTAATCAGAGCCTTATTCTCTTACCCAATATTCTGGATGAAACAGAGAAGCAATTTGGGTATGTTGAACAGTGCTTCAACTTCTAGTTGGTCCTTTACGGCAGGTTTTTTCCAAGACCACAGAATAGTGATGTAAAGCAATAAGCTTTATGCTCTTATGGTATCTATTAAAGTGGACCTTCCACCATACTTCCTGGGTCTAGGGAGCTGTGCCTGAGATGGGCTCTCTGAGACAACTCACAAGAGATTAGAATGCACTGCCAGCTTTACAGATGCTTCGTTCACCTAGGAAGTCAACCACACAGCTACTCTGCCCTATCACCAAAAGTCTATATTTTATCGTTAACCCAGACTTCTAACAAATTTTAAGGAAACCCTAGGTTTTTCCTATAGAGATTTGGAGTAGCTCCTGAGTGTCTGAATTCTGTCAGGAAACCAAACAGATTTCTCTAGTTCTGGGCAAATTCAGTTGCATAAAAATGTGTTTTGGCTGATATTTATTAAGTAGATGTATGTGCCAAGTGTAGAGCTAAGTGTTTCTCTGTGTATTTTTAAATGTAATTCTTGTACAACTTCCTTGAAGGAAGTGAATTTTTAGTATCTGTGCTTTGCAGTCTGAGTTTTAGCTGAGCTCAGTCACATGTCCAAGCTAGCAAGTAACAGAGACAAGAAACTAAGGCAGAACTGCCTGACTTAGCAGCTCCCATGTAACTGCAGAGTTATAATGCTCACTTGGAAAGAAAGTTTCTTCCTACCTTTTCTCTCAACCTCAGTGATATAACCTAGGGCAACCTAATGGTCAGAGATAGGGGTTGCATCTTTTGGCTAAACATTTGGATTTTACAAAACTAAACAAAATATAGACTATCAATTACTAAACATACCAATATCAAATACCACTGACTCATTTTCCATAAATGGGGATTATTAATATTAATATTTTATCATTATTTCCAGGATTATATTAATTACACATAAAGCTAATGAAAAATAATTTGTATTTGGGCAACAATCCTGGTCAAAAAGTATTGAATTCTTGATTCCCTTGTCCAGTTGGTTCAGTTATTTGGACAATTTTTGAGGGTATCCTGGAGTGTTATGAGTGTCTTAATCAAGGTTTCTATTCCTGCACAACCGTCATGACCAAGAAGCAAGTTGGGGAGGAAAGGATTTATTCGGCTTACACTTCCATACTGCTGTTCATCACCAAAGAAGTCAGGACTGGAACTCAAGCAGGTCAGAAAGCAGGAGCTGATGCAGAGGCCATGGAGGGATGTTCTTTACTGGCTGCTTCCCCTGGCTTGCTCAGCTTGCTCTCTTATAGAACCAAGATTACCAGCCCAGGGATGGTTCCACCAACAAGGGGCCTTTCCCCCTTGATCACTAATTGAAAAAATGCCTTACAGTTGGATCTCATGGAGGCATTTCCTCAACTGAAGCTCCTTTCTCTGTGATAACTCCAGCTGTGTCAAGTTGACACAAAACTAGCCAGTACAATGAGTTTAGGATTCCCAAGAATGAGGATGGGATTTTGGTACTGATTGGTTCTTCAGTATTAGACATCTAATATTGCATTGTTGTGATATTTTTCTCCAAAGAAAGTGACTCTTGCTTGTGTGCTTGCAAGTGTGTTTGTGCACATACACATATATTCCAGAAATGACTCTGCATGCTAGTCTTACTCACTAGACTTGACTTCCAGAGGGCAGAAAACAATCACATGCTTTGCTCTTACCATGTAGCACATATGATGTGTATATATATTAGCTGATAAATAAAACACCAGGGAAACAGTGTTTGCTGTAAGGTTCCTTTCAGGAGTTTATATAACCTCCCACAGAACTGAAAATGGTTTCCACTCTGTGCAGTTTTAAAATAAATAATAGAGACCTTAAGTCTCCAACAAGAGATTCATATAATTTTAGCTGAAAGTGATTTATAAAAAGTGTTAGCCATTGATTCTACTTGCTATGATGGATTGTAAGAAAGCCCTCTACCACTTACTGAAGCTGAGTGGGGTACCATTTGATATAAGGTATGTTTGCTTCACTAGTAGTGGCATATTTGATGCAGCAAGATGATGTGACAGGCAGGATAGAAATTCTCTTTGCAACAGGATGTCAGAGACATTAGAGCGGAGTGGATACCAAATGCTTGCTTTGGTGGGATATCACTTTAGGCACATATGTATCTCTAACCATGTCCATTCTTCGTGTTGTGTTTAACATTCACAACAGGCATAAAACTAAGCCATTCAGTAAAGAGACAAAGAGGTGCTGTGACTCCATTCTTGTCTTATGGACCTCACATATATGGGCACCACACGAATACTTTGAATGATTGAATAATCTCTCTTAAACTTAGGTGAAATAAATTAACTTGGTGGAATTGATGCTCCTGGTATTATTAGAAAATACCCCTTACTAGCAGGAATCACATAACTGATGCCTTGTATCAAGTAAAATGAATTGTAGGGTGATGCTGAGCTTGTATTCCCAATGTAGTACACATAACAGGAATTCAGTTATTGATTCAGTACTTAACTCTGTGCCATCTGCCTTTGTTCTCGTTGAATGTTCATACATTTTGTATGGCTAAGCCTTGAAGTAATGCTGAAAAAAATAACCTTTTTGTTGCCTTTCTGGAGAATCTTACCAGTTATTAAAATGACTATAATATGGCTATTTCTACAAAAATAAAATGTTAATATATTTTTGTACAGTTGTTGAAAACAACTGAGCTAAGTCTAAAAAAAATGGAGAAAGCCAGATTCATTCATTACAGTGTTCAATAAAGGTATGACACTTATATATTCTAAATAGCAAAGTCTTTTATCTAGGAAGCAAGATCACATCAATTACCAAACTGCAGTAGTGTGTCAGTGCTGGAAGATGCTCTGGTGGTTCCTGGAGAAGTTGGAGACCTTTTCAAACTTAGTCAAATACTGATAACTACAGTATAAGTATGCAGAGCTCCACTAAAGGTCTCTCTATATGTTTTTGTTTTGTATCCTCCTTTTGTGAATGTTAAAGTGTTCAGTAGTTATGATTGGTGCATGTCATATTAGCACATATTTGTGAGGTACAATGTAATCATGTTAGATATATGTGCACAGTATAGTGATTGATTCAAGATAATTAGCATACCTATCACCTTAAATGCTGTTCATGTCTGCATTGTCTAAATTTGTTGATGATTTTACCCATGCACATAAAGCTTACTTATTACTACCACTCCATAACATTTCTTATCTCCCTTCCTCACTTGCCTATACCTCCTCTTCCCTCCAAGTCTCTTCTTCATGTTAATGTCCACTTTGTAGTCTGAGCCACAGAGTTTAATGGTGAACATCTATGTGACTACGAGTTTGAGTTCTCCCTTGGTTGCTGGTGGGTTCATCAGTAAGTACACATTTGAAGACAAGGACTTTCTTTTCTCCATCATCTACTTGCTACATCCACTCCGGTAGTGACAAGCACGACAGGCCCTGAAAACCTGGGTGAAAAGTTCATGGAAACTTAGTCTCCTGGAATTGTGGCATCCTGTATAAAGAATGCTCCAATGTCCTTGCTTTAGTTGGTAAACAAATCTGTGTGCTTTCCCTTAATATTGCTTTATTACAAGTGCTCCTACTGATTGATATTTTGACATATAGCTAAGATAGATTCTAGGCAGTCCTTGATCTGACCTTGGGCATGGATAGCTAAGTCACTGCCCTACACAGAAATTTACCATTATCTAGGAAGAAGGAAGTTTGTGACCTAAAGAGGAACCAGAGTAGATACTTATAGCTATAGATAGCTGAGTTACACCCATACACAAGTATTTACAATGGCCTAAGGGGAAGGTGGGCTATATAATAGACTAGAGTAGGAATTATGGCAAGGGCACGAAGTCCTTGCCCCTGGCTTCTAAGATTAAGTGGACCTTAGGTGGAGCTGTTTTGATCCCAGGTGTTAAAACTGAATTTTATCCCAGTTGTTTCCTGCCAGTCCTTCCGTGTTTGCATTCCTCTGTTTTGTGTAAGAATCCAGTAACCTCTTTGTACCTTGCCAGTGTCACCCAACATCCCTCTTTTCTTCTGTATAAAAAGTTTGATGCTTGATTTAACAAATTACATTCAGATCCATACTCCCTTGTGTCAAGTCTGTCTGTCAATTCTGCCAACTCCTTGTCCACCTGCAACCAGAGACCCGTTCCACACAGACAGGGACCAAAGAGGGTCTGCGGCATCTACTAATAGCTGTTAGTTCACAGTATGAAGGTGAGATCAATTACTCTTTCAGCAATCCATGATTGGTTGGGAGTAAAGCCAATCTTCTGCAAGCCCAAGGCAGTAGCCATAATTTCCATGAGCTATTAACAGCAATGTCTATATCTGTTGTGCAAAGAGACAGGCATTTCCTAGCCCTTGTTTTTTATCTTCTAGCCCTTATTTTTTCCCAGACTTTCTTCTTCATTGTCCTGTGAATATTAGAGAAGTTGGTAAAAATGTCTTTTTTTAAGAGCTGAGTCTTCAACTGTCTGTATTCTCATTATTTTGTGAAACTATAAATATCTTTAGTCAGCATTGCTCACTCTAGCGAGAAGCTTCTCCGATTAAGACTGAGACTAGCTTACAACTATGGACATAAACATAAATATTTAAAAGTGAATTGATTCTGCATCAATTTAGTTAAGCAACAGTAGTAAGTGTTGGCCCTCCTGGGCCTTAACATTGCTAGGTAAGAGCTATAGACTGGAATTTCAGTGCCAGGCCTGAATTTTTCCTCTGTGAGCAGGCCTTCAAATCCAGTCAGAGCAAAGCTGGTTACTCTATCACAGCTGTGATATTGTTGCAAAGGTGACACATCTTTCCTGAATCATTGGTTTTGTACTTTCTAGAGTACACAGATGGACCATTGATACCCCAGCCCCTTGTCAGCAGCCTACACATCACCTTCTGGTACTTTGAAAGCTATCCAGGAGGTAAAAAGCCTCCAGTACAGCTCTATCTTGATTTCTCTGCCTGGAAGTTTCTCAAAAAACTATAGATAAAACTACTGTATGATCCAGCAATACTGTTCTTGTGCACATATTCTAAGAGCTACCATACCATAGAGAAAACTGCACATCCAATTATATTACTGTTTTATTTACAATCTCTAGGAATTGAAATTAACCTAGATAGCCATCAGCCAATGAAAATGTTATAAAAATATAAACTATGCTACACATATACACTGGAATTCTATGTAGTTGTAAAAAAAAAGAAATTTGTCATCTGTAGAAAAATGAGTATGGGTATATGGAGGAAACTATATTGAGGTGACCCAGGCTCAGAAAGGTAAACACAGGTTGTGGTTTCTCACACAAAGATCCTATTCCATTCTTTTAGCTTTGTTTGTTTAACCTGTAGTATCTGTGGAAGCTAGCAAACTGACAAAGGCATTTAGGTCGTAGTTAAAAGAAGGGAGGGTAGTAGAATATAGGTAAAAGAACAGTAAAGAGGGAACACTGTGGTAGAACGTTTTAAACAGTGAAGAGGGAACGGAGCTATGAGGAGGCAGGGCAGGGACAAATAACCAAAACAAAAGGAGTATTAAGAGGTCACCTGGAAACCTACTGTGATGGTTTGTATATCCTTGGACCAGGGAGTGGCAAGACCTAAAGGTGTGGCCTTGTTGCAATAGGTGTGACCTGGTTGGAATGGGTTTGTCATTGTGGGTGTGGGTGTAAAATCCTCCCCCTAGTTGCCTGGAAGTCAGTCTTCCACTAGCAGCCTTTGGATGAAGACATAGAACTCTCAGCTCCTCCTGTGCCATGCTTGCCTTGATACTGCCATGCTCCCACCTTGATGATAATGGACTGAACCTCTGAACCTGTAAGCCAGCCCCAATTAAATGTTGTTTTTTTATAAGACTTGCCTTGGTCATGGTGTCTGTTCACAGCAGTAAAACCCTAACTAATACACCTACTATTTATAACCTCATCTAGAAAATTAGAGATTGAAAGGAGATACCATGTATTGTTCTATAATATCACTTCTATAGGCATTTAGTAGACAGTCTCTGTATCTGGTGTGAGACCTCCATTGAAGCTGTTGGTCAGAATCCACAATCATACAAGGTACAATACAGACTCCTGTCAGTCCTCAGGGCTCCTTGCTTGACCTAGCAAATAAGCCCTTGTTTCTGAATATATCACATACCTAGATTGTTTCTGATTTCTTCATTGTGAGTACATTCCAATTGCTTTCTGCTATTTAAATATACAGTGCATTGTCAACCAAATTCACCATACTGTGCTTTCCAACAGCCCAACTGACTTCCTTTCTTGAGAGGTAACTCTAGACCTTCTAATTCACCTCTCCTCTTCTTTCCTCTTTCCATTTTCTCTAAAAACTAGATACCATCAGGTTCTACACTCAGATACAATGATGTTTACTGTTTTAGATTACTTATAAGAGTGAGATCATAAGTATTTCTGTCCAAACTTATTGCAGTTAGCATTATGTCCCCAAGCCCATTAATGCAAACAATGACAGAATATCATGTTTTAATGATTACATAATATTAAATTGCATGTAAATTTTACCTATTGGTAAATACCAATGTTTGTTTTACATCCTTGCTACTTGAGCAATAATGAAATTAAAGAAACAAGCCCTCCTCCTTTTCTTTGACTTGTATATGGCATGAAACACGTGGAGGTCAGCGAAAAACACATAGATTTTGGTTTTCTTCTTCTACCACATGGGTCTCAGAGTCAGATCTCATCAGGCTTAGCAGCAGACATATATACTTATTGAGACAGCTCACTGGCTCTGATTTAATTTAATTGTATTTCCGATGCATAATTGTATGTTTAAATGACAGCATGACTTTTATTTTTTGAGAAATCTCCATATTTATCTCCATAATGTCTTGCTAATTCATATTTCTGTAAACACTGTGCAAGTGTTCCTCTTTTTGCACATCCTCATCAACACTTTGTAATTTTTGTCATTTTGATAATAGGCATCCTAACTCCGATGAGTCACTATCTTGTGGTTTGATTTGTACTTCCCTAGTAACTAGTGCTATAGAATAATTTTCATGAATATAATGGCCATTCATATGTATTTTTTAGCAACTTAAATTGTATTCGTAGTTCATTTAAATCTTTTTTTCTATTGAATTCCATTTCCAATAATTTCTAGATAGTAGCCTCCTGTCAGATAATACTTTCTGAAGATTGTGTGCTATTCTATGCATTTTCTCTATTGTCTGTTCACTTACTTACCAAAAGAGACTTTTTACCTTGGTGTAGTATCATTTGCCATTTTTTGTATATGTTGCCTTACATTGTAGAGTATCTAGAATACATATACTTTATCTATCTATCTGTCTGTCTGTCTGCCTGTCTGTCTGTCTACCCATCTATCAAATCATGGCCTTGGTCATTGTCCTAAAGCACTCCCCTAGGCTTTCTGCTAAGAGTTTTGTTCCTTTAGATCTTTCACTTACATTTTTAAATGTGAAATTTAAAAGTTCTAAACTTCTTAAGTTTTAAGGATCTTACAAGAACTTGGACTTGGAATTTTATTCTTCAGCATGTGCATGAAAATACCAAATGTACCCAGCACCATTGCGAAGGTAGTTGTTGTTGGTTTTGTTTTTAACTGCATTGCTTATTCTTGCTCTTCTAATAAAAATCAATTGGCTATAAATATAGTTATTTTTGAAATCTCTACTCAGTTTCACTGCTTTGTGTATCTTTTATGGCAATCTTCTTTCATGATAATAGCATGCTGTCTTGATTTCTATATGTTTTAAATTGATTTCTATATGTTTTAAATTGATTTCTATATGTTTTAAATTGATTTCTATATGTTTTAAATTGATTTCTATATGTTTTAAATTGATTTCTATATGTTTTAAATTGATTTCTATATGTTTTAAATTGATTTCTATATGTTTTAAATTGATTTCTATATGTTTTAAATTGATTTCTATATGTTTTAAATTGATTTCTATATGTTTTAAATTGATTTCTATATGTTTTAAATTGATTTCTATATGTTTTAAATTGATTTCTATATGTTTTAAATTGATTTCTATATGTTTTAAATTGATTTCTATATGTTTTAAATTGATTTCTATATGTTTTAAATTGATTTCTATATGTTTTAAATTGATTTCTATATGTTTTAAATTGATTTCTATATGTTTTAAATTGATTTCTATATGTTTTAAATTGATTTCTATATGTTTTAAATTGATTTCTATATGTTTTAAATTGATTTCTATATGTTTTAAATTGATGATTTCTATATGTTTTAAATATACTTTGAAATCTGGTGGTGTGATGTTTCCAGCTTTCTTACTTTTGTTCAAAAATGCTTTGAGCTATTTGTTGTTGCATACATACATAGTTTCATGAAAAATTTGAGAATTTTTTTCTAATTCTCTGATGAGTATCATTGATATTTTTATGAGGACTGTATTTGATCTCTGGGATACTTTGAGTAGTCTGAATTACTTTTCTCATGGATTTTTTTTTTTTTTTTTTTTTTTTTGGTTTTCTGAGACAGGGTTTCTCTGTATTTCATGTTTTTTTATATATCTTTTATGTATTCATTTTACATCCCTCTCACTTTCCCCTCCCAGTCACTCCCTCCCACAATTCTTCTGCCATTACCCTTTCACCTTATTTTCTGAGCTGGAGGGATCCCCTGAGTATCCTTCAACCCTGACACTTCGAGTCTCTGTAAGGATAGGCACTTCCTTTTGCACTGAGACCAGACAAGGCAGCCCAGCGAGAAGAACATATACACATATAGGCAAGAGCTTTGAGATAGAAACTCCTTCAGTTGTTCAGGACCCACATGAAGGTCAGATGCACATCTGCTACATATGCATAAGCAGGTTTAAGTCCAGCTGGTGTTCTTTGGCTAGCTGAATATTTCTTTGTTTATATTTAGGAATGCACCTTGTATCCCTGATCTCTCTAATACCTTTAACATAAAGGGATGTAGTCAAAGCCATATTCAGCATATAATGAGATAATTTCATGATTTTATCTTTCACCTTGTCTATACAGTGGATTACATTGATGGATTTTCATATATTGAACCATTCCTGCATCCCTGAGATGAAGCCTACTTGATCATGGGGTTTGATGTTTTTGGTGTTCCTGGATTCGGTTTGTCAAATATTTTATTCAGTATTTTTGCATCAATGTTAATAAGAGAAATTGGTCTGAAGTTCTCTTTCTTTGTTGAGTCTATTTGTAGTGATTGTTATTTCCTGTTATATTGATATTGGCAGTGTGTGTGTGCATGTGTGTGTGTGTGTGTGTATGTGTATGTGTGTGTGATGTGTGTGCTTCACTTATTTTTGTTGGTATGCTTTCTTGTGTTTTCCTAGATGTAGTTATCCTCCATGGGTTGGAGTTTTCTTTCTAGTATCTTCTGTAGGGTTGGATTTGTACATAGATATTGGTTGAATTTGGATTTGTCTTGGAATATCTTTGTTTTCTCCATCTGTGGTGACTGAGAGTTTTGCTGAGTATAGTAATCTAGATTGGCATCTGTGGATTTTAGGACTGCAGGCCATTCTAGATTTTTGAGTGTCTATAATTTTGTTGAGAATATTTTCTGAGCCTTGGAGGTGGGACTCTTCTACACCCTCTTCTATTCCTATTATTCTTAAGTTAGGTCTTTTCATGCTATCCCAGATTTCCTGGATGTTTTATATCAGGAAATTTTTAGATTTAACATTTTCTTTGACTGGTGTCTCAGTTTCTTCCATTATACCTTGTAATCCTGTGATACTGTCTCATTTGTATGCTGTATTCTGTTGGTGGTGCTTGCATCTGTAGCTCATGTTCTCTTCCCTAGATTTTCCATCTCTAGGATTCCCTCAGTTTGTTTTTACTTTATTATTGCTATATCTATTTTCAGGTCTTACAGTTTTATTTACTTCCTTCACCAATTTAATTGCATTTTCCTGTATATCTTCAATGGATTTATTTGTTTCCTCTTTATAGACCTCCAGCAGTTTGATTCTATTTTTCTGTATTTCTTTAAAGGATTTATTCATTTCATCTTTAAAGACTTTTATCTTTATAATACTGGATTTAAGTTTATTTTCTTGTGTTTCAGTTGCATTAGAATATCTAGGGCTTGCTGTAGTAGGGCATCTGTTCTCTGAAAGTTTCATATTGCTCTGGCTTTTGTTGATTGTATTCTTTTGAGGGCTTTAACTATCTAGATGGCCTTGGTTCCTGTATGTTCCTGTTGTAGTGGGTATTAACTTTGTAGAGGGTTAACTTTGATTGTCCTGGTTTAGCCAACTACCTAGCACTAGTGAAAACATAGATCTTGTAGAAGAACCTAAACCACCCTAATCTCTAATTACATTCTACATACTTGTCACTATATCTACATATAAGTGTGGTTCTTAAAGATAATTAATGGCATGTCTCTTTACAACAGATATAGACATTTATAGGAAACCACAGCCAAGTGGCCTTCATAGTTGTGAATTCCAGTACCAACTAACACATCTACAATCCAACTCGTGATGCTAAGGCTGAGGAGTAATCTTAGAAGAGGCCAAGTGGCCTTCATAGTTGTGAATTCCAGTACCAACTAACACATCTACAATCCAACTCGTGCTGCTAAGGCTGAGGAGTAATCTTAGAAGAGGCAGTGGAAAGATTACAAGAGCCAGAGGGGAAATCAAAGAGGTTTTCTTGAGATAGCATTTACAAGTAATGTCAGAAGGTTCACCCGTAAATTATCACAAACATGACTGCCTAAACATGAACTGAGTAAGCACAACAATAATACACATAGCATTGTGGCCAAAAAATATCTCAGGAGGCCTTAACTCTACAGAAATAAAACAAAACAAACATACAAAAAGAAACTCCTAAAGACAACTGAGGAATGTATTCAATGGGAGAAATAATCTTCAACAGGGATGGGTACACCAATCCAATGCCATGTGGTCAGATTTAAATACATAATTACAAATAACAATATAAGACTGAGGAGATTGTACTCAGATATTTGGGGATATATAGATATTTTCTTTAACAAATTCAAAAAATATTTATCTTTTATTAAATTTGGGAGGTTGGTCCAAACTAAATGCCATACATTAATTAATAAAAATTGAAAAATTTCAAATATTGGTTTGCTAGATTAGAATTTATAAGGGATATCAGGATGGGCAGAGTAAGTGTTTAAACTGCCATTTTAGTTCTTTCCTATTTTTTTTTAACTTAAAAAACCCTTTTTACCATTGATATAAGGAAACCTTATACTTCAGCAGAACACAACAGAGCAAGAATTTTGTAGAAAACTTGGGGGCCAAGCATACCATCAACAATGAGATCAAGCATACCACCAACAATGAGATCATACTAAAAGTTTACTGTAATATTTAAGGAGATAAAGTTTATCATCTCAAATAGAAATCCAGAGAGTATGCAGCAATCCTGAGGATGATGCTCAGGGCTTTCTATCATTCCAACTCCCGGATTCATTCTCACCTCATACTCCAAGCCACATTTTAAATTTTCCTTCTAAAATAGGACAATATGTAGATGGAAAACTTTCAATTCTCTTTTCTGTAAGAAAAAGCTTTTGCTATCTGCTTTTATAACCAATTGTCATAACTTATTTATATGGACCACATGGTTTTTATTCATCTATGCCATAATTATAATAATTAAAATTTTAGGCTTGAAATAGAAAATAAAATAATTAAGACTAAATACATTTTAAGAGTTTATTATGTGCTAGGTGCTATGTATTGCTTATTTTTTTTTATTTTTGATTTAAAGCAATTATATTAAATGAGGGAAATGAAGTTCAAATAAAAGCCAAGTGATGTGCTTCAGGTCATATGGTCATGGTAGTGCAAGGTCAGAATCTCAGATCATTTCACATTGCATGTCTCTCACAATAATATGTCAGTAGAATACAAAAGAGTTATCACAAAGGATCTGGACATGTAATCACTCTATATTAAGTTAAAGTTGTAGTAAAACCATATTTGAAAATATTACCAAGGTCCCTCAAAATTTAAAAACACCACAATCACATAATCCTAAGTCCAATTTCTATAAATACAGCTAGAACAAATGAATAAGCATGCCAAAGAGATACTGTTCATTGATGCATTATTTACAGCTCATGGTATATGAAATCAATATAAATGTCCATAGAAAGATAAATTTATGAAGAAAATTAGGGATGGTTAGATGGATAGCTATACAGGTTAAGGGATAAAATTGTGGTTTTGAAAATCTCAGTGCAAGGTGGTAGGAAATGAAAGGATGTTGGGAAAAATTATACAAATTCTGTCACTTACAGGGAGTACATTCTTAAGGTCTGTTACTAGAGGCCTTGGCACCTATATACTTGAAAATGTTTGAGACAATGGACCATAAGTATTCTCACCAGAGAAAGATATAAAATATTAGGCATGTCAATTAGTTTGATCTAAACATTTAGTAAAAGATGTAAGATAGCAAATATATATATATATATATATATATATATATATATATATATATATACACATATATATGAATGGAGAAATATAAGAATATCATCAATTTACTCAGTAAAAATAAATTATGGATACTAGTTAGCAATCTGTTACCTAGTAAAAATGCAAGTCAGTTTCTTAATTCATAACATAGAAAAGTAATTTTACATTAATTTTTAAAAAAGGGTTGACTAAAATATGCCAATATGTCCGATTTAATATAGATTGCTCAGAAAATTTGTGTGTGTGTGTGGGGGTGGGGTTATGCCTTGTGTGTTTAGGTGCCTTCAGGGTCAAGAAGTAAGTGTCAGATAGAGCAGCACTTATATAGGACATTGCATTTTGAACTATCTGATATGGGAGCAGGTACTAAACTCATATCCTCTGGAAGAACAGCTGATGCCCTGAATTCTGGATCTACCGCTCCAGGCCCCAGCTGGAGCATTTGTATGAGTGATAAGATGCATGGGGGAAAAAAACTTCTTTGATTTTACAACCACTGTAACGATCAGGAAAAAGGATAATAAAATGGCAAAGATACACAGCACAAAATGAATGCTGAAAATAAAACCATAATTTGATATATTAAACTTCATTTAAGTATGAATACATTAGATATTTAAAAAGTCATAAATGGTGGTCAAGAGAATGAGATAAGATTAGTAATAAACACAGAAACACATTCAACATGAATAAAAGCCATAATAATTGCTTATGTGTCAAAAACTAACAAAAGAAACCACAAGTCTTGATCAGGTTGCAGCATGACTATGTATTCATGAGACTACTTCAGAAAAATATTATATAATATGCCCAAAACTGCATGGAAATCCATATATTTTTTACCTCAAATCCTGACCTCCTAATTTTCTTTGCACATTTATTTCATAGACACAGTGAGGCATTTGGTAAGAATTGTTTTTCCAATCACACTTATTGAAGTGCTATTAGTCAGAGACACAGGAGTATGTGTATACATAGTGATTATAGGAAAAGTGTGCCCATGTGAAAGCACAATGTGGAACAAACAGACTCGCAATTGACAGGGCAAGAGTTCTGTATTTCTGAAATGTACTGAGACTTCTCTAAGCCTGATTTTTTTTAGCTGGGAGTTGGCTCCATTGTCATAACAATGATCTGCCTCATGGAGTTGTTCAGATAGCAAAATATTAATAAATGCCAGAGTAAGCACTAGTTGCTACACACTGTTGTCAACTGTTAGAATAATCACTATTATTATTATTGTTATTATTATATTTAACCATAACTATCTTGTTCCTAAAATGAAAGTGAAAAAGCTCCTAAGTAAAATGTTGGAAAACGAGCACAGATTACATCGATAGTATTTTGTTGCTTTAATAAAGAAGACAGATTTAGGAATTAAAAATTTCACTGAAATTTATGAACAAGTAAACAATAACAACTTCTGAGATTCATGAAGTTACAAGTGAAGTAATCCACTACAAGAAGAAAAAATCAGAGTCCTGTAGAACTTGGATTTCGCCAAATTCAATAGGTACTCATGTTAAGAGCCCTCAAAACCCACAAAGCAAAACTGTCTATTGTGTCTACAGAAAATGTACAACAAATATTTTTTATGGGTTAAAGATTTAATGTTTCCTTCTTAAGGAACAAAACAAGGATATCTGATCTCACTACTTCTATTCGATAAATATGGTGATGCATCTTTCTCTACTTCTTGAGTGGTGGAATTTTAGATGCCTCACACACATACACAACTCTATTCAGATACTCTAGAAAATGACATTGCAAAGCATTGGCAATTGGAAAGCAGAAGAAAATACCATAAGCTCCGGGTGAGAACACAAAATGCAAAAAGCCACTTGGAAAACTGGCAATGCCTTCACAAGTTAAGCACACATCTACCTCATAATTCAGCAATGCTTTCATTGGGTATTCATTGAACAATTAAAAGTACATGTCTAGAAATGTAATTGAGGAAAATACGTAATAAAAATATTTTAAAAAACTACATGTCTATTTTAAAAGCAGAATGGTAGTGATGCAAGAAAAAAATACAGACACATACAGATTAGAAATGGAAAACTCACTCAATTGGGACTTGGCAAATAAAGAAAACAGAAAGACAAACCTACTGTGTCTCTGTATACTATCTATAAATAGTTCTAAAGTATATTTAATACTATTTAAAAATGCACATTCCACTCCATTATGTTCATAGCAGCCATATTTATAATAGCCAGAAGCTAAAAACAACCCAGATGTCCCTCAACAGGGGATGGATACAGAAAATGTGGTACATTTACACAATGGAGTACTACTCAGCTAATAAAAACAATGACTTCATGAAATTCACAGGCAAATGGATGGAATTTGAAAATATCATCCTGAGTGAGGTAATCCAGTCACAAAAGAATACACATGGTATGTACTCACTGATAAGTGGACATTACCCCAAAAGTTCAAAATACCCAAGATACAATTCACAGACCAAATGAAGTTCAAGAAGAGGGAAAGTATGGATGCTCCCTAGAAGGAGGAACAAAATACTCAGGAAAAAAATATGGAGAGAAAGTGTGGAGCAGAGACTGAAGGAAAGCCCACCCAGAGACTGTCCCTCCTGGGAATCCATCTCATATACAGTCATCAAACCCAGATGCTATTGTGGATGCCAGGAAGTACTTGCTGACAGGAGCCTGATATGGCTATCTCTTGAGAGGTTCTGACAGAGCCTGACAAGTGCAAAGGCTGATACTCTCAGCCAACCATTGGACTGAGCACAGGGTCCCTGATGGAGGAGTTGAAGAAGAAACTGAAGGAGCTGAGAGGGTTCGCAACCCCATGGGTGGAGCTACAATCTCTACTGGACAGACCCCCAGAGCTGCCGGGGACTAGACCACCAACCAAAGAGTATATGGAGGGACCCATGGCTCTGGCTGCATTTGTGGCAGAGGATGGCCTTGATGGACATTGGTGGGAGGAGCAGCTTTTGGGTTGAGTGTGTTCTATGGCCCAGTGTAGGGAAATGCAAGAGCTGGAACATGGGAGTGTTGGGGGTGGATGGGGGAGAACCCTCATAGAGGCAGGGGGAGAGGGGATGGGATAGGGGATTCCATAAGGTGAGACCTGGAAAGGGGAAAACATTTGAAGTGTAAATAAAGAAAATGTCCAATAAAAATAAAAAATTGCACATTCCAATGGTAATTATTTAAGAATAAGTCTAATACGGTTAGAGCATTGACTGTTCTTCCAAAGATCCTGAGTTCAAATCCCAGCAACCACATGGTGGCTCACAACCATCCATAGCAAGATCTGACACCCTCTTCTAAGTGTCTGAAGATAGCTACAGTGTGTTCTTACATATAATAAATAAATAAATCTTTTTTAAAAAAGAATAAGTCTAATAAGGAAAGTGTATATTTTGTATACTAGTAACTACAAAATATTGAGATCACATAAGACTTAAATTAACAATGAGATATATCAAATTCATTAATCAAAACTGAGTATTGGTTACATATGTCAACTATACTCCAAATTCATCTGTGCAATTGAAATGATCCATACCAAAATATAATTTTTGTAGCATTCAACAAAAAACCGATTCTACAATGTAAGTAATAGATCGAAGTGCTTGAAATACCAGGAAAAAGAGCAAACAGTGCAAGAACTCACACTGCTTGATATCAATGAGCACTAAAAAGGTAGAGTAAACAAGACAGGATCTTGGCAAAGGAAAAGTACACAGATCAATGAGAAAGAACATATATTCCAGAAGTAGATCAATGCATACATAATTACTGATTTTGCGTAAAGGCTCCAAGGCCCTTCCAGAAACAGATCATGTTGTTTTCTTTAAAAGTTACTGGAACAATTGTGTTTGCATATTCAGAAATATGAATCCTTACACACACCTCAGGGATATATTAAAATTAATTCAAAGTAGGCCATAAATTTAAATGTGAAACATAAAACATAAAGACTTCTACCAGAACTCACAGAGCACAGTTCTTGCTATCCATCAGGCTAAAAGATTTCCAGATTGGACACAAAAAGCACAAAGCATGAAAGAGAGTGTTCATCACCCAGAGCTCAATGAATTAATGTAATCTCTTGGAACCTCTCTGATCAAATGAAAGCAAACAAGTATTTGAAGAAGATATTTGCAAAACATATACTTGACAAAGAAATAATATTCTCAAACATATAAACAACTAATAATTAAAAAGTTAGCAAAGAACTAAAAATTGAATCCAATTTGATTTGATTGATCATTACAAAAGACATGATTGCCATATAAGCATAAAGTAGGTAATTAACGTAATTAGATATTAGGGAAACACAAAAGGAAGCCAGAAACCAAAAGACTCACTAATCCTACAGTAAAACAGCTATTTAAGGCAAAATGTTCATATACAATGTCTGTGCCACAACAGAACCTCCAAAACGCAAAAACATCATGGTAAGTTGTACATCTTTAGAAGTTGGACTCACTCACACATGATGATTATTGCTGTTTTTCTTATGTAATTATTCAATGCAAATCAAGGCACTTGTTCACACAAAAACTTTATTCAATCATTTATAGTAGGTAAAGGAAAACTACCCTCAAATTGAAAATAATTTTAATGTCATCAACTGATGACTCAGTGAACAATCTGGGTTTATTTATACTAAAGTATATAAAGGCATTACATTCAATGGAATATAACAGGTCCTCTGACTGATTCAGAAACTATACATAGTAAAGCAAATTGCATTCAATAGATAAAATATTGCATAATCAAGAGTTTCCAGAAGACAAAACTGGAGGATGATGATCAGCTCTTGACTAAACCTCTCTGGAGAAAATATTATATAAAATGAAAGAATCCACATTTACAGATCCCAAGAACATTGGTTGCCAATTACAATTCAATAAAGCAATTGCCTAAGCTCTACACTCTAGTATCACTAAAACCCAGCTTAGGGATTTTCACGTACCAGATTCCTTCAGTAAAACCTCACTGGGTTTCTGTAGGCTACTTTGAAAAAGTATGGATGAGAATTCTTAGTAAAGCTTATAAAAAGATGGAAAATAAGCTAGTTCACCTTTCCCACAGCAAAGTAACTACATCATAGTTGCCCAGAGAAGACAAAATGATGAAAGGAACTGGAACATTCTATAAAGACTTATGCATTTATTAATTCATTTATTATATGTGAGTACACTCTTGTTCTCTACAGACACACCAGAAGAGGGTATCAGATCACATCACAGATGGTTGTGAGCCACCATGTTGTTGCTAAGACTTGACTCAAGAACTCTGGAAGAGCATTCAGTGCTCTTAACCACTGAGCCATCTGTCCAGCCTCATGGAACCTTTTTAAATAAAGCTAATTTTGTAAATCCTGGTTTGTTTCATAACCACCAATTGTTTATGTATTCTTTTAAAATGATTGATTGATTGATTGATTGATTGATTGATTTGATATAACATGAATGGTTTGTCTTCTCACACACCAGAAGAGGGCATCATATCCCATTACAGATGGTTGTGAGACACCATGTGGTTGCTGGGAATTGAACTCAGGACATCTGGAAGAGCAATCAGTGCATTAACCACTGAGTCATCTCTCTGGCCCACTTGTGTTCTTATTTTGCCATTTTATGTACACACTTTATTATGCATAACAAAAAGCTAAACATGTAGTTTAAGAAATCTTTCTGACAATGCAAAAACTGGTAACAGTAATTATTTTTAGTGATATGACAAATTATCTTACTTCTGTTAAAATTTTAAGTTGTATAAGAATCAGGTGGAAATCTATTTCTTGACTCATGCTCTGAATTCACATCACTATCTGGAATTGAAAGACTTTCCCTCTCTGCTTGTAGCCCAGACTACACTAGAGTTCATTACATACCTAGGACAGACTTGAAATTACAGTAATCCTCATGCCTTGGCTTTGTTGGAGGTTGTATGACATGTTTAAGCTTCTTCTTCCCTACTTTCCCTTTAAAGCTCCATCCCTGTTATTGCAGTTTACTAATCCTATGATCTGTAGCCTGCTTTTTCCCTCTCTATTCCCCTTCCCATTGTCCCTTCTCATTGCCTCATTCCTTTGCATATTCCAGGTAATCCTACCTGCTTCAGAGCTAGGAATTTCAGGTAAGAAGAACATATCTTTCTGGGCCTATCATTACAATCATTCCTAGTTCTATCCATTCACCTGAAGTTTTCATGATTTTGTTTTCATATTCTTTACAGCTCAATAGTATTACATTGTGTCAATGTACCATGTTTTCATTACCTACCTATTTGCTAAATAATATTTATTTGTTTGCATATATCCTCTCCCTCTCATTCTCACACACACACACACACACACACACACACACACACATATATATATATATATATATACATATATATATATATATATATATATATATATAGAGAGAGAGAGAGAGAGAGAGAGAGAGCTAGATCTAACATGAAACCCTCCTCCCTTTGGATTAGTTTCCACAGTACAGAAGGTACTACGGCAAAGGAAGGAATCAATAATTAGTCCTACCAAGCTAAGGTGACGGCGATCCACAACAATGGGTATCATTGCAAGATATTCCCAAATGTGTAGTAAAGACATTCATATCTTGGTGGTAATAACAGATTTTTACTGAAGTTAAGGCATACTCAACAGAAGAGAAATTACAACCAGTACTAGAAACCTCCCTTAATTTCTGGGGTGAGAGGTCTTAGATCGTAAAGAAAACTCACTACCACCGCTTGATCATCTTAACTTTTAACTATATTCTAAAACATTCCCTTATACTCACAGATAAGTATAGGTCTCACTATACATCAGAGAAACTTCTCTGTAAACCAGACAGAGATCAATACAGTCAACCACATCTGGTCATAATACAATGATTTTGGCAAGCTCAGTCCCAGTACACACATCTATATCACAACACCTAAGGCTCAGGAAACTTCATAGAAGAGAAACTATTGCAAGAGACAAGAAAGTCTTTTGTGAGATTGTGTCTTCTAGTAAACACATCCTTGATAGCGCGACAATGACTAACTACACTAGACTGAACAATGACAACACCAAATAGACATTCTAGTGGGGAAGGGGTAAGCGTTATGAGCTTCTGCCTCTAGACAAAGAACCAAGACAGTAAAGACTGGGAATAGAGGGAGAATTAATTTCTCCCAGAGATACATTCACTTTGTGGTTATCCATTGCTGTGAGCTCAGCTCTGAAACTATATACACACAAGAAACACTAAATAAACATGGTAAGTTCTATTTATATATTTGTGTGCATATATGTAACAATAATTAAAGGGAGAGATGTCATCAATGTAAAATGGAGGGAGAGGATATGGAAAGAATTAAAGGGAGTGTACATGAGTAGGAGTTGGGTGGATTCACGCCAAGTAATATTATTATATTTTGATTAAAATGTAAAAGAAAACCCAAAATTAAAATGATACAAGCTGCCATACCCTATTTCATTTCTTGATCCAATATATCTCTGTCATTTTTCTTTTTGGGTAACCAATTTAACAAGTCTTACTTGTCCTTCTTTTTTTTTTTTTCTCATTCTGATGTCCGTTCAAATTTCTAGAAATTCCAAGAATTTATACTGTGCTTCTATAGAAGTGGTTGCATAATCTCTGCCTTGAATATTGTGTACAATGTAAAAAAAAAAAGACTCCAAGTGTGGGATCTAATAAAAGTGAAGTGAACATGTGTATCATTTAACAGTTTTCAAAAACTGCTTGTTTTCCATGGGCTATGCAAGTCCAGGCAACAATAGCCCCGTGGAGGGGGATCAACAGAATCAGATGGCAGGATCAATGTGTAAAGATGAGAGAGCTTCAAGACAGCTCAGGAAAACAGCTTCCCTGCTTCTCAGGCTTCAGGCATTGCCATTATTGGCGATAATTAGGTGCATGCAAAAGTTACAGCCACTTAAGGCTTCCCATTTTCTTGCCTATGTACTTAGGGAAGATTTACCTTGCACATTATTTCTAGAGGCTCCTTCGTTATTTATACTGAAATAAAACCTCTGGGGTCATAAGCAGCAATTGGAGGAGCCCATCATTTGTCTTAGGAGAAGGCCAAAGTATTTTGTCTCAATTGCTTCCTGTCCTAGAGGTACCCTAGACAACATTGTCTCTGCCAAAAGTTTGCAGTTTGCTACTTGTAAATTAAAACAAAAAAAAAGAGTGTATACAGAGTCATAATTCTTCTCTCTACCTATTTCTCCGAGTTACAATAATTTTCTTTGTCTAGCAGAGCAAGAAAATAATATATACAGAGAGCTGACATAACAAACTGAGCTGTCAGCATCCTGTATGTTAGCTAGACGGTGGTACCTTGCTCCTGTTATATATTAAGTAAGGATAGCAGTAGATCCATGTCTCTGCAATGTCATGGCCTAACTTTCATAAGCACCAGGGGAAAGTGCATCTTCCTACGGGAATAGGAAGTAGTGTCCAGTTTCTGATGTGACTCCTATAACATGGTCAATGCTCAAACATTGCTTTGTTTGACATCACATAGTATATATGGAACTGTAGTGGGTAAATTAGTTACTATCTCCCTTAAAGGCAAAAAAACCACCTGGAGTATTTATCTGTCTTTCTATTTCTATCTCTATCTCTATCTCTCTCTATCTCTCTCTATCTCTATCTATCTCTATCTCTATCTCTATCTCTATACACACACACATCTCTAGATTTTTATCTCTCTCTATCTCTCTATTTATATATATATATATATATATACATGACATATGTACATTGATATATATGATATATATACATACACACATACATAAATACATATATATGTATATAAATACATGACCTGAAGCTTGTCTTTTGATTAGGCTTCAAATATATATCATTTAACATTTGTATTCAAATATCTAATGCACATTTTAAACTTAAATCACAAAGACATTTTTAACTTGCTAGCTTGCTTCATCATCTCTTTATAAATATGCAACAGCAATTAATTTTAAGTAATGTTATTAATTTGAAAGAGAGCAAGGAAGGGGTACATGGAGGTCTGGAGGGAGAAAGAAGAGAGGGGAAATGACGTAATTATATTATCATATCAAATATAAAAGGACTGAACAGTTGAATAAAAAAGGCAGTTGTTTCACCAGGTTCCCCTTTCACTACTCCCCAAATTCCATCTTTTAGCAAGTTTTAATGATACTACCTCCAGGACACATCCCAATCTGTGCTGCTCTCTCTTCTTCACAACTTGCCTTATTTCAAACAATTATTAGTATTTCTCCCCCAGACATCTGCAATAGCTTTTTAATTTGCCTCCTAGCTCCAGTCTACATCCCACAACAATCCATTTCACATTCCATAATGGTGTTCTGCTGTAATGCCTGCTATACACCTCCCATTACATTTAAAATGCATTTAGTGTTCACGGCCTGATTTGTGAACATTGCTGTGATTTGGCCCAGGCCAGTTCTCAATCCTCACATCATATATCACTCATCTCATTATTCACAAGTACACTCTGACCTGCTTTCCATCTCCAAGACTTTCTCCCCTCTAGTAATAAATACTGAGGATTTCTTCATCACTAAACGTCTTTAATATATGTATCATGTGTAGATAGTTATAAAATATCACATCCTTTCAGCACATTGAGCAAGACTTTTTGTTGCGCATCTATTTACTTGCTTCTGGATAAGGAATGATGTCAGAGTAGACTCAAAGGTGTTGAATGAGCTATGGAACCATGCAAGCAGAAGGATCTGAGTTTCTGTACCCACATAAAAATTCTAGTATGAGGCACAATTTTAATCCTTGTGGTAAGGAAACATAACACGGACTACTGGAGCTTTTTTGCCAGCTATTCTTACAAAAATCTCGGGATCTAGGATATTGCCTCAAAAGAGAGATGATGAGCAGTAGATGAAGACAACTGGTTGTAACCTCTGGTCTCCACAGGCACACACACACAATCACACACACACACACATACACACACACACACACACATACACACACACATATACACACACATGTACCCACTCTCACCACACACACACACACACACATGTACCCATTCACACACACATGTATATATATATGCATGTGTACATACACATGCATACAAATGTGCACACACAAAAATACATATGCCACACAGAAAGATATTAATGGATTTAAACATTATAAAATATTATGTTATATATATTATGTGGATAAAAATATTGCTACTTGAAAAATATATAATCACTCAGAATCTTACAGCTAGAGGATTGGGTAACTACAATGCAATCTGTGCCTTCAGTGACTGATGCATAGTCTCCCTACCACTGCCTTCTCTTGCTAAGATTTTGTGTCTGCTGTATGTACTTTTAATCCAGGCTTATTGTGGTTCTATTCTATTCTATTCTTTGCATTAATTAATTTTGCTGTTTTCTTCTTTTAATTCTCATCTCAGGAATTCTGTTAATACCTCCTGGATCTGAGTCTTTTTTAAACTGATACACTCATTCATTAGTTTGAGATTGATTGCAACTCAGCTCCACCTCAGAATTTGATTGGATTCAGAACTCTTCCCCTGAACAAATACTTTAGAAAGTGTGTTTTCTAGAACATTCCGAGAGCTGTTACCCTCCAAGGCAGTCGCTGTTGTGCTTTCATTCCTCTAGTGGCCCAGCTTATTATTTTATAAAAGGGGCTATCTTTGGCCTTGATTCTAAAGTTCCCAGGAAACCAATGGACAATTTTATAAGTCTTGCTATAAAGTATAGATGTTCTTAGTTCTATCTATACTCATCGTGAACAGGATAAAAAGAGACGTTAAAGAAAACTTCTAAGTGCTCACAAACTTACTCTACAGAAAGCCACCACCATGCTGAGGCGAACTTTAAGAAGTATGCACTTTGAATGAAGTCCCATTAAAAGCATATACTCTGCACGGGATGGCTTTTATGTATTTGTTTCCCATCTTTGCTGATTTCCCAAGGTGCTTGTGTTCACAGGAACTCTCCCCTTTCCTATTCTTCAATTCTTCCTGCCAAGTGCATTCATTGAGGCCACAGGACAAAGATTTAGACAAAATGCTACTGCAGAAGGAAAACGATGCTTCCAAAACAGCACTATAATTTGGAATTCTAGAGGGGAACACATTGATTTTTATACAGGGAGAGTTCATTTCTGTTATATTTGAGAAAATTACATTCCATAATACAGAACAAGAAAAGAAAAAAGAGTAGTGTATCTCTCTTTCTCATTTTTAAAAAAACACTATTGGTAAGAAATTAGTTATTGATGATTCTGTGGGGATTCACCTTTCATTGTTTCAACAAACTTATGAGAATCTACATTCTGAAGTCCGTGAAACCTGAAATTCATACTGCTTTATTTTGCAGGCAGCTTTATCTACTTTCTTTGTTTAAGCCTCAGTGGAATCCCTCTTCTTAGGAAATAACATTCACTTTTTAAAATTGATGACTAGTAAGCATACAAAGAAATGAGCTACATTGTGACAGTTTTCATGTAAATCTTGGCATTTTGTTCTGTTTAACATCCCGACTACTCTCTACTGCTCCCCAATTCCCCCACTTTCTGGTTCTCTTCCTCCTTCCAAATCTTTACTCCTTCTAATTTCAAGTCATATGAATGTTATCAGTCACACAGACACCTTTAAATGTCTTTAGAATTTTCAATTTAATTTAAATTCTATGCATATATGTGTGTTGGTGGATTTCTCTTTGGTGCAAAAACTTTTTAATTTTAAGTAATATTTGTCAATGCTTGGTAATAGTTTCTGACCCACTGCAGTCTATTTCAGAAATCCCTTGCCTTTGCCAGCATTGCAAATGTTTTACCTATGTTTTTATCTGCCAGTTTTAGTATATGGGTTTCTACTCTTCCTGGGTCCATTTGCTAAGAAGGTTGTTACTTTTTGCTGTTGTTCTTCCATTACATGCTTTAAATAAAGATTCTATGACTGTAGCTGTTTGTATATATTTCTAGACCCTCTAATCCATTCTATTATTCTATTAGTCTGACCTGTTACAGTACCATGCTGCTTTGGCTACTATTTCGTTGTTGTATACTCTTGAATGAAGTATTTTGGTACCTCTAGCCCTGATCTTTCTTAGAGTTGGTTTGCCTAGCTGAGGCTGCTTGTGCATCTGTAAAATGTTGGGATGGCCTTCACTAGCTGTGTAAAGGAAGTCATTGGTATTTGGATGATATTATGTTGACTCTGTAGGGTTACATTCCAAATACAAAGTCTGACAAATGCCAGAGTCTGGGGGTTGTTTTTATGTTCTAGTGTACTGTTTACTTTCTTCCTTCTGTAAGGTAAAGACTGCATGTAGTTAGGTTTATTGCTAGAGCTCTGCCTTCTTCCCTTCATGCTTTCCTTCTTTTCAGAGCTAATGTAGATACTCAAGCAAGTCTCTTGAGTTCTTTCCTGGCAAGTTTGTTGCTGGTGTATAGAAAAGCTGTTCGTTTTCTTGGTGTCCTACGGCTTTACTGAAAGTGTTCTTTGGATCTGAGCATTGTCTGGCAGAGCTTTGTGGTGTTTCACTGTATCACACACAAACACTGATGATTTAACTTCTTTCCTATGCATACCTTTTGTATTCCCTTATCTCATGAAGAACTTCAGAGCAATATTTAATAAGAGTAAAGAGAGTGAAAAGTTTCCTAACTCCTGATTGTAGGGGAAATACCATCCCCCATTGGTATATTGCTAGCTTTAGGATATATATATATATATATATATATATATATATATATATATATACATACATGTTGCGGACCGCCCAGCGGCTCACAAGAAATAGGGTACGGCTGAGGAGGTAGATTCGAGCTGAAAGAGAAGGAATTAGATGGATGAGAGAAAGAATGGAGTAGCAGGTGGCTCTGCCTCCGTGGCAGATGGTCTAAGACAGCCTTGCTAGGCTGGAAGGAGGTTACACTCCCCCCCACCCCCGTTAAATAATATTAAACAAAACTGGACTGAGGCATAAAATTTATTTATGCTCTAAAGTCCTGCCTGGGAGTTATGGTGGCTGGTGGCCCCGCCTGTCTTAGGATCTCAGATCCTCCTGAACCTTCCAATTCCATCCTGGAGGCTATGTGCAGTTAGTTTGTGTTATAATTCACACAAACATGGCCCTGTGGTGTATTATCAATAGCCATGGCCTTTTGGCATGTACCTCTGTCTTAGATTGGTATGATTCCGTGATCTGGTTGCCTGTCACTGACTATCAGGCCCTCTTAGCGCACCATACTCCCAATTCAGACCAAAGCCACAATATGTACTAGAATACTTCTTGATGGACAATAATAACTGTCACCATTGTTGGAAGCAAGATTTTACTCCTGCTGCAGTCAGGCTGAACTTAACAGACCTGTTTGAAAAACAAAGGTGGGACAGTGAAAGGCAACAGTATAAAAGCTGCTTTGAAGAAGTCCAAGTACTTCATTCAGTTGCAAATTAGCAACAATTAAGCTCAGGCTCTGGCCTCCTGGGGGAGCTGGCTTTGAGAATTGCAGAAAGACTGCAGCTTCTCTGGGAGTGGAGCCTGTGCTCCCATTTAACTTTTAGGCTAAAGAGTATTTTTAGCCATAATCAAGGTTAGAGTCATACTTACTAGAAGATTCAGGATCTGTGTCCAGTTGGCGAACTAATTTCTCAGGCAGCCATGGAGCTCCACCTTCTTTTTGTGAAAAAAAAAAAAAAAAAAAAACACAGACCAAGCCCCTTCCCCAGATTAGGACGGGGTCTGGACCCTTCCATTCATTAGTTAATGGGTCCTGCCACTTTACCATGGCAAAAGAA
Source organism: Mus caroli (assembly GCF_978045245.1). Classification (NCBI taxonomy): domain Eukaryota; kingdom Metazoa; phylum Chordata; class Mammalia; order Rodentia; family Muridae; genus Mus; species Mus caroli. The sequence continues at coordinate 13,327,214 of NW_028227274.1, read as the reverse complement.
CTAGAAGTAACTGGATGCCAGTGGAGATCCATTGCAGACTGATCTTTAACATCAGTTTGCAAAAAATTTAGAACAAATAAAGCAGAAGGTAAGATGTGCCTTTGGTGAACTTGGGGGATATAACTGCCCCTGTTTTGTCTTTAAAAGCCAATTTTTTAAAAGTGCGATGAACACGTTCAACTATTCCTTGTCCCATGGGGTTATAAGGAATTCCAGTTTTATGTTTGATGCCGAATTCTTTACAAAACGAAGTAAAATTTTTGCTAGCATAGGATGGCCTCTTATCTGTCTTAATAAGTTTAGGCAATCCCATGGCATTAAAGGCTTGTAGGCAATAATCAATTACATTTTTAGAAGCCTCTCCTGTATATAGAGAAGCAAAAAGAAACCCTGAACAAGGTCAATACAAACATGTATGTATTTTAATTTTCGAAATTCTGAATAATGAGTTACATCCATTTGCCAAATATGATTAGGCATAAGACCTCTAGGATTAACTCTTAAATGTGGCACTGGAGATAATGAAATACATTTAAGACATTGTTTTACAATCATTCTTGCCTGCTCCTTAGTGATCTTATGTCGAAACCTTAAGGTATTGCTAGAGAGATGAATCTTTTCATGATCATGTTTGGCCAAAGCAACAGGATCCGAAATTAAGGCTTCTCTTATTAGAGCTCTGTCGATGCAATCATTGCCTTCAGCTAAAGGTCCAGGAAGACAAAAATGAGATCATATGTGGCCAATATAGAACGGATATTTTCAGGCAAGAAGGATGTTTTGCAATTGTGTAAACAAGGATCCTGCTGGCTTATTAAAGTTAAACGTACCACAAGTCTCCAATAAGGATACTGATTGTGCAACATATAAACGATCAGTAAAAATATTAAAAGCCTCATGCACAGACTGAAAGACATTCAGTACTGCTGTTAATTCTGCTAATTGACCTGAGAGTCCAGGAGTCTTTATGATTACCTGTTGATTATTAATAAGAAATCCAGCTCACCCTTTAGAGGAGCCATCAGTGAACACCAGAAGAGCATTGTGTAAGGGTTGTAAAGGTCATATTAGGAAATATCACCTCATGAACCTTTAAAAATTTTATCAACCTATCTTGAGGGTAATGGATGTCTATAGTTCCCTTAAACCCTATTTGAGCAAGCAACCAATCTATAATGTGCTGTTTCAGCCAGGTGTCTTGACTTATGCTGTAAGGCTGAACAATAATATCTGGCTCTTTGCCAAATAAGTTAGTGCCTGCTTCCTTCCAAGTATAATCATTTGAGCTACTGCTTCATAATATGGCAAGATATTATGTTTAAGAGAAATCCTAGAATGTATCCACATTAGAGGAGTCTTTTGCCATAACAATCCTGGTGGCATATGAATCATATTAAAAATTAACAAATGTAAAGGCATATATAAGTGACAAATTGCTCTTCAATAGCTTTTTCCACTTGTTGTAAGGTCAGCAATCATTCTGAGGTTAAAGATCTAGGAGAGGTAGGATCAGAACTCCCTTTAAGAATATCAAATAAAGGTTTCAACTCCCCTGTAGTAAGCTTTAAATAGGGGTGAAGCCAATTAATATCACCTAACAATTTTTGAAAATCATTTAAAGTCTTTAAGTTGTCCCTGCAAATAACTATCTTCTGGGGAAAAACACCTTGATTAGTAAGTCTAAAACCTAAATAATTATGAGGGTCCTGAATTTGTATCTTTTCAGGAGCAATCTGCAATCCTTTATCACCTAAAGCCTTTTGTAAATCTCTATAACACAAAAGTAAATCCTGGGGTTCCTTTCCTGCCATCAAAACATCATCTGTGAAATGAATGATGTAAATCATAGGCTATTGTTGTCTCACATCCTGAATGGCCTGTACCACAAACTTTTGGCATAAGGTAGGACTATTAGCCATGCCCTTTGGGAGGACTGTCCATTGATATCTCTTCATAGGTTCCTTAAAATTTATAGAAGGAACATTAAAAGAAAATCTTTCACAATCCTTGGGTTTCAAAGGAATAGTAATGAAACAATCTTTCAGATCAATCACAATTTTATAATATCCTTTAGGAATGGCTACCAGAGATGGAAGCCCAGGTTGTAAAGCTCCCATAGGCATCATGGTCTCATTAAATTTTCTTATATCTTGTAACAATCTCCATTTACCAGATTTTTTTCTTGATGATAAAAAATAGGTGTATTCCAAGGGGACTGAGATTCTACTAAATGTCCTGCATCTAGTTGTTCCTGCACCAGCGAACAGGCAGCTTCTATCTTTTCTTTAGGTAAAGACCACTGATCCACCCACACCGGAATATCATTAAGCCATTGAATTTTATCAGCATGGGATCCAGGCAAGATAGTGGCCACTACTGAAAATACCTCAAACCTCTAGTGTTAGAATGAGGTTTAGAATCTTCAAAAGTCTTAATTCCTTGTCCCTCCTTTTTTTTAGGCCATGACCAGGCAAAAGTCCCTGTCTGAGCATCTGTTTTGTCACCATCTCCTTAGGGCTGCACATTATAACGCCCATCTGTGACAAGAGATCTCTTCCCCATAGGGTTACAGGCAAATTTGACATAACATAGGGCTGAATTTGTCCTGATTTGCCTTTTCCGTCTCTCCAGGTTAGTAATTTAGAGCTTCGTTTTGGGTTACTAGCGTAACCAATTCCTTGAAGATGAATGAGAGTATTGGTCAGAGGCCAAGCTGAAGGCCAGTCCTGTCCTCTAATAATTGTCACATCAGCTCCAGTATCTATTAATCCTTCAAAGCTTTATCCTTCAAATGTCAATTTAAGGTTGGGTCTCTCACTAGTAATAGATTGGACCCAATTCACATCAGAGGATTCAAAACCACCTTGTTCTCTCTCATTCTTAAAGAATCTATATGGTGACTGATGTAAAGGGATTAAAACAAGTTGAGCAATTCTCTGATTAGCGGTTATAACATCATGAGGGGAAGCAGCTATGATTTTAATTTCTCCCTCATAACCATTATTAATAACACCTGGATAAATCTGCAGACCTCTTACAATAGAACTGCTTCGTTCTAAAAGAATTCCACAGGTTTCTGCAGGTAGAAATCAAAAGACTCCGGTAGGCAGAGTTTGAACTCCTATTTCTGGGGTTAATACTGTGTGGGTGGTGGAACAGGTCCAATACTGCACCTCCTGGGTTTGACCTGACAACTTAAAAAACTGATCTCTTTGGCTGGGCATCAGGTTTACCTCCCCATAAGCTCTTTGCTGTGAATGGGTTGGGGCCTGGGGCCCCTCCTCTCGTTTCCCGGCAACGGACAGCCCAGATTAGATTTGCATACCCTAGTCCAATGGTTTCCTTTCCTGTACCGGGGCCAATCCCTGGGACAAGGCCCGCTTGCCCACTCTCAGCACCTTTGTTCTTAGGACAATTACTTTTAAAACAATCCAAACGTCCACACTTAAAACATGCATTATTCCCTCGTTTCCTCGAGAACATTGCTTGTACGCTTGTCCCCTTCAAAGCAGCACAAGACAGCCCAATGTCTGCGCAAAGACGGACATATCCCGCCAAATCTGTCTGTCCTTTGTGTGACTGGATAGCGGCACGACACATTGAATTAGCATTCTCTTAAGCCAATTGCACAATGAAAGGGCTTCCCATGTCAGATTTTCCAAGAATTCTAGTAGCTGCTATTAATAGCCTATCCACAAAGTTCTGATAAAGCTCATCGGGACCCTGCCGAATGGTGGCCAAGCTCCCACCAAAATCTCCTTTAACTGGTAACTGTCTCCAAGTGGGGCAGGCAGCCGCAACAATCCGAGTACACTCCAACAGGAAAACTGATCTGATTAGCCTGGCTTTCATACGGACCTTCTCCCAGAAGCATGTTAACATCCCAGTCTGAATTGCCTTTCTGACCATTTAAAATGGCAGTTTTCTTACTGGTGTCTCACCATTCAGATTCCCAAAGCAAAGCATCTCCTCCTGACAGGGTAGCCTTACAAAGAGTTTTCCAATCTAGGGGGGTTAAGCGTGACTCCAGGACTGTATCCAGTAATTTGTACAACAGCTGTATTTAACTCCTTAATCAACTTGAAATCCAAAGGCTGGTATTGTCTGACTCTAGTATCTTGCTGATCAATTCCCTCGACTACAAGAAAGGCTAGCATATCAGACGTATCCTATCCTCTCCCATGAGCCCGACTCACAGCTCTTTCTAGCGGCGCTTGGTACATTTCAGAAGAGTTACTCTCATTTAGCTCCCAAAGCTCACTAGTCAACTTCTGAAGCCTAATTTCAAACTCTAATTTGCTTAGTCGATCTCCCGAGGTGGAGACCATGGGTGGAGTGGGAGACTCGCAAGAAGGCCAATTCTCATCAAAATAATTGGCAGCTCCTCTTTCTGAGTGATCTTTGTCTAAAAGTAGCTCATCATCCAGTTTCCACATCTATCAAATTGAGAGTTGAGAGGACCCTTTTCTGAGAAGGCCCTCTCTGATAGGCGCTCTTCCTAAGATTCTACAAATTCTGCCTGGGTACAATCTGATCCCTGAGAGATCACCTTTTCAATAGCATCTTTTACGAGCGCCCAGAGGCTAAGGTGAAATTATCTGCCTGAGTGATTGTTCAAGGCTTCAACCAATTTTCTCCCAGGTTCAGTAATCTACAGTTTCTTCTTCCTTGAACCATGGGCAACAAGAATCTATCCTATCTAAAAACTTTTCTACCGATTGTACTTCAAGCCCTACTCCTCTTTCCTGAAGCAGCTCTTAGAAGCTGAGGACAACCACCTGATTCCAGTTTCTAGTTCTGATTAATTCGCTGCTGACCTAAGCAGATCCAGTATTGGGTTAGCACTGATTCAAGCTTAGTTCCTATCCTACTGCACCCTCAGCAACACTTTAAAAAATGAAACTTTAAGCTAGCGCTAGCCTATGTACCTGTTTGTTGCTCCCGTGCCCGATATGAAAGACCCTTTACTTTCCCATGGAGCTCCACACAAGCAGTGTTCTCTCAGTGTCCTTCTGCCATTCTTCAGGTCCCTGTTCAGGCGCCAAACTGTTGCTGACCCGTGTAGCGGCTCGCAAGAAATGGGGTACAGCTGAGGAGGCAGACTCGAGCTGAAAGAGAGGGAACTAGATGGACAAGAGAAAGAATGGAGCTAAGTCAAGTTTTCCTGATCAAAGCTCAACTTTAATGTCGGGGAACACGCTTTATAAAGAAGAGGGGAGGCCCATTCCCAGTCACTCCAAGTTCCTTGTGAAGTTGACAGATCAGCCTTTTAGTAGGAACTAGGGAAGATCACAGTTTGGTGTTAACTCCAGAAAATCTTGGAGAACCGGTGCGGCCTCAGGCAGGTAGCAGGTAGTGGCATATCAAAGGAGAGGGATGAGAAGCAGCACAAAAGGTGGCTCCGCCTTGCCTCGCCTCGGTGGCAGATGGTCTAAGCCAGCCTTGCTAGGCTGGAAGCAGGTTACATATATTAAGGTATGGTTTATTCTACTCTTAGATTCCTTAAGGCTTTAAAAAGTGAAAAGATTTTGGATTTGCCAAAGCCCCATTTCTGAATCAATTCAAATGAACATGAAGTTTCTGACCTTTCGTTTATATCTTTGATGTAGAACATTTAATTATTTGATCATGTTAAACCATCCTTGCATCTTGGGGATAAAATAAGTTTGGTTGAGTTCTATAATCTCCTTAATTTATAGTCTCGACTTTATTGTAGAAAGTAGAGAAGTTTAAAGTTTAAAGTTTTAGAAACAGGAATGATTTCAGAGGAGTTTCATTTCTATGATAGCTACAACACTAGTTGACCTGCAAATCCCACTCTACAGTTACCTTGCACACTATGTGCTTGGATATTTTAATATTGCCTGTGTATCACAGAATTTATGTTTACTATCAACTGGGTGAAGGAAATGATGTTGTAGTCCATGAAGTGGGGGCATCCATCCTAACAGCAACATACAGGATATGTATTTCATATGACAGAGCAATAAGATAAAAGAAGTGTGGGTCTGTATGACTTTCAGGACTTCTGTGGATCATAGGGCCTCCTGTTAGTGCTATATGATCCACACAGATTCTTAAGGAAAGAGAAAGCAACTCCACTAAAATACCATTATTCTGATATCTTATATCACATAAACTATTAACATAATATATAAATAATTTCAATTTGTCTTCAAATAATAGTCCTAACAATAGCTTATAATTATTTTTGAGTATACATCAAATACTAAAAAAACAGGTTAAACAGTGAATTAAAATGAATTCTAGAACTTCAAAATATATGTCCAGAGAAACTATTGCCAATTCCAAATCTTTCTGCCCCTGATGCCCTTAATCTTCTGAGGCTTACTTTGAAAATTTAGCAGTGCTAGAATGCTGAGCTAAAGAACAATATATAAGAAAAGGATTGGCTGGAGCATTTTACTGACAGCAGTTTTAATATCAATTGTAAGTGATATTGCCAATTGGCAAAAGAATAAAATGAAATCTAGAGTCAGCCTTGCCCTAAGAACAATTCTCTCAAATGTTGAAGTTCAAAGATTATTTAGCTAACCTGAGGCCATGGACTTACTTTAAAATTGGAAATGGCAGTTGTACTACGAAGGCTAAAAAAGTAGTTTATATAATTTTCAAGCTGTGAGAAAGCAATTATTTTCTCTAGTCAGAAAAATTACACTAGGTGGTTTTTCATTCTTGTTTTTCAAGCTAATAGCTTCCAGGTTTTCTTTTTTTCCAAGCCACCCAACTTGTAATATTGCCAGCTTTGGTATATTCTAATATTGGGTAAAGAATGATTGGTGGAAAATTCTGGTGAAGAATGTCCATGGGAAGCCTTATGACAAAAGGAATGAGTTATGAACAAGGCACCATTGAGACACCATTTCTCAAGGCAAATTCCAAGGCTTGCCAGAAGCAGTTTCTCAGGGCTGGATCCTATACACTTATAGAGCTCACCAAGAAACTCAGTTGCATAAACTCTTCAAAGACTAATAATGATGATGATGATAATTATCACTTACTAAATACCTTTTTAGGTGTTTATAGTATATCAATTCTTATAACATATCAAATTTATAGGTTACAATTCACAATTTTGTAAACATGGAAATTGAGTGTAGAGAACTGAAACAAGTAGAAATAAAACTTGAAAGCCTTGTTGATCATATTTTCGTATGGCAAATGAGCATTTGGAATTGTTCAAGTTATTTTTCATGGTCATGCTGCTGATATAGTGACCAGCTTCCTCAATAACCATGAAAGAATGATATACTCATCCACCAGCATTTATAGGATCCCCACAAATACCAATACTCATGAATGGTCAAGTATCTTCTCTAAACTTGCATAGTACTTGTAATGACTTATACAACTCTCTCTTATACATCAAATAATTTCTAGGGGATTTATAATTGTATAAAATAGTTATTTTACCACATTAATGTGGGAATAATAACACTAGTAAAATATCTGTGCATTTCCAGCACAGACGATTTTTTAGAACATTTAATGCACTGCGTGCTTAATCTCTGGTTGCATATTTCACAGAAAATAGAGCCAACTGTCTTTATACAAATCACATGAGTATTACATACTTATTACCTCTGATGGATAGATATGTTGTTTCTTTGCAGGTTTTAAAGAAGCACAGATGGAACTCCTTTCAGCAATGAATTTGAGTCTAGATAGAGAATGAGAAAAGGTAGCACACAAAGTGACTTGCAAATGCACAACAGCCTCAAGGAAGCTAAAAGTTTGAGAATCAGCTTAGAAGTATCTATGTGAAGAGGAAACAGGAAGTCATTCCAGGTAGTTAATATCTAAGATACTTCACAAAATTTTACATCCTACTTATATTTATACTTAAATATAAGTCACTTATATTTAAATAATGAACTCATTTATCATAATAATTGTAAAGAATTCTCCAATTATAATTGTAATAATTATAATTGTGCACATTGTTATGTATAAATATGCCCATAGAAATTACATTATCCACTTTATGTGTTAATATATTAGCATCTCATATATTTACACTTATACATATATTTACATATGTAAACATTCATTATACATAGTGAAGTGTATAGAAAACATAATTTTCATGTAGGGATATCATGTATTTTGACCATACTGACTTTATGGAGCTACAGTCACTACGTTCTTTTAGAAAAACACAATAATAATAACCCTCAAGTATTGAACATCCATATCAGATACTATTCTATGCATTTTGCATATACTAAACCTAATCCTCACAATAATCTTATTCAATGGGTGCTGTTATTATTCTCATTTTGCAGACATGCAAACTGAGCCTTAAATAGGTTATATGATTAAGGTCAAAATAGTTGGTTCATGAGACACAATGTTTGAAGAATGCTATGGTTGTTAGCAGAGCAGAGCTCTCTACTCTCTTCCTTTCTCAGTCATATGTGAAATGAGTCTGTGGGCACTACAATATAATATAATAATACTAATAGTGGCACAAAGTAGACTCTGAAATCATTGTCAGAACTTTTTAGAGTAAGATGTATTTAATCAGTTTCTTATGAATAAATTTATGTGACCACTTCTAATTTCTAAAGTTATAAAATTTTCAATAAAATTTATATGCTTCATAAATTATTTTTTAGGTATGTTTAATGGACAAAAATTCATATCATTTACATTTCTAATAGATACAACCCGTAATAGGATGTCATGAGTTTTACGAAACCAGTATTAAAAGCTTTTCTCAGTGACCTAGGCATTTAAATTAGCTTACATTGCATTTCTAGTACATTTGCCTTGTCATTCATTTGTTCTCTTCTCCATAGAGGATGAACCAGATCATTGATGCTAACTGACATCAAAATATCCATCAAGTCATGCAACATTAGGATGTGTTTGTTATAATGATCATAGAGTAAAACATACATTAAAGTAGAATTTCAAAATTTCTCATTTGTCAAAACTAGGGTTTTGTTCACTATCTTGGTGAGAATAATGCATTTAAAGCATTGCAAACCTGTTTCATGTGACTATTGGTAGCTGGTGCCTTCCAAATATTAAGCACATTTTTTTAATTAGGTATTTTCCTCAATTACATTTCCAATGCTATCCAAAAAGTCCCCAATACACTACCCCCCCCAGTCCCCCACCCCCCCACCCCTACCTCTTGGCCCTGGCATTCCCCTGTACTGGGGCATGTAAAGTTGGCAGGTCCAATGGACCTCTCTTTCCAGTGATGGCCTACTAGGCCATCTTTTGATACAAATGCAGCTAGAGTCAAGAGCTCTGGGGTACTGGTTAGTTCATAGTAATGTTCCACTTATAGGGTTGCAGTTCCCTTTAGCTCCTAGGGTATTTTCTCTAGCTCCTCCATTGGGGGCCCTGTGATACATCCAATAGCTGACTGTGAGCATCCACTTCTGTGTTTTCTAGGCCTCGGCATTGTCTCACAAGAGACAGCTATATCTGGGTCCTTTCAGCAAAATCTTTCTAGTGTATGAAATGGTGTCAGCGTTTGGAAGCTGATTATGGGATGGATCCCTGGGTATGGCAGTCTTTACATGGTGCATCCTTTCTTCACTGCTCCAAACGTTATCTCAGTAACTCTTTCCATGGGTGTTCTGTTCCCAATTCCAAGAAGGAGCACAGTGTCCACACTTTGGTCTTCGTTCTTCTTGAGTTTCATGCGTTTAACAAATTGTATCTTATATCTTGGGTATCCTAAGTTTTTGGGCTAATATCCACTTATCAGTGAGTACATATTGTGTGAGTTCATTTGTGAATATGTTACCTCACTCAGGATGAACCCCTCCAGGTCCATCCATTTGCCTAGGAATTTCATAAATTCATTCTTTTTAATAGCTGAGTAGTACTCCATTGTGTAAATGTACCACATTTTCTGTATCCATTCCTCTGTTGAGGGGCATCTGGGTTCTTTCCAGCTTCTGGCTATGATAAATAAGGCTGCTATGAACATAGTGGAGCATGTGTCCTTCTTACCGGTTGGAACATCTTCTGGATATATGCCCAGGAGAGGTATTGTGGGATCCTCTGGTAGTATTATGTCCAATTTTCTGAGGAACCGCCAAACTGATTTCCAGAGTGGTTGTACCAGCTTGCAATCCCACCAACAATGGAGGAGTGTTCCTCTTTCTCCACATCCTCGCCAGCATCTGCTGTCACCTGAATTTTTGATCTTAGCCATTCTGACTGGTGTGAGGTGGAATCTCAGGGTCGTTTTGATTTGCATTTCCCTGATGATTAAGGATGTTGAACATTTTTTCAGGTGCTTCTTTGCCATTCGGTATTCCTCAGGTGAGAATTCTTTGTTCAGTACTGAGCCCCATTTTTTAACGGGGTTATTTGATTTTCTGGAGTCCACCTTCTTGAGTTCTTTATATATATTGGATATTAGTCCCCTATCTGATTTAGGATAGGTAAAGATCCTTTCCCAATCTGTTGGTGGTCTTTTTGTCTTATTGACGGTGTCTTTTGCCTTGCAGAAGCGTTGCAACTTTATGAGGTCCCATTTATCGATTCTCGATCTTACAGCACAAGCCTTTGCTGTTCTATTCAGGAATTTTTCCCCTGTACCCATATCTTCGAGGCTTTTCCCTACTTTCTCCTCTATAAGTTTCAGTGTCTCTGGTTTTATGTGGAGTTCCTTAATCCACTTAGATTTGACCTTGGTGCAAGGAGATAGGAATGGATCAATTCGCATTCTTCTACATGATAACCGCCAGTTGTGCCAGCACCATTTGTTGAAAATGCTGTCTTTTTTCCACTGGATGGTTTTTGCTCCCTTGTCAACGATCAAGTGACCATAAGTATGTGGGTTGATCTCGGTGTCTTCAATTCTGTTCCATTGGTCTACTTGTCTGTCGTTATACCAGTACCATGCAGTTTTTATCACAATTGCTCTGTAGTACAGCTTTAGGTCAGGCATGGTGATTCCACCAGAGGTTCTTTTATCCTTTAGAAGAGTTTTTGCTATCCTAGATTTTTTGTTGTTCCAGATGAATTTGAAGATTGCCCTTTCTAATTCGTTGAAGAATTGAGTTGGAATTTTGATGGGGATTGCATTGAATCTGTAGATTGCTTTTGGTAAGATAGCCATTTTTACAATGTTGATCCTGCCAATCCATGAGCATGGGAGGTCTTTCCATCTTCTGAGATCTTCTTTAATTTCTTTCTTTAGGGACTTGAAGTTCTTGTCATACAGATCTTTCACTTCCTTAGTTAGAGTCACGCCAAGGTATTTTATATTGTTTGTGACTATTGAGAAGGGTGTTGTTTCCCTAATTTCCTTCTCTGCCTGTTTATCCTTTGTGTACAGAAAGTCCATTGACTTGCTTGACTTAATTTTATATCCAGCTACTTCACCGAAGCTACTTATCAGGCTTAGGAGTTCTCTGGTGGAATTTTTAGGGTCACTTATGTATACTATCATATCATCTGCAAAAAGTGATATTTTGACTTCTTCTTTTCCTATTTGTATCCCCTTGATCTCCTTTTGTTGTCTAATTGCTCTGGCTAGGACTTCAAGTACAATGTTGAATAGGTAGGGAGAGAGTGGGCAGCCTTGTCTATTCCCTGATTTTAGTGGGATTTCTTCCAGCTTCTCACCATTTACTTTGATGTTGGCTACTGGTTTGCTGTATATTGCTTTTATCATGGTTAGGTATGGGCCTTGAATTCCTGATCTTTCCAAGACTTTTATCATGAATGGGTGTTGGATTTTGTCAAATGCTTTTTCAGCATCTAACGAGATGATCATGTGGTTTTTGTCTTTGAGTTTGTTTATATAATGGATTACATTGATGGATTTTTGTATATTGAACCATCCTTGCATCCCTGGAATGAATCCTACTTGGTCAGGATGGATGATTGTTTTGATGTGTTCTTGAATTCGGTTAGCGAGAACTTTATTGAGGATTTTTGCATCAATATTCATAAGGGAAATTGGTCTGAAGTTCTCTGTTTTTGTTGGGTCTTTATGTGGTTTAGGTATCAGAGTAATTGTGGCTTCATAGAATGAGTTGGGTAGAGTACCTTCTGATTCTATTTTATGGAATAGTTTGTGAAGAACTGGGATTAGATCTTCTTTGAAGGTTTGATAGAACTCTGCACTAAACCCATCTGGTCCTGGGCTTTTTTTGGTTGGGAGACTATTAATGACTGCTTCTATTTCTTTAGGGGATATGGGACTGTTTAGATCATTAACCTGATCTTGATTTAACTTTGGTACCTGGTATCTGTCTAGAAACTTGTCCATTTCATCCAGGTTCTCCAGTTTTGTTGAGTATAGCATTTTGTAGAAGGATCTGATGGTGTTTTGGATTTCTTCAGGGTCTGTTGTTATGTCTCCCTTTTCATTTCTGATTTTGTTAATTAGAATATTTTCCCTATGCCCTCTAGTGAGACTGGCTAAGGGTTTATCTATCTTGTTGATTTTCTCAAAGAACCAGCTCCTCGATTGGTTGATTCTTTGAATTGTTCTTCTTGTTTCCACTTGGTTGATTTCACCCCTGAGTTTGATTATTTCTTGCCATCTACTCTTCTTGGGTGAATTTGCTTCCTTTTGTTCTAGAGCTTTTAGGTGTTTTGTCAAGCTGCTAATGTGTGCTCTCTCTAGTTTCTTTTTGGAGGCACTCAGAGCTATGAGTTTTCCTCTTAGAAATGCTTTCAATGTGTCCCATAAGTTTGGGTATGTTGTGGCTTCATTTTCATTAAACTCCAGAAAGTCCTTAATTTCTTTCTTTATTCCTTCCTTGACCAAGGTATCATTGAGAAGAGTGTTGTTTAGTTTCCACGTGTGTGTTGGCTTTCTATTATTTATTTTGTTATTGAAGATCAGCCTTAGTCCATGGTGATCTGATAGGATGCATGGGACAATTTCAATATTTTTATTTATGTTGAGGCTTGTTTTGTGACCAATTATGTGGTCAATTTTGGAGAAGGTACCGTGAGGTGCTGAGAAGAAGGTATATCCTTTTGTTTTAGGATAAAATGTTCTGTAGATATCTGTCAGATCCATTTGTTTCATAACCTCTGTTAGTTTCACTGTGTCCCTGTTTAGTTTCTGCTTCCATGATCTGTCCATTGGTGAAAGTGGTGTGTTGAAGTCTCCCACTATTATTGTGTGAGGTGCAATGTGTGCTTTGAGATTTACTAAAGTTTCTTTAATGAATGTGGCTGCCTTTGTATTTGGAGCATAGATATTCAGGATTGATAGTTCCTCTTGGAGGATTTTACCTTTGATGAGAATGAAGTGCCCTTCCTTGTCTTTTTTGATGACTTTGGGTTGAAAGTCAATCTTATCAGATATTATAATGGCTACTCCAGCTTGTTTCTTCCTACCATTAGCTTGGAAAATTGTTTTCCAGCCTTTCATTCTGAGGTAGTGTCTATCTTTTTCTCTGAGATGAGTTTCCTGTAAGCAGTAAAATGTTGGGTCCTTTTTCTGTAGCCAGTCTGTTAGTCTATGTCTTTTTATTGGGGAGTTGAGTCCATTGATATTAAGAGATATTAGGGAGAAGTAATTGTTGCTTCCTTTCATTTTTGTTGTTAGAGTTGATGTTCTGTTCTTGTGACTGTCTTCTTTTAGGTTTGTTGAGGGATTACCTTCTTGCTTTTTCTAGGACATGGTTTCCGTCCTTGTATTGTTTTTTTTTCCTGTTATTATCCTTTGAAGGGCTGGATTCCTGGAAAGATAATGTGTGAATTTGGTTTTGTTGTGGAATACTTTGGTTTCTCCATCTATGGTAATTGAGAGTTTGGCTGGGTATAGTAGCCTGGGCTGGAAATTGTGTTCTATAGTTTCTATATAACATCTGTCCAGTCCCTTCTGGCTTTCATAGTCTCTGGTGAAAAATCCGGTGTAATTCTGATAGGTTTGCCTTTATATGTTACTTGACCTTTTTCCCTTACTGCTTTTAGTATTCTATCTTTATTTAGTGCATTTGTTGTTCTGATTATTATGTGTCTGATTATTATGTTCTGTAAGCTTCTTGTATGTTCATGGTCATCTCTTTCTTTAGGTTTGGGAAGTTTTCTTCTATAATTTTGTTGAAGATATTTGCTGGTCCTTTGAGTTGAAAATCTTCATTCTCATCTACTCCTATTATCCGTAGCTTTGGTCTTCTCATTTTGTCCTGGATTTCCTGGATGTTTTGAGTTAGGATCTTTTTGGATTTTGTATTTTCTTTGGTTGTCATGCAGATATTCTCTATGGAGTCTTCTGCACCTGAGATTCTCTCTTCCATCTCTTGTATTCTGTTGCTGATGCTCACATCTATGGTTCCAGATTTCTTTCCTAGGGTTTCTATCTCCAGCGTTGCCTCAATTTGGGTTTTCTTCATTGTCTCCACTTCCCTTTTTAGGTTTTGGGTGGTTTTATTCAATTCCATCACCTGTTTGGTCTGGTTTTCCTGCAATTCTTTAAGGGATTTTTGTGCTTCCTCTTTAATGTCTTCTACCTGTTTAGCAGTGTTCTCCTGTATTTTTTTAAGTGTGTTATTAAAGTCCTTCTTGATGTCTTCTACCATCATCATGAGATATGCTTTTAAATCTGGGTCTAGCTTCTCCGGTTTGTTGAGGTGCCCTGGACTGGGCAAAGTGGGAGTGCTGGGTTCTGATGATGGTGAGTGGTCTTGGTTTCTGTTAGTAAGATTATTATGTTTACCTTTCGCCATCTGGTAATCTCTGGGGTTAGTTGTTATCATTGTCACTGTTTATAGATTGGAGCAGAAGCTGTGTTCCACTCACCAGAAGACTTAAGATCCTGTGGCGGGTGTCGTGGGTAGCTGGCATGTGTCAGCTGACCCTGCGCCCTAGCTACCCTGTTGCTGGTCAGCCGGTCAGACCGGAAGAGCTAAGCACATTTTTATTGCACCGATGTAAGCAAGTGATTGTTTGAGCATGACCTTGTAAGATAAGTTCAAAAACTGCTGTATTTTATCTGACACTGCAATAAAGAATTTAAAAATATTGAACATCATAAAGCAGAATGTATTAACTTTAAAAGCACAGTTGGAATAAAGCATAAAGGCTGGCTTCTATACATAAGTGTAACATCAAATGCCCTAATTATAAAACCACAGAAATATAAGTCAATATCAAAAGGACCAAAGTAGAGCCCTTTGAACCTTGCTCTCAGCCTTCTATTCCCAGTGCTCTTAGGAAGAAGAGATGTTTATGCATGACAGGATAAATCACAGCTGCCTTTTTACTTTACTGTCTTCATTTCAAGCAGAGAAATTTTGAGTCAAGAATGCTGAACACTTTAGCTGCTGGAAAAGAAAAAAAATTGAGTTCTTGGCCTTCAAAATAGTTATATTAAGAAAACATTGAAGGAAAGAAAATATGGTTCCTGATCCTGAATATAAAATTAAAGCCACAAAGCAAAACATAGTGAACACAACTCTTACAGACATTCCTGTGGAATGGAAGAGGACTCAGATACAAAATTGCTGAGATGTGTATGAGCAGAATCTTATTTATTCACACAATAGTATTTACTGAAATATCCTGTATATATGCACATGTGTGTGAAGGTGGATATGTGTGTACATATGTATAGAAGTGAGGTGTTAATATTTAGTGTCTTCCTCAGTTGGTTGCCACCTTATTTTATGAGACAGAGCCTCTCACTGAACCCAGAGCTTACCAATTTAGCCATAATACCTGGCCAGCAAGCCCCAGGTACTACCTATTTCTTCCTCCTTACCCTTCATGCCTGGCATTTTTACACAAGTCCAGAAACAAAGACTCAGATACTCTTGTACAAGAAGTAATTTACAGACTGAGTTATCCCTCCAGCCCCTCATTGTCAAAACTGTATTTTGCCAAGTAATGGTATAGAAATGTTTAATATATCACTAATCAATCAATCACATACCAATCATTGCTCTTGAAAAATTCACATGCCAGCTAGAATAACAGTTAATAAACAATTGCAGACAAAAATAAACAAATAATACAGTGTTTTCAAATGCAATAAACTAACTATTATAAAAGCAGGGTAGTCAAGACTATTCCAGAAGATGACCATTTCAAATACAGTTATTACGGTAGACTTCATTGAACCCTTCTCTTTGGAATAATAGACCTTCAGTAAAAACTCAAGGATGTAGTTGAATATTTTTGACTCCAGTCAGGAGTTTCTATCCAGCCTGTGATTATTCAGTTCCCAGATAAAAGACACATAAATTTTATTACTTACAACAAGTCATTATGAGCACTCATGGTGGGCAGATATCTATGCGCTATGCTATTAAAATCTATTTCTTATTGAAAATTCCGGGTTATCACTTACTATGTTTTTTTTATTTGGGCTACTCTTAACTACAACTGGCCAGACATCATGATCATGCTTTCTTCACTCCTAACCCATGGTGTCTTACTCCTCTCTCCATCTTCTTCTCTCTCCTTGTGGCTTCCTCCAACCCCAAGCCTGGGAACCCTACACCCCACCTATGTCTCTTTTGCTCAGCTATTGATTGTTGGCAACCAGGCCTTGGGTGACCACACTTAGCATTAAAATACATAGACAAAGACAAAACCTCAACACAAGGAGGCAAAAGCCGCATCCATGGAAATGTCCAAAGAAAAGGTATTCCGAGAAACTATCTAGGAAAAGGCCTGTAAAATCAAAGTTTACATTATTATTGGACAAGGTGAAAGACACAGGATTGCTAGAATTTGACTACAAATGCATTATTGTAACTTATACTGTGTTTGCACTGTGAAGGTAAAAGTAATTGTTGAATTATAGGTCTATGTTTAAGCACAGATCATAGATCATTTTATGGTTATGATCTTAAAGTTTAAACAATTCTCCCTGGAGTTAATAGACTTGAAACTTAATCCCCAAGGGGACTTGTCTCAGGATTTTCCCTGTCCATTATATCAGTACAGAGGAGCTGAGAGTTGCAGAGACAGGGAGCATCTCAGGGTATGGGGAGAAGGAAGCCTGCTGTGGATGTGAGCTCGCATGGCGTGTACCACTCACAAGGTGTTGTGCTGTCATAAGGTTAGATTAACTGGGATAAAACTTTTATCATTATCAATTGGCTCTGAAATGATTGCACTGGTATCCTGTAAATTGTGATATTATTGATACATAAACCTGACTGGTTAATTAAGCTTTAAGAATCTTAATTTTACCAGGTTACTGGGTATTGTGATATCCAACTGCGAGGTTGGCAGTTCCATTAGTTACTGAAATGTGGAATCTCCGACTATATAGGTTTATGGCTAAGCAAGAACTAGTGGCAGCACCCAGGACAAGCAAATGAAAGCTGGGAACACAGCAATCTGGCGCAGCAGAGGCTAGCTGGAATGGGTTGCAAGTTGCAGTAGGAACACTGGAGCAAGGTGCTGCCCAACAGAGAGTTGGTAGACTTGGTTTGTTGTTGTTGTTGTTGTTGTTTTGTTTTGTTTTTAATATTTAAAACATGCAAACCTGGACTCTCTCCTTTCTGGGACAACCAAGCCTTGAGAGCCAGCACTTAGCATTACAATACATAGCAACTGACCAAATCTCAACAATTTCCCTTTTTAGTCCAATAAAAGGCTCCTTTTCTCCCAGATACAAATTAAATACAATTATAACAATTAGGAAAATCACAAAGTACGATATGCATTTGTAGTTTCCAGTTCATTATATTTGGCAATTTAGATAACGGATTTTATCATTTATCCTATCTTGGTAAGTTAGAATTTTGTATATAAATTATTTTTACCTTAACTTGCATCACCATTCTTAAAACAACTTTTTTAGACCCAGAACATCTTCTTAAATCCTAAGCAACTAAAGTGTAATTGTGACACTATAACTATCTAGTCTACAACCCCATCATAGATCTGAGAAGATATTAAATATTATTTGAGTATACAGGAAGCACAGGGATGCAGCTTCCAAAAATCCTAGAAATGATAGAGACATCTTACCACCTGGACAGTCTGCAATATTCCTTATAACTTATAACTTTGGAGTAGCTATCTTTTTGGCCCAGAACATCTGACAAACCCTGAGTTAAGTAAGGATTATGAAGGACTAGCTTACACTGTATTGGCAGAGCTTAGTAGTCAACTATCCTGTAACCATGTGTCCTTTTTGCAGAGCATTTTTTTTCTGTAGCTAAAGTATGGGCAGTTTCTTGCTCAGTAGCCAGCTTGCCACAATTGATGCAATTCTGTATGGATCTGCTGATGCTCATCCTCTTCCTTGAAGTGGAATGGTTATACTGTCAAGAGTAATCGGTCTCATAACCAAAGAATCTTTTAGTAGTCCATTGATTTTAAATGCCATATTCTGTGGATCTCTGATGCTTTTGTGGATTATCTATCTATATAAAGCATATCTGAAATATTAAACTGTTTTTTTTTAGCTATTTACTATTTGAATAACTGTGAAACATTTTTAATTAACTAAATTAGTATGCAATATGACATAATTTTGACTAACTTTTTTGTTTGTTTGTTTTTTGTTTTTTGTTTTATTGAGACAGGATTTCTCTGTGTAGCCCTGGCTGTCTTGGAACTCACTCTGTAGACCAGACTGACCTCGAACTCAGAAATCCACCTGCCTCTGCCTCCCAAGTGCTGGGATTAAAGGCGTTCGACACCATAGCCTGGCTTGACTATCTAGCTATTAACTTGCATTACTTAATTATTCTAAACAGTTTGTAAAAACAGCTATTAAAAAAAGTGGGACTAAGCATTGTATTTTTAAATGAACTGCATAGGCACAATACCTATACAAGAGTTGAAACATATGCATATTTTGTTGTAACAAAGTTAATATTAAATTTTGTATCAATATACAAAGATTTACACTGATGAAAACTTTAAACCTATATCAGTATACACATTTCTGTACCAATGTAAGAAAATATAACTAATTGTTATTTAAAATATAAAGATCTCTACCAATGTAAGATTGCTATAAAATGCTTTTGTTTAAGAGTAAATTTAATAATACATTCCTATTTGTCTAATTTCTTATAATATTACTGTATACCCCTTGTTATGTTTCAAACCCCTTTCATATATCTAAGAAAGAAAGAAGGATAGAGAAGAGCAAAGATGAATATCCCTGAGTTTAAGCCCTCTATTTTAGTTACCTCCCTCTCTAAACTATAAGTATTTGTAAATCAGCCCTTAAAATAACAACATATCGACATTTCAGAATGTAACCAAAATCATCCACCCCAACTCAAGGTTTTGGGATGATAGTGCTATTATAATTGCTTCTTGCTGAACTGGGATGAAAAGTTTCTGTTTGGGGGACCAAAAGGAAATTGAAAACCTCGTTAAATCTAAAGAACCTAGCTGGGATTATTTATTGTCCATTCTCTATATGCTGAGAAAGTGTACAGCCTAATTTAAGTCCTGACTGGAACAATCTGTAAAGCTCTATGAACAAATGGCATTTGTAATTAGCAGTCCTTTTTGAAGTTGTTCTAGAAGCAAGTCTCTGGAAACAGTATCAGTTTGAGGCAGAATCAGTAAGAGAGATGGAACAGGTTTGTACATCTCAGCATCTTTAAGGGCAAATCCTATCAGATTGTCCCTCTTGATGTTTCATTGAGTAATATATAAATCTCACAAGCAATACACATAGTTCTATAAAGACATCTGTATGGGATGTTCAGGGTGCACAGATCAATTAAGAATGATTTCCTGTTCTTAGTTTGAGCAGGTCAAAGGCAACTGTCTTTCTTTAGAGTTAGTTTGATCATATAATCAAACTGTAATATAAATCTCCATTCATGCCATATGAAATGATGGCATGGTAAATCTTGAGGACTCTGTAGCCAACAAGAGCCATTGGCTATGCAAAGCTGAAGTTCTGGCTAGATACATTTTTTATGTCTCAGCTAGTTTAGGGCTGTTCCCATGTAGAGTGATCAGCAAATCATGTTACTTGTCCTATTTGTTCTTGATTTATATCTGTAGCCAAGATCTTCAGGAGGTCTTCCTCTATCAAATTTGATCCTTATTATGTTGAAAGGAGTCCAAAGCCTTTTTTTCTTTCTTGTTAACACAAATACAAAGTCTCTCTCCCAAAATAGCATCTCCTTGATCCAGCAACCTGAAGTCATCAAAAGTATAGATTGATTTAATTTAGCAGCCTTATTTTGTTTAGGTCTGGTCTATTTTGACCTCTTTCATAGAGAATTTGTGATCCATTATTACCACCTTTATTTTGATAATTAAAACAATTAAAATAATTAAAGCAATTTAAAACAACTATTGTTACTTATTGACACAGGGTTTCTCTGTGTAGCCTAGGCTGACTTGGATTTGCTCTATAGGTAGGCTAGCCACAAGCTCACAAGAAACCTACTTGCCTTTGCCTTTGAATATGAAGTATTGAGATCAAAGTTCTGGATTTATTTATCTACGTATCCTTAAAATTATTTATATATGTGTGTGTGTGGTGGAACCAGGAGGTCGGCAAGGCTGGAATGTAAATAAATAAAAATAATTATTAAAAATTATTAATATTTATATTAATTCTCATTTCTTTCTATGGACAAATATATTTATATTCCCTTTCTCTTTTTATAAATTAATATCCTTCTTTATATTTAACTTCATTTAAGTACTCTCCTATTTGCTGTATACGTCATCATTTATGTATCATGTGATAGCCCAAACAGTCTTAGTATTTCTGTGGAGACCACATTGAAAGAAACCAGCTACTTAATGTAGGAATGCCATCATAATTTATGTTATTTTTTTTATAATTTTTTGATTGCATGAGGCATGCAGCCTTGCTCTTTGTGGAGCAGAACTTTTGCTTGCTTCATTGCCCAGCAGGGCCTCTTAGCATCAACATGACTGGTGTTTGAGTCTGCCAGTTTATAGTACAAGGGCTCTGATGCCTAGTGTGCTTTGGTTCAGTTTGCGGGCCCACATCTGTGTTCTAGCTCATACTGTGAAACTCAGAATCATTTACCTCAAATCAGCACATATTCTTGCCCTACTCCCAAACTCTGTGAAACTTGGAGAAAAACTTATTTTGTTAAGGAACCAATTCCCCCCTCCCCATAATCTTAAAGGGGCAGCAAATGTTTTTTATTTGTGAACGTGAAATTAATTTTTAAAGTAAGTTTTTGCCCAATGGTGGATGCCAACATGTTATAGAAAATATTTAATCTCAATCTGGGGTTTTCTCCACCCTATGATGATGTATTTCTCAAATATAAGACATATAACCTTAAGATATTTATAAGCCTTTATTAGCACAAATACTGCGCAGATATCTACCATCTATGCTATTAAAATCTATTTCCTATCAACAATCCTGAGTTATTACTTTCTAAGTTTCATTTGGGCTGCTCTTAAATGGCCAGCTATCATAGCCAGGCTTTCTTGAGTCCTAACCCATGGCATCTTTCTCCTCTCTCCACGTTCTTCTCCTTCCTTTTGGTCTCCTCCAACCCCAAACCTGGGAACCCTAAACCCCAACTCTGTCTCTTCTGTTAAGCTATTTCCTGTTGGCATCTTTATTTCCCAATAAGTAGTAACTAGGAGTAAAGGTTACATAGTGTTGCTTTGGTCTACATGTAGACTCTCTCTTCTCTGGAGCCTTGGGGGCCTGCACTTATCATCACAATACATAGCTACAAACAAAGCCTCACACAAGAAGGCAAAAGGCCCATCCATGGAAATATTCAAGGAAAAGTTATTCCAGAAAAACTCTCTAGAAAAAGGCCTTTAAGATTAAAGTTTTAATATTTCCTGAAATAAAAAGAAAATTAAAATGGAATATTCTGGTTAGTATGTTTCTGGAAGATGACATGAAAGGTTGACATTATTATTAAACAAAGTAGAAGCCACAGGATTTTTAGCATTCAACTACAAAATGCATTATTATAACTTATACTGTGTTTGCACTGTGAAGGTGAAAGAGAATTGTAGGTCTATGTTTAAGCACAGATCATAGATCTCTTTATGTTTATGGTTTTGTCTTAAAGTTTAAACAATGTTGCCTGTAATTAATATATTTGAAATGTAATCCCCCAGTTCATAGTTTGGTATTAGGTGCAGGTGGCAGATAACTTGGGGTGATAACTAGGAATAAGTGAAGCTACACCAGTACAGTCCCACAACAATATCTTTCCTTGGTTCTTTGGTTTCTTTGTTTTGTTTTGTCTTTTAAAAGGAACTTGGATAGCTCACATGCTTAGATTGGCTGGCTGGATGCTGCCCCTCATTCCTGTTCTGATGTAGCAATAGGGCCTCCTGAGAAGACAGAGCAAGTGGTCACATTAAGCTCTGATCATCCCTGGCTCCAGAATCAGAATCATAATGAGCTTCCACATTTTTTAAAAAGATATATTTCTCCCACTTTGATATTTTGCATACTAATGGAAAATAGAGCCAATATAAAAGTATAGATTTTAATCAGGAATATAGAAGTGTCCACTTAGCCTCTAGGTTTCACCACATTGACAGAAAAATGTCTATAATGCATGTAGTAAGACTAACTGGACACAGTGACTTGAAAAATAAAGAGTCTACTAGTAACTGTATTGATGAAGATGAAGTCTTTCCTCAGCTCTGTATACCACAGAAATTCCACCTACCCAAACCTTTTTATATATGCATAGCTCATAGAAGAGGGAAACACTAATAATAAGTTGGATTGTGTTTCCTTGTTAACTGTAATATTAAGTCTTGTATGTTTAAATGTAGAAAAGGCACAGCCTCCAAAGACATACTTAAGACACATATAATATATTAGAAGCTGTTCAAAACATTGTTAATTAGATCCTTTTCCCCAGCAACAACACTGGAACTATGTGACCACCATCCACAGCTCTAAGACTACTCGTTAATTGTGTCTGTTTTATGCAGCAGATAAGCTTTTTGGATAGACCTCTGTTACTTCAGGACAGTGTTTGGTTATAATTCCTTACCCTTTCTGGGAGATATCATGTGGTCAATCTTTGTTCTGTACAGAGCTGACAAATTGCCACGAAAATTCAACAGGTATACAGGTTTTGTAGGTTATACATAATCTGTAGTTGTGTATCTTTTGACATTGTCATTCTTGTCCACTTTTATAGTAGTATTAAGTTGGAAAATTCATTCTCGGGGGCTGGAGCGATGGCTCATTGGTTAACACCACTGAATATTCTTCCAGAGGTCCTGAGTTCAATTCCCAGCAACCACATGGTGCCTAACAACCATCTGTAATGAGATCCATTGTCCTCTTCTTGTGTGTTTGAAGACAGCTACAGTGTACTCATGTAAATAAAATAAATATTTTTTTAAAAAAGAAAATGTATTCCCAGTATAACAACCAGCAATAAAATGCCCATTCCAGGTCTGTAGCATTATGTTGTAGGAATGCTACAATGTTTTTATCCATTCTTTTGTTGAGGAATTTACTAAGTGTCTGGTTTGGAACTTTTCAACATTCTAGTTAGTGTCTTTTGTTACATAATTTTAAAATTTACTAAGCATATATTTAGGAATGAAATTTCTAGCTCTGCAGTAAGCTCTTGCTGTGGTTTAGCGAGTACCTTTTTAGACAATAACAGGCTTGAGAAATTTCTCATCCTTTCAGGTGTCACTTAGAAATTAAACTAATGAATGTCCAATGTGAGAATCATTGAACATGATTTCTTATTTTAGCTTTTATTAGCTTATGAAGAATTAGAATTTATTATGACATTTTTCTGAAGAAAAATTGCATTTTTATTGTTTTTTCCCCCTTCCTACCTCCTTCCCTTGTTCTTTTCAGCAGCAGCAGCAGCCGCCTCTGCTCCACTCTTTGTCTTGCTCACACTCCATACTGCCAAATGGAAACTAAGGTGTTCAGGGAATGGGGCATACTTCCACAAATTCCATTTTAAAATGGATTGATCAAGAAGTCCTTCCTCAGGTTAACCCTTATGTGGAGAGTGGCATGCTGTTAGCTAATGTACTTTTTTTTTTTCTTGCCCTGCTTCCTTGTTCCTTTGCAAGCTACTTTATGAAGACTACTCTTTTCTCAATTGTGCATATGACCCAAAAATAAAAGATACTTTCCTGAGAGTTTTGTTTTATAAAACTAGTGAATTTCCCTGAAACACTTAAAATTTAAACTTAGTACCCACGGCACATGCTATTGAGACTCCTTACAGTCGATCTTCATAGACTTACACTTGTACTAAAAACTACTGACCCTTTGTTGTTAGTACGTTAAAAATTAGTATTAATATGCAAATGAAGCTTAATTATGATACTGTAGTGGCTTATGGGTGAATGCTTAATTATTAGTTGATTGATATTTATTTTTAAATGTGGTTAATTTACCAATAAGCATTAGTTAATATTTATTCCAAACTGTTGGGTCTAGGAAATATTAATATATATTTTTACAACAAAATTCTAGTGTGCAGTATTTTGTGTTCTGCAAATCCTTACCTTTGTGGTAGTCAGTGGGCACCTTGTATTTCAGTGATAATCGGCAGCTCCCTGCAGCTTGCACAGCAGCGTATGCCTAATCAAGGCCAATCACAGGTAAGACTATTTGGCTATAATTAGACCAGATCTCTCTTCTGTGATTCATTATTCTACTTTGCATTTAGAACTGACAAACTTATCCTGAGTTCTTCCATAAGCAGTGGCAGAGTTGTGAAGCAAATGAAAACTGTTAGCAACAACAATAACCAGCCAGGAAAGAGAAAAGAATGGTGTCTGGTGTTCCTCCATTCCCAAACTGTAAATTGCAAAGCAAATGAAGGCAGCCAAGCCTGGCTGCCTGCACTGTTAACAATAACTTTTATCCTCTCTGCTCCCAAAGGAGAGCTGCCTGACAATTAAACCTCGTGAACATTGTTGGACTTTCTTACGAAAATGTTTTCAGTCCTAGTTTTTCTTTTAGTTTCAAAGGATGCAATATTGTATTCATGAAAATCATGTGTTTGAATTTAGCTGGCCAGTCTCCCTTCACTTTTCACGTATGAAGTATATCAATTTCTCAACTCACAATGGAACTGAAACAAATATGTATCTATGCTCATTGTCAATTCAACATGGGAAAGCAATTGTAGTAGAAAGAAAGGGGGTATCAGATTGTTTGCTGAAATCAGCTTTTACTACGTATCAATTACAGTTTCAAATAATGAAATACCATAGGTGCTGAACAGCCATGGTTTCAACTACACAGATAAATGAAGGATCAGCATCTACATTGGCACTCTATTAGAGCCAAAAACATTCTTCTTCACCTGTCATAGGAATTCAGAAGGCTAGAATATTCTCCAAGCAAACTGTGATGTGTAGTATCTTTGGCTGAATGCCTAATAATCTTCATTTTTACAAAATCCTGTCGATGCACTATTACCAGATAAGGTGGGGACCACACCCTGAATAGCAAGGGTCTAAAGGTGGGGACCACACCCTGAGTAATAGCAAGGGTCTAAAGGTGGGGACCACACCCTGAGTAGCCAGGGTCTAAAGGTGTGTTCAGTTTGCTGTTCTGATCAGAAGTTTCTAGCAGCCACATTATTAAACTGAAAAATGAAAGTAATTTTAATATCTTTTCTTTAAAACCATATATCTAAAATATTATATAAATATGAAATACACATAAAATATATGTGTAGAAGTTTGTACTTTTTTTGCTGATTGCCTTTTGGTGATATGCATCAAGTGGGTGGATTTTACTCTGAACTTCAAGATAAGCTGTGACTCCTGATACAGGTATCCATTCGCTACTTATGCCAGTGAGTTCTGTAAAGTACACCAACATGTATTTACATAATGAAAGTTTACGTATACCTAATTCTTCCAAGTTGTCTGTGAAAAGCTATTTAACGGGTATGAAAAGTAAAAATAACTGATTACTAGTATTATTAGATTACCAGACATTACTATGTTGGAGAAATTAGATACTTAGATTACTAAATTTTGTGAAGCCCACATAGGAATCAGATCAGATATACTCTTATGGGGAGCAGTAGGCAGGTGGATGGAAAAATGGTCTAAAAATTGGAGAAGAAAGACACTGAGATTTCCCAGTGGAGTGATGGAAGGTAGACTGGGCTGGGGAGCTTCTTAGGATGGTTACATATTTGGGAATGGAAAACAGCCATCTTGGGCTGTGTAACATCACTGAGACCTCAATTAAAGTGACTTATTTGATTCTGACCTTGAGAAAGAGACACGCTAGAGCATGTCTTTGAAGTTTACATGTAAATCAGTATGTCTAAACTCAGTGACTAGAATCAGATTCACACTTTGTCATCTGGCATTTGTAAACCAGTCTTTTGACTCCTTTCTCCTTAGCCCCAGCAAAGTCTAGGACCAGTTTGACTCACTGTGTGTCACTGTTTTGCAGTGTGCCTATAGAAATGAAAGTCATTGATTTACAATAGTTCAAATGATGTTTTATTTATTATTGATAAATGAGTAATCTTTAGACATTAAAAATAAACTCCAATGTTAGAGAATTCCATTTGGTTTATCTTCCATAATTTATTCATATTCCCTTAATATATGGATGGGCTTGTTCATATAGAATAACTAGAGCAGTGTTTACCACTCTGAGGTTTTTTTTTTCATTAGAAATAATTTTAAGACTGCATTATGTTAAGTTGCTTCTAGTTTTTGTCTACTTTAAGGGAATGTTTCACATTCTATACATGTCTGTGCTTGTATCATGGTAAGGCTATGATATTTACCATAACACAATTTATTTAACTACAGAATTTAATACATACATTTTAATCTATGTCCATACCAAATTTTATTTGGTACACACATTCATAAATAGTCTTCTCCCCTTTATTAAATTCACTCTGAAGTTACTCATATTTTCCAGAATTCATGAATCATTAACTATGTAAACATGTATCTCGGGACCAGGAAATAAAATTCAATATAAGACCTCCCTAAAATTGATATTCTATTCATTTATGACATCAGACAAATTGAACATCTTTTGTCTGTTTTTTTCCTCGTGTACCATTGAGAAATAATTCTAAAAGTTGCTAAATATGTTCTAAGTTTACTGTCAAAATCCACCAGACCATCAAGGTATACAGTTAGTTTCATACACTAAATGACTAAGCTGGATTTGGGGATCTTTGTTTAGTGCTTATTTTTACTGAGAATGATTTATAGAAAAGAAGAAAAAAACAAAATCAGAAACCAAAAGAACTGTGGAGTATCTCTGCTGACCATGTCCCTGCTAGCAAAGATGCTGTCCTTGGCATGACAGCTCCACTTTTTTTTTTGTCAAAACCAATTTTTTTATTAGCTATTTTCTTCATTTTCATTTCAAATGCTATCCCAAAAGTCCTCTATATGTACCCCCACCCTGCTCCCCAACCCACCCACTCCCAATTCCTGGCCCTGGCATTCCCCTGTACTGGGGCATATAATCTTCGAAAGACCAAAGGCCTCTCCTCCCACTGATGGCCGACTAGGCCATCTTCTGCTACATATGAAGCAAGAGACATGAGCTCTGGGGGTACTGGTTAGTTCATATTGTTGCTCCACCTATATGGTTGCAGACCCCTTCAGCTCCTTTGGTACTTCTCTAGCTCCTCCTTGGGGGTCCTGTGTTCCATCCAATAGATGACTGCGGGCATCCACTTCTGTATTTGCCAGGCACGGCATAGCCTCACATGAGACAGCTATATCAGAGTCCTGTCAACAAAATCTTTCTGGCATATGCAATAGTGTCTGGGTTTGGTGGTTGTTTATGGGATGGATCCCCAGGTGGGGGAGTCTCTAGATGGTCCTTCCTTCCATCTCAGCTCAAAAGTTTGCCTCTGTAACTCCTTCCATGGGTATTTTGTTCCACATTCTAAGGAGTAACGAAGTATCCACATGCTGGTCTTCCTTCTTGAGTTTCATGTGTTTTGCAAATTGTACCTTGGGTACTCTGAGTTTCTGGGCTAATATCTGCTTATCAGTGAGTGCATATCATGTATGTTCTTTTGTGATTAGGTTATCTCACTCAGGATGATATCCTCCAGATCCATCCATTTACCTAATAAGTTGATAAATTCATTGTTTTTAATAGCTGATTAGTATTCTATTGTGTGAATATACCACATTTTCTGTATCCATTCCTCTGTTGAGGGACATCTGGGTTGTTTCCAGCTTCTGGCTATTATAAATAAGGCTGCTATGAACATAGTGGAGCATGTGTCCTTCTTACCGGTTGGAACATCTTCTGAGTATATGTCCAGAAGAGGTATTGCTGGATCTTCTGGTAGCACTATGTCCAATTTTCTGAGGAACTGCCAGACTGATTTCCAGAGTGGTTGTACAAGCTTGTAATCCCACCAGCAATGGAGGAATGTTCCTCTTTCACCACATCCTCACCAGCATCTGCTGTCACCTGAATTTTTCATCTTAGCCATTCTGACTGATGTGAGGTAGAATCTCAGGGTTGTTTTGATTGGCATTTCCCTGATGATTAATGATGTTGAACTTTTTTTCAGGTGCTTCTCAGCCACTCAGTATTCCTCAGTTGAGAACTCTTTGTTTAGCTCTGTACCCCACATTTTAATGGGGTTATTTGATTTTCTGGAGTCCAGCTTCTTGAGTTCTTTGTATATATTGGATATTAGTCCCCTATCAGATTTTTGGATAGGTAAAGATCCTTTGCCAATATGTTGGTGGCCTTTTTGTCTTATTGACAGTGTCCTTTACCTTACAGAAGTTTTGTAATTTTATGAGGTCCCATTTGTCAATTCTCAATCTTACAGCACAAGTCATCGCTGTTCTCTTGTGGAATTTTCCCCCTGTGCCCATATTTTCAAGTCTTTCCCCCACTTTCTCCTCTTTAAGTGTTAGTGTCTCTGGTTTTATGTAGAGTTCCTTGATCCACTTAGACTTGAGCTTTTACAAGGAGATAAAAATGTATCAATTCACATTCTTCTACATGATAACTGCCAGTTGTTGAGCCAGCACCATTTGTTGAAAATGCTGTCTTTTTTTCACTGGATGTTTTTAGCTCCCTTGTCAAAGATCAAGTGACCATAGATGTGTGGGTTCATTTCTTCAATTCTATTCCATTGATCTACCTGTCTGTCACTGTACCAGTACCATGTAGTTTTTGTTGTTGTTGTTGTTTTTTTTTAATCACAATTGCTCTGTAGTACCACTTAATATCAGGCACAGTGATTCCATCAGAGGTTCTTTTATCGTTGAGAAGAGTTTTTGCTCTCCTGGTTTTTTTGTTATTGCAGATGAATTTGCAAATTGCCCTTTCTAACTCTGTGAAGAATTGAGTTGGAATTTTGATGAGGATTGCATTGAATCTGTTGATTGCTTTCTGCAAGATAGACATTTTTACTATATTGATTCTGCCAATCCATGAGCATAAGAGATCTTTCCATCTTCTGTGATCTTTGATTTCTTTCTTTAGAGACTTGAAGTTCTTATCATACAGATCTTTCACTTCCTTAGTTAGAGCCACACCAAGGTATTTTATATTATTTGTGACTATTGTGAAGGATGTTGTTTTCCTAATTTCTTTCTCAGCTTGTTTATCCTTTGTGTAGAGAAAGGCCACTGATTTGTTTGACTTAATTTTATATCCAGCTACTGCACTGAAGCTGTTTATCAGGTTTAGGAGTTCTCTGGTGAAATTTTAGGGTCACTTATATATACTATCATATCATATGCAAATAGTGATATTTTGACTTCTTCCTTTCCAATTTGTATCCCCTTGATCTCCTTTTTTTTTCAAGTAGTATATTAAATAAGTAGGGAGAAAGTGACAGCTCCACTTTTAAAGGGAAGATGGTTTAGTAGACTCTAGTCAAAAACTGGATCACACATTTTTCTGCTCAGGGATATCATACAAACTTCTTTTGCTGTGTGTGAAAACATCAAGAAGACATTTTAAATGCTCTTTTACTCATGTCATTCACTTTTGGCCACGAATGCTCCATCCAATATATAGGTGAATGCCATAATCACTTTTCTATTTGTGAGTCCTGTTCACATGGTTTATAAAAATTACTTTTCACCCAAGGTCTGCTGCATGGCTGCCCTTGAGAACTCTAAGGTCATGTAGTATTTACAGAACTGTGTTGTTTCCGTAGCTTTGGCGGTGGCTTAATGGGTTGTTTTAGAAGTTCATTCTCTCCTCACCTAAAGTATACATTACTAAATGATCTCTTTCTAATTACTTTGTTGCTATGGCCATTAGATGCCGTAATTTCTGTTTGTGCACCATTTGTTAGCTGTTTTAAAGGGGGAAATGAGCATGACCTAGTCCTGCTTCTGAGGGCTAGGATTGGCTCGGTCATCTAAAATTCACTAATGAAGGAAAGCTACTGTGCATCTGGAACCCCGATGAAACAAAGCAGAAAAATTAATATCTTGACAATTATAAAGAGAGAGAATGATCACATTGTAAGTTGAGACTATTACCAACGTAGTCAGCATCAAACAGCTCCAAGGAACTCTCTCTTATGAGGAGGGTCCTTGTCTCTGTCATTGCAATAAACCTTATTGTTATGTTAACATGTTCATAATAGTTATAGCTTAGATAGATTTCTTTTGATAAAGATAAAAGAAACTTATACTAGGCTGTCTTAAATCTGCATTGCATGGAAAATCTTATTGTTTTACTTTTGTCCTATCATTTACAGTTTTTAATTACATGTTGATACTGTACTTTTATTTATATTCCCAATTTATACTTATATTACATATTTATTCTTGTATATTATATTATATATTATATATAAATAGTATATATGTATACTTATATTCCCAATGAGCATACATTATTGTACAAAACAATGGTTTTCCTAGAAACATACAGTATAAATTGTTCATATTCACATGCTCTATTACCTTTTATTTTCTTTGCTTGAATGTTTGTTGTTTTGAGACAGGGTGTTACTATGTACTACAGGCTGTCCTGGAACTCACTATGTAGACCAGGCTGGCCTAGAGCTCACAGAGATGCTCCTGCTTCTGCCTAACAAGTGCTGGGGTTCAAGGCATGAATTACCTGTCTTTCATTATCCCATTTTAATTCCTTATATTCTCTCTCTTTTTTTTTTCCTCCACTAGAAGTGTGTACATTTATCTACTGAGAATTAATACTTCTTTGGAGAAGAACATCTCCCTCAGTTCTCTTATCTATTTTCTGATTAAGATGTATAGAATTTGGGTGGTTGCATACTTAAGTCTAGGGAGTCAGATCTCGTTAAGGATGGTTTTGAACCACCATGTGGTTGCTGGGATTTGAACTCAGGACCTTCGGAAGAGCAGTCAGTGCTCTTAACCACTGAGCCATCTCTCCAGCCCCTATACTAACATCTTGTCAGGTAATTTTCTCTGCTATTGTAAGTTCTCTCTTGTTTATTTTTCTGGACTAAAGCAGGAAACCCAGAAATCAAATTGCATAGTTACAGACTGTTGACTTTTGGAAAATGTGCCCAAAACATACACTGGAACAAAGATAACTTTTTCATCAGTGGTGGGATAAATGCTAGATATCCACATGTAGAAGAATGGAAATAGATTCCTATGTGTCATGTGTCAATGCAAATAAAACAACCATGATGTTGATGTAAGACTTGAAATTTTGGAACTACTAATGGAAAGCACTGGAAAACACTTCAGGGTGCAGGCAGAGGTAAGGAGTTTCTAAATTAACTAATCTCTTCAGAAATAATAGTAAGAATAGACTAATTTGACTAAATAAAATTAAAATGTTTCTGTTCCCTTGGGTGTGTTTCTTTCTAAATAAAAACAAACAAAATCAACATCAGCACCTATATTTCCTGTATTATGATACAACCACTATAAACGCATAACTAAATATTTATAAAGAAAGATAAATAGTCTGCATTGGAAATATGAAAGATTTGGCTAAAATATTGGTGTTTCTTTCATCTATGTGATTACACAGATTTTTTTCTGTCTGTAAGTTTGTAAAATAAGCATGAGCCCTAGTGGATGGAGCGCTCCATTCCTCCCTGGGAATCTATGATCAGAACATTCAGTTGCTGACAGTTCATCACACTTTTAAAATCCTGTTTTATTTTATTCTCTGCTGCCCTAACTGGCTCATTCCTAAATCTTTTAAGACCTAGCAGTTTCTCCCTGCAGGTTATACCACATGTCACTGTCACATAACCTGTCCCACCTTATGCTGCTTAGCTCCATTTCTTTGCATACCTACCTCTTCTATAATCCCACAGTTTCAGTACCATCACCATCACTGTCCCCATCAACATCACTGTCCACATCACTAAAAATCCTGAGACTAGTTCTGTGTCATTATTGTATCCATTTTATTTAATTCAGTGTCTAAAAGCAAAGATGACATCTCTGATTTTTAGGGAACATTTTTCTCCCCTTTAAGTTCCCAAATGTTCCTAGGTCCATGCAAATGCTGAATCTGCTGGTTTCGAGGTCTTACTATAATCTTTGTAACTCACATATATTGTTTTTTGTCTTCATCTACTATTCCCTACCATGTTGTCTGTTGAAAAGCAACCTTTCCAGTGTGTCCATTTTAATATTTCAATGCTTTCTATTAACTGTGGCATACAGTGAACACTCAGCAAATGCAAACTGAAATGAGTGATTATTTGTGTAATAATTATTACCAGATTTATAGTTTAATGAAATTAAGTCATGATGTTTTGGCTAACAAATATCCAACAACAATTAAGTGTTAAAGACTCTAAATTGTTTGTATCTACATTGTATTTGAACATCATGATATTACATATTCATTGAGATACTCAGTCCCATTATGTTTCTCTAAAAACAAAGCATAAATTTCTAGTTGAATGTTAAAATTATGTTCATCTATCTCTAAGCTACCATTTGTTTAAATGCTGTCTGGAGGCAGCAGTTAAAGTTATAAAAGGAACTATGGATGTGCTTTCAAAGATTAACTTCCAACTCAGTGAGTTCTTATTGCTCAACATAATAATAGACTCTGCCTTATTGGGTCATCTGTTAGAATCATCCCACCTAATTTGAACATTGCTGTTCATGGTTATTTGTCAGCCTCAGACTATCCTTTGTGTGCTTACCATTGCTCTTACTCACTCCTACTTAACTCTGTAGCTTATTCTGTAGTCAGCTAACCTGAGCACTTCCCACTCATTTCCATTCAGAACTGCAACTCAGAGCACTGTGCTTTGAGCACAGTGCCTTCTGAAGAAGGCTTTTGAGTGTTGAGGCCTTCTGTCTCAGTGTCATAGTCATTGGAAACCACTATGTATCTCTACCTCTTGTAAATCTCTGGATTCACATATTGTACCTCCTCCCTCTTCCTCTTACTGTGCTTTAAAAAAATTACATCCATATTGCCACCTTACCTCTTTTATGGCAACTTTAAAAACATGTTCCTTTACATTATCATATACACAGCGCTGACTCTCCTTTCATTGCAAAGGCTAACCATGACCACTTTACTGGAATCAATAATGATCCTTACTTATTTCATTCTAATCAGCCTTCCTGTGTCTTGGATATGAAATTAGGATAACAGACATTTAACATCTTTCCTCATTGTTCCATCACTGACTACAATGTTTACATATGACAAAGCCAATGGAAATTATAATCCCTCACTAACAAATCAGTGTTTGAACTAGTAGTCTGTGTATCAATATTCTTTCTTGTTCCTGAGAACCTGTTACATGAACTTCTGTGACTCGTACTATAACATTGAGTGCTTCTGCTTATCTACTTCTTTGCCCAAGGCCTCTAAAATTGCTTTTACTTTCTCTTCTTTGTTCTGGCTAACCTTGATGCTTACTCTGTCTAAGCATTATACTTTAGATCAATGTCCTCCTGGGTAAATCATTGCATTTATTCCTTAAGTTTCAATGATCATTGTAATGGTTAGCTTTAGTTGCCAACTTGACACAACCTAGAACTACATGCAAAAAGAGTCTCAGTGCGAGAGGGATTGTCTACACTCAGTCGGCCTCTGGCATATCTGTATGTGTTGGTGAGGGAGAGGCATTGTTTTAATCAATTTTATTGAGGTAGAAAAACCAAGGACATTGTGGGTGTCACACTTACTTAGTCCTAAACTATGGAAGAATGGAAGAATGAACCTGAGCAGAAGAAAGCAAGTGAGCATAAGTGCATTTGTTTCTCTCTGCTCTTGACTGGATGTGAAGTGAGTGGCTGTGGGAAGTTTTTTCCTTGATTTGCCAAAATCAATAATCTGTTTAAGTAAACTCTTTTCCAGTAAGTTTATTTTTCTCAAGGTATTTTATTATAGTAAAAAATAAAGTAGGAAATCACATTTCTTGTAATAATTTCTATATTTTCAGTTCAAATTTCAATCTCACCTTCTTTTAAATTAACTCCTAAATTTACTTAGCACTTTCTGTTTTAAACAGTGTTTTACATTTACATATCTACGTTTAATTGACAAAAAGAAACCCAATATATTTCATATAGTATTGTTTTTCATAAATTTAATTTTGTTCCCATTTTGACTCGAGCATGTGTCTATTCTTACAATCTTTTTATGTACATCTGAGTTTTATTTTTCCTTCAATTGTTCCTCACACACATTAAGAAGACTCTATTAAGTGTATGGTCTAACTATGCAGCTAATGTTCTCTTTCATCCAAGGTGTGGTAAGTGATATCATTTTTATCATTGCATGCAGCGGGTGTCCAGGAATGCATTTTTATTGTTTGGAGAGTACACCACAGCTCTAAGCATCCTGAGGAGGAAGGGGTTTATTTTAGCTCAGAGGTTATACAGTTCACCATCCAGGGAGGTAAAGGGAGGAGTCTAAGCAAGACCTTAGAGACAGGAACTGAAGAAGAGATCTTATGGAATTGCTACTTACTGCCTTGCTGTCTATGGCTTACCCAGTCAGTTTTCTTAAGCTTATCAGGCCTACCTGACTAGGTATGGTGTATCCCACTGCAGGCTGGGTCTTCCTGCATCAAATAGGAATAAAAGAATAACCCTCCAGTCAGTCTAGTAGAGGAGGCTCTTTACTTGAGGTTTCCTCTTCTCAAATGTGTCTAGGTTTTTGTCAAGTTGTCAACAAAAAGAAACCAACATGCTAGGTGGTACCAAAATGAACAGAACCATTCTTCTTTAAAGAAAAATAATGCTATTATTTTAATTGTTACCCCCAAATCTTTCTTAATCTCTAAACAGGGATTTAATCTCACTAGACAAACCTTTCTTCAAGATTGCCATTTGTTGTGTGATATATTAATCAGCTGTGGGTTGTGTTTGGTAGAGAGAAGCATTCTCATTGTTCATGTCAGGGTGAGAGGAACATAACCATAGCAGCATCAATATTTCTATAGAGATTAAGTGAAAGGCCGTGCAGAGAACTTTGCAATTTTGTGTTTAAACTTCACAGCTCTCTAAGAAAATAGACATTACTATTCCTGTCTGGTAAGGAAGCAAAGATCTAGAAATCAGCTTCCACGGATTCCTGACATCAACTACATGACAAAGCTAAGGTTTGATTTTTATAGCAATATATTTCCAAAACCTATATTCATAATCATTGTGTAAGAAAGAACAAAGCTTCATGGTCCCTGGGGCTCTTTCATTTTAGCTTTGTCATTATTGAGCTCTGTGCTTTGGAACTGATCCAAATCCTAACAGACTCTAATGTATGAACACCCATACATACAACATGGGTGTGCACAAACCTTGCTTATCATTCCAAGCACCTTCACTTTATTGTATCCCATTGGCCATTAATCAGCCAAATGAGTCAAACTTGAACTTCAGGACAATATTAAGAGCATCCATGCTTTACAAGACAAGCTACTCTGTATTCTGATTGCAGAAGGAGAAAGTGCTATGTTGCCATAGTTTAAGTCCCTCAGGAATTTCATGTATAGAAATAGCATCTCCAGACAAACAATAGTGAGTAATGTACACATTCAGTAGGACATGGCCCTCTTGCTTTCTATGCTACCTTAAGAAAATCAATCATGGGTCACCTGCTGTGTTTCAAGTACTTCCCTACTTACTGGTGCAGCTAGCTTTCCTACATGCATCCTGGAGATGCTACTATATCTGCAAAATAAGCAAATGAGCCTAGTCTGCTGCACAGTCATCTTGTTTGGGGGCATGGCCTCATGAAAACCTGGCATAATTTTTCTCATTTAATGGAGAAGAATCATTTTCTGCCTTCCTGGCTCACCATCTGCATATAATGATATGTTTGCTGTCCTTGGGTGTTTTAATAATGATGTACTCCCTCAAAAAATGATTAAAATTTTTAAAAGCTTGAAAATGTGTCAGCAAATAAGTTTATTCCTACAAAACACATTGAAGTATTTTGAAGAAAAGTAATTTTGTAGCTGGATATTTCATTTATCTTTCCTCAAAATATGCCTGTTAAAATTATTTATAATAGAGATGAAATTCATCTCTGCTTTTTAGATATAAATTTTACTTTTATTTTTGTTACTGATAGAGAAGCACAAAATATTTGCTCTGTATAGAAAATAGTATAAAACTAATGTTATTATTTTATGAAGTATAAAATTATTAAACATTCATACTCTAGCTTTGAAAGCAATGTACAATGGCCAATTAAATTGTTTTAAATACATTAGCAAACTAAAAAAATTAGAAAACCAAATAGTTGTATAAATAATATTGTGCATATATGTGTGTTCTGTGTGTGTCTGGTGGAAATGAGAATGTATTATACATGTATATCTGTTTGTGTGTGTGTATGAGAATGCAGTTGTACTCAAACAAAAAGCAGAGGCCAGCCTCATTATTAGCTTTCCAGAATTCTTCTTCCTCCATCTCTCATTTCTACATAGCCTAACTACCACAGCAGGCTTCATGTAGATTTACAGAATTCACATTCAGGTTCATTCATATTTTGCCAGCAAGCACTTTAGCCACCAAGTGATCTTTATGGTCCTAAAAGTGAACAGTTCAAGAGAGGAGTCCTATGACATATAAGAATTATTAAAATACTTTTAATGGAATGGAATAAGGAGAAGATGAAATTACAAATGATTTACAATTTTTTACTAACCTTCTATCAGTTTGGCATAAAAGAGTAGACTTCAAAAGAGCTGTCATATCTTGGTTAATTTTTGTTGCATAGTTTGAAAATAGTAAATGCATTTGTCTGAAGGATCTGAAGAATGGCCGTTACATCTTCTTAGAGTATGATTAGTAACTTCTCATTGCTTACTAACATAGTGGAGACCATGGTGTGCCATTATAGGACCAGAATTCCAGCTCATAACTGCTACCAGTCTTATCATGGAGACCCAACTCTGATAATATAGATTCATCACCATTTCTTATAAGTTGCATTTTCATGACACATAAAATTGGAAATTAAGTTCCAGTATATGATATTTGATATATGTATTCAATGTGTGGTACCCAGCTGTAACATCAAATTCATCTTGCTCACTACTATACTGAGCTAAGAAACCCACTCAGGCTGCAATTCGGTAACCAATGATTGGAGACATTGCATAGACCTGATGCTGAATGAGCTGCTCAAAAGAGATAAGAAGTCTAATATGGTTCAGAATGTTCTCCTTGTAGAGGGTGACAATTCCTATCTCAGTTCTGATTTTGTATCCTTTTGCTGAAAATTACTTTGAATCATACCCACATGTATGATTTATTGGGCACCCAGAGATTTCTAACAGAGTTCAAGTAAAGGCATAATAGCTTTCCAAGGCTACCATAGCCAAATACCATATGCTGGTAAATAAAATCTATCTCTCTATCTCTCTATCTCTCTATCTCTCTATCTCTCTATCTCTCTATCTATCTATTTGCAATGGTTCAGGATATGATTCCCACATCAAGATCACACCATGACTGGTGTCCTGGGTAAACTCTTTCATTAGCCTTCATGGCCATCCTCATATGACCTTTCTCAGTGTTTGTAGAGAGTATTTGCTTCCTCCTGTCTCTTTTTAATTTCTGACAACTCTTGTCTTATAAAATCAGGGTCTCACTCTTAAGACTTCATTGAATTTTATCTATCAAAACAAAACATAGTTCCCTCTTCCAAACATAGTCACTTTGGAGGTGGGAGTCTGAACATAAGATCTAGAATGACCACAGATCAGATCATGATAGCTGGAGTCTCCCTCCGCATTGTCTCTTTCTGGTAGCCCTTCATTTCTGCTTTGTCTCTTTTGAAAACTTTCAACATTAAAATTCTGTCTTTTCTATAAAAGCTCCACTTCCCCAAATCATGCTCTTATTATAGTCCTCAATTGGGAAACACCAACAAAGGCAAGGAGTGGAACCCATACTAAATTTTAATTCCCACTGGAATCTCTCTGGCTTTTCTGATCCTACAGAACGATCACAATGGTTATATAAAATTGCTGTTTGTGATTTCTTGTTTCAGCCCTAGTTGATAATGTTTGTCACCTTTACCACCATTGGTTAACATGCTTGTAACCTGGTTAATGCATCACATCCTGCATTCCTTTTGGCTATGTATTCTTTTTTGGCAGATTTATTATTATTGTTATTACCATTATTGTTATTGTTATTATTTTACTTATCCAATTTACATCCCACTCTTCCCCCTTCCAGTCACCCCTCCCACAGTTCTTCCCGAATTCCCCCTCATCTTCTCCTATGAGCAAGTAGGAGCCCAATTTGTATTCTACCAACCTGGCCCATCAAGTCTCTGTGTTCTCTAGGTGTGTTCTCTCCTACTGAGGCCAGACAAGGAAGTCTAGCTAGAAGAACATATGTCACACAAGTACAGGCAACAGCTTTGGGGATAGACCTTACTCCAGTTGTTTGACACTCAAGGTTCCCAGGTTAGTTGACTCTGTCGACCTTCCTCTGGAGTTCCTATCCCCTCAGGGTCTGCAATTCTTCCTCCTGTTCTTCTATAAGAGACAGCCATGCTAAACTCCTATCTACAGGGATAACAGTATCATTAATCATGTCAAGGATAGGATGGGTCTCAAGTTGGGAAGGTTATTTGTTGGCCAACATCTCTACTCCTGCCCCTGTGCCAGAATTACTTGTAGACAGGATAAATTTTTGGATTGAAAATTTTGTGGATGAATTGACATTTCTATTGCTCCCCCGGGGTTCCTGCCTGGGTACAGGGGGTGACTTCTTAAGGTTCCATATTCCCAAAGTAGTGAGTCACAGCTAAGGTCACCCCCACTGATTCTTGGGCACCTCTCTTATCCCTGATCTCTGTCCCATCCTGGAGATACTCCTCACCTCATCACCCCCATCAGTTTTAGTTTTCCATTCATTTTCAAGGCCTTTTAGCCATCTCTCCTGTCCTTCCCACACCTGATCCTGACTCCTTCGTTCCCCTACTCATCCCTCCACCTTTCTAGTTCCCTCCCTCTTCCTGCCTCTTATGACTACTTTATTCCCCTTTGCGATTCAACCATTCTTGCTCATGCAATCCTTGTTTAGCTTCTTTGGCTCTATGGATTGTAGCATGATATCTGTATTTTATGGCTAATATCACTTATCAGTGCATACATACTATGCAAGTTCTTTTGAAACTGGGTTACCTCACTCAAGATGATATTCTCAAGATGGTTCCGTTTGCCTGTAAATTTCATGATGTCTTTGTTTTTAATAGCTTAATGGTATTCCATTGTGTAGAACCATATTATTTTAATCCATTCTTCAGTTGAAGGGCATCTTGATTGTCTCCAGTTTCTGGCTATTTGGAAGAAAGCTGCTATGAACATAGTTGAGTAAGTGTCTTTGTGGGATGGTGGAACATCTTTTGGGTATGCTCAGAGTGTTATAGCTGGATTTTGAGGTAGAATAATACATTACCACTTTTCTGAGAAACTGCCAAATTGATTTCCAAAGTAGTTGTACAAGTTTGCACTCCCACCAGCAGTGATTGAGTGTTCTGTTTGCTTCACATTCTTGCCAGCATCTTCTATCAATTGAGCTTTTGATCTTAGCCATCCTGACCTGTGTAAGATGGAATCTCAGTTTTTTTTATTTGAGTTTGCCCGATGATGAAGGACTTCGAACATTTCTTTATGTGCTTCTTGGCCATTAGAGAGTCCTCTATTGAGAATTCTCTGTTCAGCAATGTGCCCCATTTTTTAATTAGATATTTTCTTCATTTACATTTCAAATGCTATCTCCAAAGTTCCCTATGCCCTCCCACAGCTCTGCTCCCCAATCCACCCACTCCCACTTCCTGGTCCTGGCATTCCCCTGTACTGGAGCATATGTGCCCCATTTTTTAATTAGGTTATTTGGGTTATTTTGTTTATCTTCTTCAGTTCTTTAATATTGGATACTAGCCTCTGTCAGATGTCTGGTTGATGAGGATCCTTTGGCGATCTGTAGGTTGCCATTTTGTCCTATTCACATTGTCTTTGCTTTAGAGAAGCTTTGCAGTTTCATGAGGTACTATTTATCAACTTGATATTGGAGTTCTGTTCAAGAAATTATCTCCTGTACCAATGCATTCAAGGGTATTTTCCTTTGTCTTTTCTATGAGATGTATCCAGTTTTATGTTGAGGTTTTTGATCCACTAGACTTGAGTTTTGTGCAGGGTGATAAGTGTAGATCTATCTGCATTCTTCTACATGTAGACATTCAGTTTGACCAACACAATTTGTTAAAGATGCTTTCATTTCTCCATTTTATGGTTTTGGGTTCTTTATCAAAAATCAAGTGACCATAGGTATATGGGTTTGCTTCTGTGATTTTGATTTGATTCCATTGTGTTTCTTTATGTACCAATACCATGTGGGTTTTTATTTTGTAATCTCTAGTGCCCTGTATATTGCTTGAGGCTCAGTGATGATGTTACTACTGAATTTCATTTACTCTTCAGGATTGTTTTGGCTATCCTGTGTTTTTGTTCTTCAATATGAAGGTGAGAATTGCTCTTTCAAGAACTATGCTGAAACTTTGATGGGGATTGTATTGAATCTGTAGATTCCTTTTGGTGAGATGGCAATTTTCAATATGTTAGTCCTACTTATCCAAGAGCATGGAAGATCGTGCCATCTTCTGATATCTTATTCAATTTCATTCTTCTGGGATTTAAAGTTCTTGTCATATAGATCTTTCACTTGCTTGGTTAGAGCTATACCAAGATATTTTATATTATCTGTGGCTATTGTAAAAGTGTTGTCTCCTGAATTTCTTTCTTGACCAGTTTATCATTTGTATAAAGGAAGGCTACTGATGTCTATGAGTTAATTTTGAATCCATCTGCAGCTGAATACTGCTTATCAGCTGTAGGAGTTCTCATACAATTTTTGGTATCATCTATGTTGCTGAGGGATCATATCATCTGCAAATAGCAATACTTTGAAAACTTTTAGGAGTTGTAATCTGTTGATCCCCTTTGGTTGTCTTACTTCTTTGGCTAGGACTTCAAGTACTATATTGAAGTTCTCTGAGAGAGTGAGCAGCCTGATTTTAAGGAAATTGCTTTAATTTTCTCTCCATTAACTTGATATTGGTCATTGGCTTGCTGTATATTGCTTTGATTACGATTAGATTTTGCCTTGTATCTTTGTTCTCTAGAATACTTTTAACATGAAGGGAGGTTTGATTTGTCAAAGTTTTTTTTTTTTTCAACATCTAATGAGATTATCATGTGGTCTGTTTTTCTTTCAGTTGGTTTATATGATGGATTACCTTGATAGATTTCTGTATATTGAACCATCCATGTGTCCTTTAGATGAAGGCTTCTTGACTATAATAAATAATATTTTTGATGTGTCCCTCTATTTGGCTTCTGAGTATTTTATTGAATATTTTTTTAATCAATGTTCATAGAAAAATTAAGTGTTTGTGCGGTTTAGGTGTCAGGGTGCTTGTGGCTTCATAGAGTGAGTTTGGCAGTGTTCCTTCTCTTTCTATTTTGTGGAAAAGTTTGAAGAATATTGAAACTTTTTTGAAAGTCTGGTAGAGTTCTGCACTAAAACCACCTGGCCCTAGACTTTTTGTTGTTGTTGTTGTTGTGTTGTTGTGGGTGTTGTTGTTGTTGTTGTTGCTGCTGCTGCTGCTGCTGCTGCTGCTGCTGAGGGACTTTTAATAACTGCTTCTACTTCTTTAGGGCTTGCAAGGCTGTTGAAATAATTTATTTGATCTTGATTTAACATTTGCAAGTGTCATCTTCCTAGAAAAACATCCATTTCATTAACATTTTCCAATTTTGTGGAATGCAGGTTTTTGAAGTAAGACCTCATGATTCTTTCAGCTTCCTTAGTGTCTGTTGTTATACCTCCCATTACATTTCTGATTCTATTTATTTGGATACTACTGCTTTGTTTTTTAGTTAGTTTGGCTGAGGATTTTTCTACTTTGTTAATTTTTTCAAAAAAACAACTCTTGGTTTTATTGATTCTTTGCATTGTTTTCTTTATTTCTAACTGATTGATTTCGGTCCTGATTTTGATTATTTCCTTTCTTCTATTCCTCTTTTGTGTGCTTGATTCTTTTTTTTTTTTCTAGAGTGTTCTTTATTGCTGAGGTGTGTTTCTTGTATGGAGCAGAATAATGTTCCTGTTTTCACATCCACTCTATTAGCTTGTGTCTTTTTATTGGGTAATTGAGTATATTGATGTTGAGAAATATTAATGACCAGTAATTGTTATTTCCTATTATTTTGATATTGGTGGTGGTGGTAGAGTGTGTGTGTGTGTGTGTGTGTGTGTGCGCGTGCATGCATGCCTGTATGTCTGTCTCTTTGTGTGTGCAGTTCCCTTGTTTTTGCTGGTATGGAATTATGTATTTCCTGTATTGTCTTGGATGTAGATATTCTCTTTGGATTGGAGTTTTCTTTCCAGTATCTTCTCTAGTGTTGGATTTGTGCATAGATATTGGTTGAATTTGGATTTATCTTGAATTATCCTTATTTTCTCCATCTATGTTGATTGAGAGTTTGTTGGTTATAGCAGTCTTTGTTGGCATCTGTGAGTTTTTAGCTGTTGTAAGATATCTGTCCAGGCCGTTTTAGTGTCTAATAGATTTTTCTACAAGCTTCTTGCATGTTCATAGGCGCCTCTTTCTTTAGGTTGGGGAAGTTTTCTTCTATGATTTTGCCTAAAATATTTTCTGTGTCTTGGAGCTGTGACTCTTCACCTTTTGCTATTCCTGTTATTATTAGGTTATGTCTTTTTTTCAAGGATAGATATAGATAGATAGATAGATAGATAGATAGATAGATAGATAGATAGAGATATTAGATATTTTCTTTATTTACATCTCAAATGTTATCCCCTTTCCTACTTTCCCCTTTGAAGATCCCCTATCCCCTTCCCCTTCCCTCTGCTCCCCAACCTAGCCACTCCTGCTTCCTGGCCCTAGCATTCCCCTATACTGGGGCATAGAACCTTCACAGGACCAAGGGCCTCTCTTCCCATTGATGACTGACTAGGTCATTCTCTGTTACATATGCAGCTAGAGCCATAAGTCCCACCTTGTGTTTTCTTTGATTGGTGGTTTAGTCCCAGGGAGCTCTGGGCTACTGGTTAGTTCATATTGTTGTTCCTCCTATGGGGCTACAAACCCCTTCAGCTCCTTGGGTACTTTCTCTAGCTCCTTCATTGGGGACCCTGTGCTTCATCCAATGGATGGCTGTGAGCACCCACTTCTGTTTATGTATTTTTATAGTGTCCCAGATTTCCCAAGTATTTTTGGCCAGGAATTTCTTAGATTTAACATTTTCTTTGACTGATGTATCAATTTCTTCTATTGTATCTTCTACACCTGAGATTCTCTTTTCCATCTCCTGTATTCTGTTTGTGATACTTACATCTGTTGCTCCTGTTCTCTTCCCTCCACCACCAGGATTTTCATTCTCCAGGATTCCCTCAGTTTGTGTTATATTTATGGCATCCATTTCCACTTTCAGGTCTTGCACTGTTTATTTATTTCCTTAACTCACTTAATTGTATTTTCCTGTATATCTTTAAGGGATTTATTTGTTTCCTTTTGAAAGAGCTCTACCTGTTTGATTGTATTTTTCTGTATTTCTTTAAGGGATTTATTTACTTCATCTTTAAAGGCCTCCATAATATTTATAAGTGGATTTTAGATCATTTTATTGTGCATAGGTTCTGTTAGGATACCCAGGGCTTGCTGTTGTAGAGTAGCTGTGTTTTGTAGGTGTCATGTTGCCTTGGCTTTTGCTAATTGTCGTCTTTCAAGGCCCTTTAGCCATCTGGATGGCTTTGGTGTGGATTTTAGATCATTTTATTGTGCATAGGTTCTGTTAGGATACCCAGGGCTTGCTGTTGTAGAGTAGCTGTGTTTTGTAGGTGTCATGTTGCCTTGGCTTTTGCTAATTGTCTTCTTTCAAGGCCCTTTAGCCATCTGGATGGCTTTGGTCCCCGGATGTTCCTATAGTCGTAGGTATTGGGAAGGGGGTTAACTTACTTTGATGGTTCTAGTGTGGCATGTTTTGTATGAGTATCCTTGCAGGTCTGTTTGGTTAAGGATCAGCAGGTTTGTATGCTTCAGGAACTATAGATCAGATGAAAGTGGGCAGAGAGGTGGCAGGAGAATGGAGAGCCATTTGAGCTATCAGGCTGCTCAAGGTAGCTTGACATGCTAAGGGGACTCAGCAAGCAAGAAAAATGGGTGAGGGAAGACCACCTTACCTGTATGGCTCAGGCTCAGCAGGTCTGATGATGGTGGAAGGAGAGGTAGCTATAAAATGTAGGCTTCATGCACAGCAGGCTTGCTAGGGCAGCTAA
The DNA here is from genome assembly GCF_978045245.1 of Mus caroli. NCBI lineage: Eukaryota > Metazoa > Chordata > Mammalia > Rodentia > Muridae > Mus > Mus caroli. The sequence continues at coordinate 13,282,532 of NW_028227274.1, read as the reverse complement.
GCTTGCTCCAGAGGACTCAGTAAACAGGGAACAGCTACAAATGAAGCTTGATCTCATGTCTATGTCTTTGTTTCTGTGTGTGTGTCTGCATTTCTGTTTGTCTGTGTCTGTGTGTTTCTTTGTATATGTGCATGTCTCTCTGTAGATGTGTTTCTGTGCACATGTGTGTCTATCTGTCTCTGTGTCTGTGTGTATATGTGTCATTGTGTGTTTGTATGTCTGTGTGTCTGTGATGGTCTCCATGTGTATATCTGTCTACATATGCCTCCATTCACCTGTCTGTCTGTGTGTGTACATGTGTACATATTTATGTGTATACATGAATATGTATGTGTGTAGGTATGTGTCTTGATTTTTCTCTGTGTATATATTCTCTCTCTCTCTCTCTCTCTCTCTCTCTCTTTCTCTGTGTGTGTGTGAGTGTGTGCATGTGTGTGTATGTATCTATGTCTCCATGTGTGTATGCCTGTGTAGTATATGTCTGTGTTGTTATTGTTGTTGTTGTCGTCTGTGTCTCTATGTCTGTGTGTCTAAGCATATGCATGTGAGCACTATTTATAATAGCCCAAAATTAAAAGAGCCCACATGTCCATCAACAAATTATAGATGTTGATGTTTATAACATATAGTGTAGTATTTTTTATTGGATATTTTATTTACTTATATTTCAAGTGTTATCTCCTTTCCCACCCCACCCCCGAAACCTCCTATCAGTGTAGTATTTGTAAGCCTCAAAAATTCATGAATCAATGCTCAAATTTATAATGCTGATCAATTCTGAAAACCATGTACTAATTTAAAGAAAACAAACACATCAGGATACACATTGTATGGTCCCATTTGTTTGAAATATTTAGGATAGATAAATGCATAGAAACAAAAGATGGATTGGTGGTTGCCAAAATTTGGGAAGAAAAAAATGGATGATGGAATAGTTAAAGGTTGAGGGATTTTAATGTTGAAGTAAAAGAGATGTTTGGGAAGAAGGAATAGAAATTTAAAAATATTTTAGCTGGGTGTGGTGGCGCACGCCTTTAATCCCAGCACTCGGGAGGCAGGGGCAGGCGGATTTCTGAGTTCGAGGCCAGCCTGGTCTACAAAGTGAGTTCCAGGACAGCCAGGACTATACAGAGAAACCCTGTCTCGAAAAAAAAATATTTTGAGTTTACCAAATAACCCCTAATTGCTCAGTTTAAATTTGCTCAGTATGTGAGTTTTATCCAATATGTATTACACATGCCCCAAATGATCTGACTCCTTACAACCTTTTCTCAGTCTTTGAATCTAGGGACGTCCATAGCAGCTCTTTGTAACTAGGGCACATCTAAACCCAGAAACTCCTGATCCATTCCTTTCATGACTTCTAGGGAGCTAGTACAGGTCTCTGTTTGGCTCAGCACCCAGCTAGCACATGTATGTGACTGGGTGCCATGATTACTTAACTCATGCTCTCTCTCATCTTACATCGGTTTTATTTATTTTTTCTCTATATAATGTTTTTCCTATTTGACTTAAATTCTCAAATTCATGGTATAAAATGCTCACAAGGCTACCTTTATTTTCCTGGAAGTGTGTATATGTGTATGCAGAATGAATATGCATGATCTATCTTAAATCAATTTATGATACATAAATACGTGAAAGCACACATATATGTGTGACTTCCTCAGCAAATGGTGGCATGATGTGTTTCCATAATTGTCCTTTCCTCCTCTTGATATCCTCATATTCCTGGTGTAGCTTTTCTCAGCATCATGGAATTGGACTTTTTCTGTGTTACAATTTAATTGAAGAGTTTAGTCCATTTATATTATTGTGAATGAAGATTTTGGAGAAGCAGCTTTAGTTTTCAGCTTCAATTAAGCTTTGTGTCCTTTAAAAATAGCTCCCCATTTGACTGATTTTTAATATTAAATACTTGCTTTCCTCTACAGTACAGAAATAAATATTCATTATTAATAATAACTGGAGACACAGCAAAGACCTAAAGACTTACTCCTTGTGAGCAAATAAATAAAATGTGTTAGATATCTACAATCACAAATATGTTGTCCCTCTACAATAATCTAGAACATATTACATCCTCAGTGCTTACAATAGAGATAGGGAAAAGCATCATCGAGTCATTAAAAACTAATATACTTGTATTTTATCCTCATTTGATCATTTGACCTAACTTCTTGACTCATTTAATTTATTTAGGTTGTAATTCAATATTCTCTCTCCTTTACTTGTCTTTCTTCAGAGACAGAATCTCTCTCTCTCTCTCTCTCTCTCTCTCTCTCTCTCTCTCACACACACACACACACACACATTACATTTATGTTTATATATTAAGTTATGTAGAAGTTTTGTTATGATAGAAAATAATGTACTCTATAAACCACCACCATTCTAAAGAACACCAGGATAAACCATGCTTCTTACTATGTTAACAGTTAGCCACTATCATTGCCGTCAATTTAGAATGTTTTATGACCTCAAAATAAAGGACTTCATCTGTCAGCATTCCTTCGTTACAGTTGCCAAGCCTTTCATCCTACATCAGTATTAATCTGATTTTATTCTGTACAGATTTAGCTTATCTGCATGTTTTATGTGAGTTGATACATGTGTAGTTCTCTGGTGGGATACTTTAACTTACCATAGTGTTTATTGTGGTTTCCTTGAGCTAAGTTATATAGAGTTGTTTTAAAGTTTGCAATTGTAAGTGTCTAACACATTTTATTTATTTGCTGATCGAGGAATGAGGCATTAGATCTTTGCTATGCTTCCAGCTATTACTAATAGTGAATATTTCTATATTGGCTTTCTTGTTGGCAAATGAGATCAGCTATTGAGAACATGGTTAGATATGAAACTTTGAGGACGTACAGTTCAACTTGCTGAGAATTACCAAATTACGTCTACCAAAGTCAGACCATTTCACATTCTTGCTGCATTCATTTCTAAATATCTTTCTCAATCTTTGTTATTTTCCAGTTTTTCCTTCCCTTTTTCTTTTCTTAATTATAGAAATTCCAACTTGAATTCGATTTCTCATTTACTATTTGTTTATTTGTTTACTTAAAATTCTCCAATGACTAACAGTGCTAACAGTTTTATTGGCTCTTAGGGTCCTTTCTCATCTTCATTGAAGAACTCCTTGCACAAATTATTTTCTCAAATTTATTTAGGTTATATGTCTCCTTGGTTTTCGTGTGTATTTTTCTTCCACAGATTTTCTGATATAGAGTTTGCAATATTTTTCTTCACTTTCTTGGTATACTCATAACTTTATATTATTCTAAGTAATTAAAGCTTTTAATTTCAACTAAATCAAATTCATATGAGTTTATATTTTGCACATAGGAGTTTAGTTTGGAGCCTGTGAGATGGCTTAGTGAATAAAGGCAATTAAAATCAACCCTAAAGATCTGGATTGCATTTATGAAATCTACACAGTAGAAGGCAAAAACTGACTCGCACAAACAGTCACACAGGTGCACCCATGCACACACACACACACACACACACAGACACACACACACCATTCATACTCCCTCACTATATAAATAAAGGAAACATTTTAGTGTTATATTTAGAAAAGCTTTGCCTTATACAAGTCAGAATGATTTATCTGTCTAGTTTTGTAGTTTCAGCATTTACTTTTTACTACTGAGATTCATTTAGAATTAATTTTGTATGTGGCATGAGAAATTGTTTTCATTTCACTTGGATACCATTGTTCTGTAGAAAATTTTCCCCAAGAACATTGTTTTGCAAGATATTACACAGAATAGCAACAGCTAAATGAAATCAAAACCATTCCTTTCATTCTTGATATTTTCTATTAATGAGTTTTTCTTTTTCCTGGTGTTCTCTTTATCTGTGTTTAACTTGTTAATCACATTCTTTACTTCAGGCCTTGGTTATTATCATTTAATTCGAGGATTTCCAATAGTTTTTTTTTCCTTCCTTCCTTCCTTTCCTTCCTTTCCTTCCTTCCTTCCTTCTTTCCTTCCTCTCTCTTTCTCTCTCTCTCTCTCTTTCTCTCTCTCTCTTTCTTTTTTTCTGCCATGTTTCCTAGTTGTTCTCTGCTTCTTTTATGCTGTGTAGGTAATGAATTAATATGGATCTTACATTTCTATTCTCTATTATTTTTCATTATTTTATCACATTGTTTTATCCTTTATCTTTTGTTTGTTTGCTGGGTATATGGAACATTTCAAAATAATTTGATGTACAGAATGTCTGTCACTTTCATCTAGAGAAGGAGTATGAGCTGGCTCATGATTTTTTCCACTAAGTTACAGGGGTTGCAATATTTGTAGCCATATTTCCGTAAATTTGACATCTGTCTATTTCTGATCCATGCTTTCAGATAAAATACGATTCTTTCACATTTCCACCCACAGTGTCATTTCTGTGAGAGCACCTAACTTTGGGGAGATGGTGAAGTGCAAACTTCCTTCTAGCTGCAGAGGAATGCCACATTTCTGCTCAGCTTCTCACTCTCTTAAGTGCTTCTTGCTGAAAAGCTGTTGCACACATCTGACTCCCTTACACGGGTTTCAGCTCTTATGGTTCAAAGTTCACCATTTCCCGTGTTTTGTCAGCTCTCTATCTAACGTACTCAAACAAAGGATTTGTGTGTCTTGTCCATCTCTTTTTGCTGAAGCTAGTATGAAATTTATTCTGTTTTTATGTCACACATTACCCATACCATATCACTCTATTTTCCAAAGTTGATTTCAGTAATATTTTAAAACGTTAAAGCAAAATTGGGTTTCAGTGTATTGTAAATAAAATACCAACAACCTACCATATTCTACTGGATCACAACAAGACAAGTTCATAGTTTGTTCCAATTCAGTAATCTTGTCTTGATTCTCTTACTTTCTCAAGTATATCCTTCTTCTTCCTGTTCCTTGGGTTGATTAGGTTTTTATGTCAAACTTTGTAATTTTTCCCTTACCTTAGAACAATACGATCAAAGCATTTCACACCATTCGTACTTACATGTCTTGTCTTTGCTCAGATATTATTTTCTGAAAATGGCCTAATCTGTCCAGTCAACAAAAAACACCACCATTCATTTTATCCTTTGCAAAAACCACCCTGCCTTTATTAAAACACCTATCATAATACATTATATTTTGTATTTTCATTTAAATGTCAATTCAACTTTGTGAATCACCTCCAATTCTTTGTTGCAGCAAATAATGCCTGCCAAAAAATCCACTCATTAAGTAGTAGTTTAATCTAAATAGAAACTACTCATCAAATGGAGGCCTCATGGCCCATGACTCCGAGTGAATTAATTATCTTCTTTAACCCTCACCTTCTCACCTTTCATCTCAAGTGAGGACAATCATCATAATAGTGTCATGTCCAGCACTCTCTGTTAATCAAATATTAAATACAAATCTATTCCACACCACAAAGGCACCCAATTAATTTATTTTCCTTTCTTTCTTCCCTTCTCTTTTATTTTTCCATTTTTCTCCATGGTAAAGAATGTAAGTATCAACTTTGTGACATATATTGATTGTCTAAGGAATCTAGTAAGGGGTTATTCAATACAATAAAATCAAAGAATAGAGGTAGAGTATTCCATATTTCTTTAGAAAATATGTAGATTTGACACTTTTTATATCTTGATAAATTAAAATTTTAAGAAAACCTTTCTGCTTCTTAAAAATGTCATTAAATATATGAAAATGCAAAATAAAAAATATTTTCCCCTTCATTTTGGGTTTGGCCTTAATTTGTATGTACCAACAGCTTTGGAAAAGTAGCAAAAACTTTTGCCTCTGCTGTGCATTTATTGCTGGCTGTTTCCTTCTGCCTGTAGCTACTCTGCTCTAAAGTGAATGCATTGCACGATTAGATAGCCTACAAGTGAGGTAGACAGAATACATTTACTGCAGTAGCTCCACAGTGCACTGCAGCTAAATGTTCTGTGCAAATATTGCTATTTATTATACACAGCTTGTCTATGATTTATGCCATGTTGATGCTGAGATGTTATGGAAATCCTATTCCCATGCATCCTATTATTTCTTCTTAAGGTGTTAAGAAGAATTTCACCAAGTGGATCTCATTATCACAGACCCATTGAGATTGGAAGCTTCATTCCACAAAGGAGCAATGCACTGTTATGTGAAGACTGGCGGATCTCTAGTCGGCTGCTGTTGAGATACAGAAAGCATGGTAATACCTGCATAATATATCAGCAATTTGAAATACTTCTTTCTTGACTTTATACACCCTCTGTGTGTGTGTGTGTGTGTGTGTGGTGTGTGTGTGTGTGTGTGTGTGTGTGTGTGTGTGTGTATTTATATTCAATGTTCATCTACTAAGGACAAGTTAACTGCCTCAAATTGTCTCTGGGGCTGACATCTGACAATAAGAACATTAAATTCTTGTTTATTTGGAGTTCACACAAAAGCCTGTACATTTTGTTTTATTTGTAAATAGCAGACTGATCACAAATCCCTTACACTTAAATATTTTGTGCCACCATCAGAGAGAAAGAGAAAGCATAAAAGTGCTCAATGTGTCATAGACACAGTCATTATTTCTAGTACATATTGAAAATTACCAGAATCAACAAGGATGTTGAAACCTTTAAATTAAAGCCACAAGATAAATCAGCATTAATAAGCATTGCTTTCCTGTAGATGTGATGCTGAAAATCTATCAAATGTGAAACTAGAACCAAATATGCTGTGAAGTTAAATTTAATGCATCCTAAGAATTCTGTCTGAGGCAGACACAGTGCTTTTGTTTCTGATACCACTTCATTATAATTAGAACTGTCTGAAAACACCAGTTCTCAAAGTAGGGTATTGTTAATACTGTGAGTTGATTTTGATACTGTTCATGATTTTTTTCAGCTGAAGGTGTTTCTGAGATAAAAGATGTTTTTATTTTATTTTCATTATTTTCTTTAAACACAGAAGTTATAAATCCTGATGATTTTGGGAATCTATTGGCATACAACAATTTTGTCCTTATAAAGGGAAGCATCAAATTAGAACTTGATTACAGTATCAGAGATTTGGTGCACTATCATCATGGCAGAAAGCATGGGGGCACATAGGCAGACATAGTGCTGGAGGAGCTGGGAGTTTTACATATGAATCTGCAGGTAACAAGAAGAGAGAGACACTGGGCCTGGCTTGGGTCCTTAAGCCTCAGAGACATACTTCCTCCTATTAGGCCACACCTCCTCATCCCTGTAAGTAGCAATAACCCCTAGTGATCAAGCATTTAAATCATGAGCTCAGGAGTCATTTTTTAAACTACCTCATCAATATAAACAACTGCATAGTATACTTATTTTTCTAGGAATGTGTTTTACTCAGGATGATTTTTTTTTCTAGTTCCATCCATGGGCCTGCAAAATTCATGTCATTTTTTAAATTATTTATTCTTTCATATAAGATTTCCTTCCTTCTTGTCTCAAGTCCTCCCCTGAAAGCACTCTCTCTACCAAGATCCACTCCTCTTCTGGTTCCCTTTAGAAAAGAACAGGCCTCCCAGGAATATCAACCAAACATGGCATATCAAGTTACAATAAGACTAGGCCCATTTCCTCCTATTAAAGCTGGACAAGGCAATCCAGAAGGAGAAAAGGTTTGCAAAATCAGGCAAAAGAATCAGAGATAGCCCCTGCTCCCATTTTTATATAGCCCACAAGGCCACCAATCTACACAGACACAGCATATGCAGAGGACCTCAGTCAGACCCATACAGGCTCCCTAATTGTTGGTTCAACCTTCGTGAGCCCTTCTGAGCCCTGGTTAGTTGATTCTGTTGACCATTTTCTTGGGCACACAACATTTTTGAACAAATTTTCTCTAGTTACAATTTTGTAGGTTGTATTTTGTCTCCCAATCTGTTAGAATATTTTGGACTTTTGTGAAATTCAATTTATGCAATTTATTTCATAAAAAGTCTCCTGTCTGTTCAGAATGTTGGGTATAGTTTTCAGTAATTTATGATCAATTCATTCCAAAGCATTCATTGGTTTTATCCACCTGTCTATTTTTCCTTTTATTAATTCATAATAAAATAAAATCAGCTATATCTGGAGTTTTCTTATGACATAATCAGAACTTAATATGCTTAATATGCTTAATATGCTTAATATCCTTATTTCTGTAGGCATTGATTTAGCCATTCAATCAATTATAAGAATCCACTGTGGAGAGATGGGTGTGGTGCGGAAATGCCCACTAAAACCTATTAGCTTCCCATGCAAGAAATATACTCTGAGAATGGATCAGTTATAGAAATACAAACAACTAGGGAGGGAGTTGTTTTTCCCCTTTACCTATGAAATCAAAGCCCATCCAAATGTTATGGCTTTTTAAAATGCTTCTTGTCAGTAACATGTTTCCTTTGTTTCAAAACCTAAGAGCTCAATGATCTAAGAAAAACTGTACAGCCTTCAGAGTAAATCTTTCACCTTGTGTGCAGTCTCTCATCTCTATAGTCTCTCTAATAAGAAGGTCTGTACCCTGTGAGCTGGTGAAGTCAGTTTTTACTGGTGTCTACAAGACCGTGGGAATCTACCTAACACCCCTGAGTCAGGATGGTGTCACCTGTAGTAAGCAATGCACACATCTGAGAATACAGACCTGGAGAGCCAAGGCTTCCGAATGCTCTGCTGGTGAGCCTGGAACCCAGCCCGCCAGGACAAGTTGCTAGTTGTTTGCTGAATGTGTATCATCACTCTTTCTGCATGGGTTTATAAGTTATACACCTTGAACGTGTTTTGTCTTAAGATGGTTCTTAATAATATATGTTATCAAGTATATGTTATTTTGGATTCAGAAAAGTCTCTATGAATTCATACCTGTTCTTTAGTATCTAGATATATCAGCCTTTCTGACTCCTTAAAACTTGGTGTGCTTTGAACATAACCTTTCAAAGTTCAACTATTGAGAATGAGATCTCTGTAATGGTTGGTGACTTTAAAGAGCGACTTAACCTTTTTGATTAAATACTGGACCCTCTGAGACAGGCACAGAATAATTTTGAAATCACTATATAGCAGAAGAGGACTTAGAACTTCTGGTCTTCCTGTCTCCTCTCCTAGGTGCTGGGGTTATAGGCATGTGCCACCACACAGAACTCCTCGTTCAACTTTATTGTTAACTTTTATTTGTCATAAAATTGTCTTCTGTTCAAAGTATGGTTTTTAAATCCAGGTATTATGTTAGTCACCCAGTTCCCAATGCAATGGTAGTCCTGAGCCGCATACTGGCTGCAGCATAATAAGCAACCGTCTTTAATTCCTTAATCATTTTCTCTCAAATTCGTACATTTCAATTGTTTATTGCCTTTAATATTGCCTATTGCCTTCCCTCTGTTTTGATCTGACATGTGGAGCAGGCAACTCATTCCAAAGTTCATTTCTAAAATACTCCCTCCATGGCCTGTGCAAAAATAAGTAATGGAGATGAATATTACTAATGAAAATATTGGTCTGAAAATACTGCATACTATGTAATTCCAATATTCTGGCAAAACTATTGATCCACTAAAGAAGCACTAGAAATAAAGATTTTAAAAGGACATGACTTAGTGAGCTGTCTCAGAGGTGAAGTCTTCCTTACACGTCTGAAGACCTGGATTAGATTAATGTATATATATATATATATATATATATATATATATATATATATATACACATACATATATATATATATATATATATATATATATATATATATATATATGTCATCTCTGGCCCCATGTTGTGAACTAAAAGGAAACTCTGACCTCCATATCCATATCTGTACACCTATGCAAACACAATTGTGCATGCATGCACATTCATGTATATATATATATACATATATATACATATACATATATATACACACACACATATATATATGTGTGTGTGTGTGTGATCTAAGGTTCATTGCTACAGCCTACATGGAGCACCGAGGATTTAAGGGTGTGGTGTGTGCCGCTGTAATGGAGGGTAGATATATTCCCTACATTTAAAGCCTGCACAACTCCAAGAGCCACTCATTGTGAGCCACACACTTATTATGACAATCAGGCGAATATATTGACATCTGTTCTAACAAACATAACATTTATTATACCGCTTATAGAGTGTGGGAATTTAATGAGGGAGGGTATTTGTATTTATATGTAGGGGCAAGAGAAATTTTGTTTTGGTCAATTATGTAGCAAATATAACAATCCTTTTGGTGATGTCTGTTTAGAAGAAATAAAAAGGTAGAATCTCTGTGGGGCAATGGGCTATGTACAGACAGCCTGGTCTCCAGTGGAGCTTAGATCTTGAACCCCGGTGGGACCAGGTGGGTGGTAATTTCCACCTACATGGGACTGAAGGCATTAGATCATGTTTCCTGGAGCCCTGGCTCCAGTCAAAGTTACTGACCCCACAGCCTCCACAGGACAGGTCTGTGGCTATCAGTCATGCAGACAATGTCCCAAGCTTCTGGCATTCTGGCTAGACTCCACCCCCATAGTTACCTGGCAACAGCAAGATACCCCAGCCCACTATAAGAGAGGCTGCTTGGCCGCTCCTCACTCTCTTTAAGCTTTCTTACTCTCTAGTCCTCTTTTTCTCTTTCCTTTTCCTCCTCTCTCCACGCGGCCACCGCCTGCCTCTCTCTCTTTTCTCTTTCTACCTTCTCTCCTTTCTCCCTGCCTTTCTACAATAAAGCTCTAAAACCATGGACTGTCTCTGATCATCAAGGCTCGCAGTGTTTGAAGGATGGGATGGGCTTTCTCCTAATGAGCAGAGTCTAACTTCCAGCCAGACGGCCATTCTGTGCTCCAGCCACAGACCTGACCATGGACTCTCAACCACGTGAGAACCATCCAGTGCCCCCTCTCCCCATGCCCTCTCCTCCTTTCCTCCCCGGGGCCGAGTCCCACCCCGGGCCCCTATTCCGTTCTCAGCTCCTCTGCCATATCCAGCGTGGGATGCTGGAGGCTGAGAACCTGGTACCTGGGGTTGCCCCTTGTCCACCACCTGCCGTGTGTGGTCAGTGGCTTAACACAGCCAGATGCCCACCCGAGGCCGCGTGGAAAGCGTGCACAGTCCTCCCGCATCTGCCCGCCCAGAGCACTGGAACTCTGTCAGAACACAGGTTCTCTTCTAACCCCTCTTTCCCCCACTCCCACAGCCCCACAGAATCTCTACTCTATACAGTCATCCTCATGATAGTCTTTGGCAGTCTTGCCCCTAAAAGCTTTAAAGACCACTGGAGCATGCACAGTGATACCGCACACTCCACATGGCCAACGTGGAAGCACAAGATTCAGTGTTTTCCCTAGGGAGCATCATTTTTGCTTTAGCCCCACCCTTGATGCATTTTCATCTTCCCTTTGGAATGGGGCTGTGATCTCTGAGCCTTGATATAGTGGATGTATACTATATTCTTTCTGAGTCTACAGGAACTGCAGCCAACAGTTTGCCTTGAGTCTCAAAGGAGACTAGTTTTGAAAACTTCTAACAATTTTGAAATTAAGGATATTAGAAGTCATAAAGATGGGCTGCATGCTGTATCAACATAAGACGGGTCTAAAATTCCTTTATGGTGTTAAGTGGAATGTTATGGTTTGAAGAGATGAATTTAGGTATCAAGGTGACAAGAAGCGGATTTGTCACGATTAATTTTGATTTCCAACAGGACTAGCATAAGGAATACTGAGAACATTCATAAAGCTTGTTAGAGAAACAATTATTTATGATGGAATTGGCTCAAAAATTGGCAAATGCCTTGCTAGATCATAATGTGATGATATTACTGAGAAATTAATAAAAAGAAAAAAAAAGCCAAGTGGTGTTGTCTCATTAGAGGAAGAATGCCCTAGCCACCATGAGGTCAGCTTCTCTATACTGCTCTGTCCTCTGCATGCTAGTGCATGCAAACTTGGAAGCCGAGAAACAAAACATTGCTGCTCTGCTCGAATTGCTTTTTTTCCTATTGGGTCACAGCAACACAAAAGCCTGCCTGTTCTATTGTTCTAAATCAAGTATAATGTGAGCGTGTGTGTGTGTGTGTGTGTGTGTGTGTGTGTGTGTTTATGTGTGTGTGTATACACTCACCTGTGTACCTGTGAGCATACTCACCTCTGTGTGTGTGTGTACTTACCTGTGTGTATGTACCTCTGTGTGTGTGTGTGTTTGTGTGTGTGTGTTTGTGTGTGTGTGTGTGTGTGTAGGTCAGAGGTGAACGTCATGTACCATCATTTATTGCTCTCCAAGTTTTTATGGCTAGTAACTAACTTTGTAGATTCATCTGACTTTGTTCCAGAGTTTTATGGTTACAGATGTTAGCATTCTTTCTAGGCTCTGCCCAACAGTTACCTGGCAACAGTAGGTAGGCCTGGCTTGCTATAAAAGGGGCTATTTGACCTTTCCTGAGTCTCTCCCCCTTCCCTCTCTCTCTGACTCTCTTCTCTTCCTGACCCCTTTCTCCCTCTCCCACTTTCCCCTTCCCCTGTTCCCTGATCACGTGTTCCTTGCCAGCCTCTTCCCTTCCCTTCCCTTCCCTTCCCTTCCCTTCCCTTCCCTTCCCTTCCCTTCCCTTCCCTTCCCTTCCCTTCCCTTCCCTTCCCTTCCCTTCCCTTCCCTTCCCTTCCCTTCCCTTCCCTTCCCTTCCCTTCCCTTCCCTTCCCTTCTTCCCTTCCCTTCTTCCCTTCCCTTCTTCCCTTCCCTTCTTCCCTTCCCTTCTTCCCTTCCCTTCTTCCCTTCCCTTCTTCCCTTCCCTTCTTCCCTTCCCTTCCCTTCCCTTCCCTTCCCTTCCCTTCCCTTCCCTTCCCTTCCCTTCCCTTCCCTTCCCTTCCCTTCCCTTCCCTTCCCTTCCCTTCCCTTCCCTTCCCTTCTCTTCTCTTCTCTTCTCTTCTCTTCTCTTGTCTTCTCTCTCTTCTCTTTCACTTTTTCTCCCTTCCTCTCTCTGTTTTTCTCTGTCTCTACTCCCTTCTCAACTCCCTTTCCCATGCCCCTAAATAAACTCTATTCTACTTTATACCCGTTGTATGAATGTTACTTCAGGAGGAAGGGATGACTCAGTATGGACCTGCTGAGGCACCCTCCCATCTCACCATATCTCAGTCTACAAGGAATATCTCTGACTCTTTTTTTATAAAACACAACAACAGATATATATATAGCTATGCCCCAACTTTTTATGTGAAAAATGGGAATCTGAACTTGGACCTGACAATTCTTATATAGTGGATACTTAACCCATTAAGCAATAGCCCCAAACCCCAAAGCATGTTTTTATCAAGGCAAATAAAAATATGTCCCTGTATTCATTTTAAAATGCAAATGAATCTTTCTGTGGGGTCATGGGCACTGTCACACAAAAGGAAAATCCAACCTGCTTTAAATAGTAACTGACCAACTTATAGAGGTGTTATTTTGAATATTTACTTTTATATTATAAGGGTTCATGATTTGCCAAAGAATGATACCCTAGACTCAAATAGTGTGCAAACACAAGTCCAGCATTCTGGAGTCTTCCTAGTCCCAAGATAGACACCCAAGAGAACTTGCAGGCCTGATTTAAAGCACATTATGGAATTCTAGGGTAGGTGGACTCTATGTTAATCTATTTGGTCCATCTATATGGACATTCCATTACCCCATGATGCGGGAGGGGCAGGGGCTGGAAACTTGCTGAGGAAGTCTCAAAAGAGCTGCTGGCCCATTGTCCTTGCCTCCGGCCAGGTGGGAGGGCATCTTGTCAGGCTTGGACTTGCCTGGAATTGACCAGTTCTTGGAAACATGTTTAGGCCTAGTCTCCTTAACTGCCAATTTGAAGTTTGTCATGGAATCAGCCTAGCCTTCTCAATATAAATTATTAGAACACAGGATAGCCTGCCCCATAGGAAAAGCACTCTCAGAGTTTTTAAATTTTTGCAACTATATCTCCAAAGGCTTTTTCGACACTTTCAGGGAACAGTTTGATTCACAGTGAATGACCAGAAACACTGAGTATACTTTATGCTATTTCTATAAAGGTCTCTTGAGTTCTGAGAGATTATTCTTCATATCCTTGTCCTATCATTTCTGATCAATAGTAGGATTAAGATTCTAGATTTAGGAAAGGAGGAGGTGGCTCCCTGTATACCATGCCATATGGCCTCCAGAAATGATATGGCTTATAGAGGGCTCTACAAACAGGGACACATCTCTGCAGGGTATAGAATTGGAATTTGGGAAGTTGATGTGTGCAATATTGATAAGCTTATGTTTTCTCTTTGGTAAGAATTTCTAGGTTACTGTAAGACTCTGGGGAGCCTTAGCTTACCAGGGACCCCCTGAGTGAACCATGTGGAGCTGGGATCAAGGCAAAAAGCAAGAGGAATTATATTGTTCCAGTGCACTGGGGTCATCCCAGACCTGAAGGAGAGGCAGTGACCACCAGCACCAGTTCAGTGAGTTTTTCTATGGTTTCCAGGGGCAGAATAGAGCATCAGCAACTAGGCACAATATGATTGGCAGAACAGTGCACCTTTTAAACTGATTGGCCTTTAGGGAATGTGGTGACAAGGACTTCCCTTGTCTGAAGGTGAGCAACAGTCAGTTCTTAGGAATGTGTCCCCACCCACAGGTCATTCCTGCCCTATGATCTGAGAAATGCTAATTAGCCTCTCCCTTCCAGGGGGGTGAGTGTTTCATGACCTTCTCAAAGTTCCTGAGCTGACCTTTTCATTACCATATTCTTTGAAAGATGAAGATCATATATATTGTGTAGACTTTGCACTCATGCAATTAAAGACTTAATATGCATTGTATTAGTTAATTCAACATAATGAGACACAAGAAATTTCTCTAAGAAATTTTTTCAATTTTTTATTAGATATTTTCTTTATTTACATCTCAAATGCTATCCTGAAAATTCCCTATACCCCTCCCCCCTGCTCCCCTACCCACCCACTCCCACTTTGTGGCCCTGGTTTTCCCCTGTACTGAGGCATATAAAGTTTGCAAGACCAAGGGGCCTCTCTTACCAATGATGGCCGACTAGGCCATCTTCTGCTACATATGCAGCTAGAGACACAAGTTCTAGGGGTACTGGTTAGTTCATATTGTGCAGAAATTTTAAGGTTAAATAATCTTTATAATCTGCTTATAACCTCACACCAAGTTGGATTTATTTATTTACTTATTTAGTTGGTTAGTTGTTTGTTTTTAGAGACACAATCTCTGCAACACTGTCACCCAGTGCAGCCAAGGCTGGCCCAATACTCATGATAACCAATCATCCCACCTCTGTTTCCCAAGTGAAGAGATAATAGGTATGGGCCACACAGCTGTCCGTGCTTGGATTTAAACAGTTAGCTTATGGTAGAACTGAAAATTCTAAGCATGCTTTATACTTCCTTTTATTCCTAGGAATCCTGGATATGAAATGCTATGTTGACTTTAAGATGCAGAACAGTTTCCAAAGGTCAACAGGAGGGATTAATTGGCCTGAAAAAAAATGTCCAGAGTCACCTCATTGTTGTTGGAAACTGCAAAATTTTCCTCCCCTTTGACTCCAACAGAGCCATTGTTCCCAGCTCACACCCAAGGGCTTCCACTGACAAAGTGAACCTTTCCCTGAGCAACCCTTCGTTTCCTGGTTGGTTCTTTCTTAAGGATCTCAGGCTAAATACTGCAGAGAACGCTGTAAGGAGAGCAACGGTGGAGGCAGTAGCTGACCTAAGTAAGCATGGAGGCTGTTAGCGCTTTGATCCTCTGATCTGGTGAGCTCTTTGATGGATGCAGTCCACTGTGGTGAGGGTCAAACTATGTTTCCCAGTTGTTGCTGCAGCGGGGCTTTGCCCAGCAGCCACACAGGGGTAAGATCCAACTGAAGCTGGAGCAGAGGAGGGAAGCCAGCAGGGAGCCAGCCTGCACAGAAGCCTTCACACTGTGGGCTGGGATGCTGTGACCCAGAAGGCCGCTAAGCAGAGCTCCCTTACAGAAGCCCAAATGACTCCACAGGCAAGGAAAAGGCTCGGCATCTGTGAGCCGCCTCCTGAGTTTTTCTATCGCGCTATAGGAACAGCTGTCCCAGTCTTCAGCAACGCTGTAAACCTGTCATCAGCACCACATTGTTTACATATGGCTACAAGGTCTTTATGCCCAGGATCCCTTAGCTCTACAGCGGGGGACAGATATTTACATGACAGCTGTGTCAATTGGAAGCAGCCTCTGTAAGCTTGTTTGCTTCACCAAAGCAACACTCACCGCCTACCACCCCTCCCCCCTCCCAAGACGCGAATCTCTGTCTTCTCCCTTTTCTAAATGAGCATTGTGTTAATAATAGAACCGCACTGCAGATGCTCAGAATGGAAATAGCTGGCATTTCCCTAACAAGACTCATAATTCTGCTAGAAATAATGGATTTCAAGTGAAATAGCTCGCGTCCATGAAGAGTGGTTGTAATTCATGGCCAGACATCCAAATGGAATCAAAATCCGGGAAACATGCAAAGTGCCCATTTTCTACATCATTGGAATTTATCAAGTCCATACTGATTAATTCCAACAGTGATTTGGTTGTTCAATCGATAGAGCTTTGTTTGTTTCCCAAAGACATCTGAATGACATTGATTTAAATATTCCAACTTCCTGGTTTTCTAAAAAAAAAACCAAACAAACAAACAAAAAAAAAAACCTTTAAAATTGTAAATCAAACCCCGCTGCATCAGTGGCTGATACTAACTAAATATTTTTACTTTTTTTCTGTATCATTTGAGGCAAGATTCCTATTTATTTCATCAATGTGGTAAATTGCAATATTTTGGGGAGGAACTATTTATTTTAATGCAGATCTCAACGAAGTGAGGAAAAAATTAATTTCTATTGCTTTGGTGTATTTACTACTAGTTTTCCTAAGAACATACTTCAATGTCATAATAACTATTTACAATTAGCATGGTTGGAAAATAAACCACTCCTAAAATGCTCAGGAACAGTTCAACGCCCATAAGATGCTTGCTGTGGGTTGGATGTATTTTCTAAACTTAATGTGTTGGAAACTGGATCACAAATGTAGCTCCAGACTTAAGAGGAGGTGTTTATAAAGGTCTAAGAAACCCCCTCATGAATAAATTAATACTACACTTGCAAGAGTCCATTTATTTTCTTAGATGTAGGATTCTTATAAAAGAAACAATAGGACCCACCCTTGTACTTTCTGGATCAGCAAGGCTTTCTTCCATCTTCTTTTTGCCATGGGGTAATAAAACAGAAAAGCCCTTGACAGATGCTCATTCTTGTATCTTAGACACCTACTCTTTAGGTTCACCATAAATTACCTAATCTGCAGTGTTCTGTGGAAAATGGACTAAAACATGTCCCCAGATCTTTTTCACTAGTTCATAATATAAAACCAAAAAGGGGCTTCTGAACAGGCTAGATTATATGCTCATGTTTTAACTTTAGGATTGGTGAAGATTGTTTTATTCATGTTTGATTTTATGAGTAGTGGGGTTACAGGTAGTTGTGAGCACCATGTGGAAGTCAAGCCCAAGTTCTGTAGAAGAAGAGCTAATGTTCATAATAAACACTGAAGACTTCTCCAGCCAGTGTTGATGACTTAGATGGCAGAGGCACTTGCAGACATGATTAACTTGGGGATTCTTCAATGAGGCAGTAGTCCTGTGACACCTAGATTACACCAGTGTGGTCACAGTTCCTTGTAGGGGGAGGGTGATGTGTGGAGGAGCTACAGTTGCAATAAGAGAAGCAGAGTGAATGTTTGAAGAGATTCAGGCTAAGGATGGAGAAGCAGGGCACAAGCACAGAAGTGCAGCTCTGGGAGTTTAAAGAGGCAGAGAAATAAATACCCTATGCTGCTAGAACCTCGGAGGGAGAACTCCCCTGACAAGTCTCTGCTTTCAATTCCACGAAACCCATGTTGGTTTTAGAGCTGTAACAATCACAATAAGAGTGTGATGTTTGAAATAGCCAACTTTACAGTGATTGGATACAGTACAGCACAAATTGGACCCACTGACTGATTCCAATAGTTACATCAGAGGAGACAGAAAGATTCTTTCATGTGAACTTGAAAATAATAACCTATATTCATTTAGATTTATAATATATTTACTTAGTAATATAATAACTAATATATCCATTTAGCTTAAGATGCAAAATCTTCCGTTGGGCAAAATGGCACATACCTATTATACTAGCACGTAGGAGATGGAGGAAGAAGGGTCAGGGTAGTTCAAAGCAAGCATCTGTTACCTAGTGAAGGCTAGACCAGCCCAGACTGTGTAAGACCCTGGCTCAAAAGACCAAAGAGGGAAAAATATGTAAAAATACCTAAATTATTAAAAGTAAAAGATTCCTTCCAGTCTGAAGTCATGCCATAGAATTTAGGATTTTGTTAATTTGAACATGCTGATCCAAGAATTGCTGGGCCCTTGCAATGCTCAATCCATTCTAGAAGATAATGAATAAGCTGTCCAATTGTTGATGAAATTTTGAATAGTTGTTGCCCAGTTCATCCTCTGAGATTATATATCACTCATAAAGTTAACAACTTCTAATTATTGAAATTCATATTTATCTATTTTGAAAAAAATCCAATATATCAGTAAATTAAGTCCCTTTCTTTGTAAGGCTCTGTGGTTTGCTGAAGAGAGATACCCCAGACTCAAGTAGTATGCAAAAGCAAGAAGTGTTTTATTCTGCCGAAATCCAGCACGTGGGGGGTCCCTCGTTTCAAAATGGAGAGAAAATCAAATGAGCTCACAGGCCCAATTTAAAGCACATTAGGGGAATACTGGGGTAGGTGACCTCTATCTGACCTCATCTCTAAGAGCATCCCATTACTGGGGCACTGGGGGTGGTGGTGCTGCAAACTGTTAATGAGGAAGTCTGAGGTAGATGGCCTTTATCTTATTTCATCTCTAGGGACATTCCATTACCAGGGAGATCTGGAAACTTGCTGACCTGCTGTCCATTGTCCTTGCTTCAGGCTAGGTGGCTGGGCAACTTCTAGTTTCTGACTAGCTGTTTGAAGCATGGTTGTTTGGTTTTGGTTTTGGTTTTCTTGTTTTTGTTGTTTTTATTGTTGTTGTTGTTGTTTTCTAGTAACTGCTTGCCTGGGTTTTCCTGGACTTTCTCAGTTCTTAGGCCTAGTCCCTTCTACTGCCAATTTGAAGGCTGTCATGAAGTCATCCTATCTCACCTTAAAGGAAAAGGAAAAAAAAACAAAAAACAAAAAACAACAACAACAAAAAAAATAAAACAAAGGTCACAAGTGTCCAATGCCACATGTAGAAAAGCAGTCACCTGTGAAGATGGAACCCAGGTTGCTAAGGAGGCCAGTGGCCTGACCTTATGTTTTGTAGTCAGAGAACATGGGTTCAGAGTCCATGCCCATTGTTTTACTCTCTTGCCAGACATTATTTTGTATGTGCATTTGCAATAAAGAGAACATTTTAAGTTCATTTTATAAATTAAAAAGCTAGAGTTACATAAGGGCTTATACACCCAGAATTTACACGAAGTAGAAAAAAGAAAACAAAACAAAACAAAACAGCAATAACAACAACAACAAAAACTGATGAAAAGTGATCTAATTAGAGAATATTCATAGTAAGATATTGTTTTCATAATGTTCCCCTCAACTTACTCTGGAAAATTATTTTGCAAAACCTAAATATCATTAACTACTAGATAAGAAAGATTCCACATTCTAATCTCCTGATTCCTAGTTATAGGTGCTTAGGAGAAAAGGCATCAGTGAATAATTACCTAATTATTTTTTTTAATGTAGAGTATATATGACTTAGCTAAGGAAAAATAATCACATGTGACTTATCATACTTTCTAGCATCCTTATGATTATGGCTGTGAAGGCCTAGAGATGCCCTTTCATGGAGATGCAAATCATCTACTGGTTCCCAAAGTCATCATCCCATTAAACCATACTTCTCTAGGGAAGAATGGGATATTTGCAAAGTCATAACAGCCTTCTGTTATTAAGCAAAAGTGGGAGGTGGAGTTTCAGGCCAGTTGTATTCTATGCAAGAGTGACAAAGGGAAGCAAGATCTCATACTCTAAGGATTTAGAGTGTCATCCAACATAGAGGGTAAGCACTCTGAAAGGATATACTGTACTAGACAACATCTCTTTGATTTCAATGTATACTTCCAATGTATGCTTTCAATATGTACTTTCTAACTCATTGTGACACTATTTAAACAGCTACATATAAAGATTCTGCAAGGGTGTGGCCACCTTGTTCTATTTCTTTTGCATGTCTTTAAGAAAACATTGTTCTTGAGGTGTGTTTGGAGGCTCTAGGAGGAGATCTCAACTAGAGCTAAACCCTAGCAGCAACTTCTCTATTTTAGAAATCTCATCCTCTTTCCGTGAGTATGCAGCTTAGAGTTTCTGCATGGAGTGGTGTGAAAGGGAAGTGAGATCAACCAAATCAATCCTGTTCAATGGGGTGATAGATCTCAAATCCAGATCACTCTCACATCCGATGCTACTCAGCCAAAGAAAAGATAAAGAAAATGTGATACATTTACCAATGGAATATTACTCAGCTGTTAAAAAAATAATAGCATCCTGAAATTTTCAGGCAAACATGTAACATGAAAAAAGTCATCCTGACTGAGGTAATCCAGACCCAGAAAGACAATTATTGTATATCTTCATTCATAAGTGGATAATAGTTTTAAAATAATGATAATCAAGACACAATCCACAGGCTCAGAGAAGTTAAGTAAAGAGGAGGGCTGGGGTAGAAGGAACCCATGGACTTCCTGGCGAAAGGGAGATAGAATAGATTTCAGGGGTGGTATGGTGGCATGGGAGCAGGAATTATTGGGTGAGGGGATTGGAGGAAGAGTATTTGGGGAGAGATGGCTGAAATTAGGGGGCATTTAGGAGTCAGTGTGGAAAGCCAGAGCAGTGGCAACTTCCTGGAAGCTCTAAGAACTATCCTAATGAAGAGTCCTAGTAACGGAGGACATAAAGTCTGAACTGGACAGCTTTGGTAACCAGGCCAGGGTTCCAGTGGTAGGTAAGAGATGTATGCAGATAAGTTGGCCATGGGTTGCCATGAAGAAACCCAAATAACGTATGCTGATTCTAGGACAGAGGATTGCTCTCTGCAAACTGATAGCAGGGACTAAATTGCTGAATACAACATTCACATAGTTCATTGAAAATAGAGAGGTCAAGCTGGTGCCTCCAAGTAGCTTTCACCTCTACATTCTAGTCCTTTTGGTCTAGGAAGATACATTGCAGGTTTTGGAAAGAGAAACATGGACATCAACCCAGCCAGAAAACCTATGACCTACAATCTGTCCTGTCTGCAAAATATGCTAGGACGATGGTGGCACAGAATGTACAGAAGTGGTCACCCAAAGTCTGGTTTAACTAGAGGCACATTCCTTGAGTGGGAACTCCTTCCCTATACTGCCAGGATGCCCAGGAACTAGACACTGGATGGCCCAGAGACCTAGGGTAGAATCAAATCGGACCAGCCATACAAAACAAAACAAAACCACAAAGAAATTATTCCAGTTGATGTTTTGATACACTCATAGATTAATTTTTGTCCAGTCATCATCAGAGAGGCTTCCACTCCACTTGGCAGCATGCCAGAGTGAGTGCAGAATCCACAGCTAGACATTATGCAGAGGATGTCTAAATTGGAGCTCTCCATTAAGTTCCTCCCTGTGAAGCTTGGGGATCACAGAAAAGGGAAAGAAAAGATTATAGTAGTTAGACAGGGTGGAGGATACCAGGGGAGCATGGCCTCCCCACACTGAATCATCTAAGCAGGGCTCAATAGGCTCATAGGAACTGTGGCAAGCAAGGGGCCTGCAAGGGTCTGCACCAGGTCCTATGCTCATATGTTAAGTGTGGTGTTTCTGTTGGACTTCTAACAATGGAAACGGGTACCTCTCTGACTCTTTTGCCTGCTATTTGGTTGCCTTGCCTTGCCTAGCCTCAATATGAGGGCTTTTGCTTTGTCTTAGTCTATTTTGTTTTGTCTTTTCTGGTTGTTCTCTGTTGAATACCTTTTCCTTTCTGCAGGAAAATGGAGGAGGAGTGGATCAGTGAGAGAAGAAAGATGCAGGGTGTTAACATTCTGTCTAAGCTCTGCCCAACAGTTACCTGGCAACAGCCAGGGATGTTCCACCCGACACTTACCAGGCATAGCCAGGTATGCCTGACTCACTATAATAGGAGCTGCTTGCCCCCTCTCAACTGAGGAATCCACTTCCCCATACCTGACTACACCTCCATAGAATATACCCTCCTTTCGATAAACACATCATAGGGAACTTGGAGGAGTTGAGGGAGGTAAACCGAGGTTGGGTTGGTATATATTACATGAGGGAACAATCTCTGTTCAATTAGAGAGAGAGAGAGAGAGAGAGAGAGAGAGAGAGAGAGAGAGAGAGAGAGAGAGAGAGAGAGAGAGAGAGAGAATATGCAAACCACTGACAATCAAATGGCTGCTAACACAGAGTACAGCCACTGAAGGGAGTTGCACCCCTCCCCAGAGTCTGTAAATGACACACCCAGACACCAAATTCTCAGCACGAAGGAAATTTATTACCCTGGAGGGACAAAGAGGGGTTGGGGGTGCATTGGGGTGTCTGCCTGTGGATCAGACAGCAGATCAAAGGCAGACAGACAGCAAGCAGCAATAGTAGGTAGTTTTTGCATAAAGTGTGTTTTTAAGGAGAAAAAGTGGGAGTCTGTGCTAGAGTGGGTTGGTAAGTCTTGAGTAGACTTGTTAGTCAAATCATGAATTATGATTGTCAGACTTTTGTGTTTTGTGTCAGAAATGAGTCAATGGCCAAGTATGAGAATGGCCCTTGGGAGCTAGCTTTCGGAATGTGGTCCAATAGTTAGGAAGGGAAAGAGAGAGGTAAGGGACAAGACCTGTTGGCACCATGCTTGCCATGCTTAGGCCTGTCTGAGAGCCCTTCAGCCATTGCACTTTGGGCCCAGCTCCCAATGTTACAGAACATGCTAACTACATGACTACAGTCACGTTTTACAGGAATCATTGCATCCCATTTTCTTGCCGCCTCACACAACTTTTGACTTGGATTTTGAACTGCTCAGGACATGGGAAACATAGTCTGTCATCTTTTCTGGTGACATCCAGAGATGATCCATTATATATGCATCCTTAATAACGCAAAAAAAAAAAGTGTGTGTGTGTGTGTTTCCTAACCTTAACTTTGAGTTATCAAATTTTATGTTGCAAAAAAGTTAAAAGATAGTGACTGTACACATATGGACTGGTTTTCCAGAGCAATTTCTACTTAATACTTTCTGAGAGTATGATATGTAGTCATCACGGAAACAAGTAAAAATACATTTATAATTATTACTAATGTTATTTGAAGAGAGAAGTCAGTGTTTATACAAATGAAGGATTACTACTGATCCCTAAAGGAAATATGGGTATGACATAATAAATTCTCTGACAGTAATCCAATCAACTTCAGTAAAGCCAAAAATGGCCACGTATTCCAAAGGATGTAGCCATCTGGGAATCTGAAAACACTTTACTCAGCTTCTAAGAAAGCGTAGCCTGTTTTACTTGAATAGAAAACTCAGGATCTCAGCCCCTATCACTAATTGTAAGAAGTGGTGCTTAGCTTTCATGAATGTATAAATGGCTTTGGCAATGACTCCAAACACTGGTAGCCACTTGCCTTTCATGCTTGGCTTGAGATGAACACACTCAGCCACCCTAGTAGCACCATGGTCTTGGAGACATATCGCGCAGCATGTAAGACATTTGTTCTTGGGAAAAGTGGCAGTGTGTCTTTCTAGTTAGCACATTCTTTAAGGAGTATTGCATTTATATAAACATACAGGTCAATATGATTGGCCCCCATCTAAGCAGCAAGCTTCATTTTGAATTCATTTCCATGATAGATTATGGTAATTTACAAGCAAAAAAATTAGACTATTATTTCAACTTGTCAAATGTAATTATCACTTAGTGATTTTTCACTTTTAAGGGTCATAGAGAATACCCAGGGCCTGGAATAATTTGTTCTCATCCTTGTTGGCATTTTGCTTTGAGACACTGCTGTGCTTTTATGACCAAATAAAAGGTAACAAATCCATCAGTTCTTCTCCCTGGGCCCACCGTCCCCCACCTCCTACACAGTCACGAACTAGCCTCCGCAGTCTTCTGGCAATTGGAAACAAACACAGGCATATGAGCCCCTAATTACGAATGCATTGTGGTATATCAGAAGCAGCCTTTACTACATAAACAGAAGACTTTAAAAAATGGCCCACATGTAATGCATATTTTGCCTCTAATTTTCTCCTAGTCTGTGTAGTAATTATTTGATATTATGATTTAAATATGAATTAATTTAAGCAGAGACCGAGACTCTGTCCTGGAAGGCCTTGTAGACTAATGAGTAAATATGTATTAGAATGTCTTCAAACTGCACATTATTGACCTGAGAGACAACAGGGAAACTATAATGAGTGATTATGTAAATGCTCAATCACAGATTGTTGCAATCCTCTATAATGTCATTAATTTACATTACTGTCAGTCTTTCCTTACTAGGTTCTTACTAATTAGCGGTTCCTTGACTCATATCCTGATGTAGACTTTTTGTGTGTCCTTAAAGTCCTTTGTGTGGAGATCTCCCTGAAGACCTTTCAGTCAGTATATAATTGACAAACCAGATGACAGCTTTTATTGTCCATCATAAAGCTGCAGCCGGCTGACTGGGACTCTGGACTTGCTTCTTCAATCCTTTCCTCTTTAACATTTTGGTAGGGAAGGGTTTATGTGCAGGTGCAGTTATTTATGAGGTGATCTGAAATCTGCCCTTGGCTGCAAGGTCAGGCTTTAGAAGGGTTTTCCAACAAAAATGCATAATTGTTCATTGTGTAATCAGCAACCCTCCTTAAAAGTACCTACTCTTAAGCATGCCCATGTTATAAATTATTTTCTGGGATATTATTTAAAGGCACAGGATTTCAGGTACTATATATCTGTCTCCTAACAAATACAGAGCCCCTAGCATGTGATGAGTGAGAACTTCCACCTCTGATACAGCCAACGTTGGACTCCAGCCAGTTCTCACTAGCCAAGGCTGCTCTAGCCCTCATAGTGCCTTGATTTGGGGTTTGTCTTATGTGAACTAATTACTGTATTGCTAATGACTGTGATTCATTCTCTTATTCACCCCAAAACACTCATTAAGCATTAACTCTACCAAGTGTTATCATGACACTAGTGAACAGAATAGCATCAAATATATATAAAAAATGAAATCCACCTTCATACAGCTGACTTTCTAAGGTGAATGGGAGACAGAGTGTCAATATGTCATGGAAGCCTGAGGTAATAAAACAGGGAGGGGACATAGGAGAGGTATTGAAAGTGCAGCCCTGACTTCTACCTAAGCTTCTCTACTCTTCATAGCCAGAGGGACATCTTGGGAATCTAGTAGACATATCAAAGCCATGAAGAGGAAAATTGCTCATGCAAGGTGGTAAACAAAAAAAAAGCTAGCTCCCAGACCCTGAAGACATGTGGAACTGCTAGGTACAATAGCTAGACTCACTAGTTTCTATTTATAGACACAGATTCTATTTTTGCCTATGTTAAGACAGTATTTTGTGTTTCTATTCAGCAATTTCATGTGCTAGCATTTGCTAGCATGTAATCATATCACTAGTATTCATGCCTTCAAAACGATGACAAGGTAACCACTGAGAACTTCAGGGCCATGGTCTAGTTACATCTAAGAAGTTGTTCTTAGAACACCTATGAGCCATATCTTAGAACTGAGGCTGGAGCTCTAAGGAGCACAAAAAGACAGGTGTGGTGCCACCAGCCTATAATTACAGCACCTCAGAGGTGTAGGAAGGAGGAAAAAGCATTTCAGACCACC
Organism: Mus caroli; assembly: GCF_978045245.1. Taxonomy (NCBI): domain Eukaryota; kingdom Metazoa; phylum Chordata; class Mammalia; order Rodentia; family Muridae; genus Mus; species Mus caroli. The sequence continues at coordinate 13,256,606 of NW_028227274.1, read as the reverse complement.
TATGACTCCACAGCAAATTGGAAGGCAGCCTTAGATACTTACATGACACCTTGTATCAAAATAGCACTAACAAAACAACAAAAAGCAACCTCCCTCAAAGACAAAATAAAAACAGCTTGTTATTTGTTAACTGGGCGGTATGAGGTGTCTGTGTTTTGTGTGTTGATTGCCTTCATGTTTATAGAATGTGTGAATGGCCAGAAATAGATTTGGAACAAGACAAAATCCCTAATAAATTAAATTGAACTCTTCTTGTTTTAAAAAATATTTTTTATTACGTATTTTCCTCAATTACATTTCCAATGCTATCCTAAAAGTCCCCCATACCCTCACCCCGACTCCCCTACCCACCCATTCCCACTTTTTGGCTCTGGAGTTCCCCTGTACTGGGGCATGTAAAGTTTGCATGTCCAATGGGCCTCTCTTTCCAGTGATGGCTGACTAGGCCATCTTTTGATACATATGCAGCTGGAGTCAAGAGCTCCGGGGTACTGGTTAGTTCATAATGTTGTTCCACCTATAGGGTTGCAGATCTCCCTTTAGCTTCTTGGATACTTTCTCTAGCTCCTCCATTGGGGGCCCTGTGAACTCTTCTTTAAATTCAGAGATTGCCTGGATAATCCAAATGTCTTCAGTCAATTTTTTCCCTTGTCATTACCAGCAATTCCATAGAGAGCTGAATGCTTCAGCCTTCTTCAGAACTCTTATGTCTTTAGGATGGGATCGCCTTGTGAGTGGTGCACTAGCCTAGGTCTTATTTTCCAGATTATAGTGAACAGCTTCTCACCTTCCTTTACAAGTTGTCATTGGAGTGTTTGACGTCATCTCAGGGATGGGTATAAAAACCATTCCTAGGTTTGGCTCTTGTCTAATTATGTACTAGGTTATATTGACATCTGTTTTCTTTTTGGTTAAACTATTTTTATAAGAGGTGGTCCTGGATGTGTGGAAGAATAGATAGAGTCTCTCCTTATAAAGGGTTTCGGTTTAATTGAAAATGACAACAATTGTGAAATTTTTAAAAAAAAGTCACATTATATAAACAGTCAGTCTCTCAAAATGACACCCTGCATGAGCACTCTAAAGTTAAGATAAAGTGGCACCCAAGTATGGCTTGTGGAAAGGATGTAAATACTGTACTAATAGAATTAGTGTTAGTTTTTAAAAAGGAGTGTGTGTGTGTGTGTGTGTGTGTGTGTGATTGCTGCAGAGGTCAGAAAAAGGTCTCTGAGCTTCTAAAGCAGTTGTGAGCTGCCAATGCACATGTTAAGATAGAACTACAGTCTCTGCAGTGGCAGTACTTGAGATTCACTGCTGAATTAAGGTTCTGGTATTTTAACAGTCCTGGTAACAATGAAAGCAAACATTAGTTATGTGTCACATTCTAGATAATGTACTCAGCCATTCACAGGGATTACCCCATCTTCACTACAATTCTTGGTTTGCAAGTTTTATTTTTCTTCCCATGGTAGGGCGAGAATAAGAGCTGTATACAGCATCTTCAAGTTCTCTGCCTACTCATACAGACTGATACAGAAGCAGCAGATCTAAGATCAGGATAGCATGACCCGAGGTCTGCCTCAGTTCTAGGTAAAGGGATCTGCAAAGGCAGACACGTGTCCTTTAATTCCACCTGCCATCATTTAGAACTGTTAGCTCTGAAGCTCAAATTAGCTAACTAATTTCCCTGGATTTCAGGAGGATGGCTTTACAATCAAGAAACTCTGTACTGGGGTTTACCTAATGGCCTGATAAACTGGCAGAACTGTGAATTCATTGTTAAACATTAGCCTGGAAGTGAAAGATAAGAATGCACATGCTTTGTCTACAGATGAGGCACCTTGTCATTCAGTGCTGCAAAATACAGCTAAGGAGCTTAAGAGCGGAGAGAGCAGAAGTTCAGGACCCATGAGGAGAACATGAGACTAGACAATATGCCAATTAATGGAATTAAACCGAAAGACTTAAAATGAAGTCCCCTCAGGAGACAGTGGAAAAGAAAAGGCAGTTAATTCAATAAGGACAAAGGGATAAGTGTGGTAACTGTGCAGGGATCAGAATATTTAGGGTTCATAGCGTAGGAAGAATTAGAGAACATTGGCTTGTGATTGCTGTGAATTTATTATACCCCAGTAACTTGGTCTAATTTTGTCCCCTTCATCCTCTGAACAAATACGCTCATCTTGACATTCCAGGACAAAAGAAATAATCCTTTTTGTCCCAGCCCAGCTAGAAAAATGATTATGATCAGCAGCCATTCATGGGAGAGTAAATAAAGGACACACTCATGCCCTAGTAAGCTTTCCATCCATCTGCCATGGGGCAAAGACAGCTCTACTATGTTTTGGTTGCTTGAAAAGGCATACTTAAAAATAATAAAGAAACTAGATTTGATCCAATATGCTGAGAGCTTACATGTATGAATCTGATTTCTCTTCTGCTACGCAGGTTTTAAAGTGACAAAGGAATTCTGGTGCGTACTTAACAGCGTGTAATAAAGTGCATCTGTGTGTTTTTATAACAAATAACTGAAAAAGTTGAGTTTGGGAAATTCTGGGATGGGCTCTGCTCTCTGGAATAGCACTGAAGCAGTGTCATTAATCAGTGGAACATCAAATGTGCCTCTGAAAACCAAGTTCCAGAGAATGCAGCAGGGACTGGGTTTCCAGTGTGACCCAACATACCACACTATCAGTCAAATTAACCCACTCAGGCAAGGGCATCCTTGCAGAAACAGCAATGGCAAGGTTGTAGGAAGTGAGTGCCAGGATAGAGACAGGTAAGAAATGTTAGGAAAGATGATAGCCTAAGGAAGCACTGAGAGGAAGGGGCCAGTGGGACAGGAGCAAGCACATCTGCACTGTAGGGCTCCTTCTGCTGGAATGTGTACCTGTAGTCCATTAAGACTTATAGTTACTCTGTGGCAATAAATCACATGGCTTCATTTTTAATGACGTCTCCTATACACAGATTTCATCATCTAATTTCTTCTAGCATGAGCCTGCTGCATTTTATAGCATTGGGGTGTTTTATTTTGCTTCACTTTTTTGTAGGTATCAACAAAGTGATTCTTAGGCAAATCAGCTATGTGCTTAGCATAATCTTTCGGTCTACTTATTATGGATGTGTATCTAGATAACTCATACTAGTTTTCTCAAAATAGTTCCCATCAGTTCATAAGGAAATATGGTATGATAATATCTTAAATCTGTGCTAATTCTCCCCCCCCTTTAAATCATTTTCTTAAACTGTTCACCTTAAATTGGTGGTAGAGGATGATAACTAAACTCTATTAGACAAGAGCTGCTAATTATCATAGTTCTCTCTCTCTCTCTCTCTCTCTCTCTGTGTGTGTGTGTGTGTGTGTGTGTGTGTGTGTGTGTGTGTGTACATCAGAGGGCAGTGTTGAATCTTTACCTTTATTAAGGTATTCAGTCTGTCTACAAGCCTGGAGCTCACTAATTTGACAGGGCTGACCATCCAGACCTCTACCTACCCAGTATTGTAACCATAGAAATGCACTTCACAATCTGCCATTGATCATGTGTTCTATGAATCTAACTCTTCATGCTAGAGTGGGATGGTAAGTAGGATGAAAATGACCCCAATAGGCTCATAGGGAGTAGCACTATTAGGAAGTGTGGGCTTGTTGGAGGAAGTGAGTCAGTGGGGATGGGCTTGGAGGTTTCAGATGATTAAGTTAGGCCCAGTCTTTCTCCCCTCCCTCTCCCTCTCATTCTCCTTCCTCCCCTTCCCTCCCCTTCCCTCCCCTTCCTTCGCCTCTCTTTTCTTTCTTTCTTTCTTTCTTTCTTTCTTTCTTTCTTTCTTTCTTTCTTTCTTTCTTTCTTTCTCTCTCTCTCTCTCTCTCTCTCTCTCTCTCTCTCTCTCTCTCTCACACACACACACACACACACACACACACACACACACACACACACACACACACTGCTGTCTAGGAATCCAGATGGAGAACTCCCAAACTCCTTCTCCATCATCATATCTGCCTGCATGATGGGAACTCCATGATAATGGACTAAACCTCTGAACTGTAAGCCAAGACCCAAGTAAATGTTTTCCTTATAAAGAATTGTCATGATCATGGAGCCTCTTCAAAGCAATGGAAACGTTCAAAGCAATGGAAACTAAGATGAATGGCAAGCACTTTACCCACTAAGTAACCTCCACCTTATACTTAAAATGCCTTGCATTAAATACCTTGAGTTTTAAGGGACTTGCCAGGCATGTTGCATGACATGGAAGAATTTCTGAAACACAAGTCTTGACACATATCTAGGAGTAAACATGGCATGTTTGGAACTCATAGAGTACTGGAAGGAGGTTCTTACACAGGCCTTTCTCAATGCAGGACATATATATAATACTATCATGAATCTTGTGAATTATTTTTTCTAAGGCCTTCTGGAATTAATCAAGGGGTCAAAGATGAGAACATACAGAACAAAATATGCCTGAAGTTAAAATGTACCTGAGTTACTATTCTTCACAGTGCAATTCACAGGTAGATGACAGTGTTTCATATAACTTTCCTGTAGTTTCATCCTATGGGGGGCACTGGATTATGAAAAGAGCTTTATATAGCAATGGTCTGTAATGATGTTTAATCCAGCATTTCTCTGCAAAGCAGTGACACTGTGGGAGGGGAGCTGTTGTAAATGGGTAGTTAGAGAACTTTACCCTGGCACTATGGTAGCCATCAGAAAAAGGTAAAGACACCATAAATATCATGATGATTATTTTGAATTATCAACTTGACACAACCTAGAATCATCTAGAAAGGCAATCTGAATGTCCATCTCGATTAGTTTGGCCTATGAGTATGTTTGTGGGACCTTATCTTAATTATCGAAACTAAGTGAGAAGACAACTGTGGGTGACCCCATTCACTAGAAAGGGAATTCTAACCTGTGCTATAGTATTCTGTAACTCTCTACTGAACTGCAGTAGAGAAACTGAGCTGCATGGCACTATTGTGTGCATGCATTAAGTCACAAGTTCTTTCTCTTGACAATGGATATAATACAATAGTCAGCTATCGTCCCAAAATCCCCTGAAAGTACTTTTCCAGTTTATTTTATTACAGAAACAAGAGATAGAACTAAGATAAGAATTATTTTTAATATGCACTCATAAGACATACAAAGTCTATGTCAAGAACTAACCAGCAGGTAATTATTAATGATCGTCTTATGTACCCTGCTTGTTCTGGGGAGATCATGCCTCTGCCCCCCAAAGGTTAGGATTGCAGGCAGGCTACCATGAATGCTAGGCTTTTACTTTCATGGGAGTCCTGGAGATCCAAACTCTAGTCTGTGCTTGGGTGGGAAACACTATCCACTAAGCTATATCTAAGGCCTATTCTTTTCCATGTTAAGATTTATGGCACTCAGCCTGTGATGCGTCTATAGAACTGCACCCAAACTCACAGTTCTACAAACTATATCTACTGTGACAAAGCGGCTCATTCCCCTTTTGTGAGTCGTGAAAGGCCAAGTCTTCTTTAGATGGCTGAGGCCGCCTAAATCTGAGACACAGGGTCGGACTTAAACTGCAGGATTTCTTCGGTCAGCAAGAGTTTACCTTTTAATATCATTGTGAGATTGCTGACCATGAGTTCTTCTCAATGTACAAGGAGCCCTTAGGTTTTCAGACAGGGAAAACTGCATCATCCACAATCGCTGCGCTAGAGTCGCTTTTCTCCCAGTGATCACGCTCCAGTGCAGGGGTGGAGCAGCCAGGCCGAGAGGAAGAGAAAGGCAATTTTATACAAATCAACAGCCCAGAATTCTGACAAAGGGAATTCTGAAGCTTTTCATTGCTCCCTCTTTTCCTTCCTCTTCTTTGTCTTCTTTCCTACTGCATTTAGAAGTAAAATCAGGATATGTGACTGCCTAACACGGTTAAAAGTGATGACTTGAACATTCGTAGCTCAGCACTGGAATTTCAGAATTGACAAAAGATGTGTAAATAAATCAGAATTCCCTGTCTTCTCAATTTTGTTTCTCTTAAAACTGCCAGTAAAATAATTTGTCTTCAACCTTATCATTAGTAGTGAAGAGATCCTTTGCCCTCATTTTAGAACGTTCCAAATGCTACAAACAAACGTTCCTACTGCAAACCCGGTGATACTTGCCACTCCCCCCTCTACAATAGCACCTAGGGATCTTCCTTTACTCTCTTCTTCGGTCTTCTTTCTTCTTCCTTCATGACATCCCTTTCTCAGATCTACTTTTCCCATCCATAGTGATTAACACCCTCAGGCTCCACAAACCCTAAGTATTATAAAGGTAAAGACTAGAGTAGTAAGAGGAAACTACCAAAATCAACTCAAAACTCAGCTGTTTTCTCTTTGCCTTTAAAGCCCTGTGGTCATAATCTATTAAGCACAGATCGATGTCTTGCTAGCTTCTGTCTTATGGTTCTAATCCACTTCCCCATGCCGCACCCCCTCCCAAGCCTCAGTGCATAATCTTTTCTTTGCCAGTTCTCTTCCTAACTCTAGTGTACAAGAGCAAAGTCTTATTCCGTTGTGATCTTTAAACAATCTGTTTGCAGAAATGTGACCTCCATTCTTGCTCTGGAAGAAATTCTAGCATTATTTCTGAAGACTTTTTTTTTTTTTATTTCTACCTCTCCCTCCCTAGAAGATCCAGGACCAGAATAGCCCTGCAAGTACATCTCCTTTCCTCAGAAGCTGCCTCCATGAGAAGCAGTTCAGAAATAGCTATTGGCATCCTTTGGAAGAGTAATATGTGTTTTCATCTCTGGGCATAAAGTAAAGCCAGGAAAAAGGCCAGAAATGAGCAGGAGGGATATAGGAAGAGACCAGAACACCGAATTTTGGATACAAGCTGTGCTCAGATCTTTACATCTTATGAAATGGAGTATAAAGCTAAACAGGGCTAAGGGCCACTGCAGGGTTCATCCAAGGATCTCTTCAAGTGCAAATGAGATTGCCTGAAAATAGAAAAATGCTCTCAGTAATACTACCTGTGTTATAAGAGATCTGTGCCATTCAGGAATGGTTAGGTGAGTGATCAAAGAAACTCCCTTTGTACCCAATAATTTAAAGTATTTCATTTGCCAATATGTTCCTTCATATTGAAATGCTCTTCCTAGCTATCTCCCTAACTGACGCCCAAGTCATTTACATTACTTATCTGCAAAAATAAAGGATTGTAAGATTAAAACAATAAATTACTGTATTCCATTGTTAAAATCAGATGCATGAAAAGCTTACTTGGTGGTATATATAATGAGAAATATTTATCAAAGCCATCATTGCAAATTTTATTGGACTATAAGGCAATTTTCTATGAATATTATGATATATATATATATAGCTATTTTTCTTTTGTCTGTAATGAGCTGACCTAAATATAGCATAAAATATGTACTAGTGTAAGAGAAAATTACCCCTATGCTCTGTGTTATCAGTCCCCATATAAATGTTATTAGTTTATATCTGTTTATGGTTTTCTTACTACAGTTGGTACACTCCATGCTGAATATCCTTAAACATCACCGGTGCACACCACGGCAAGTTATAACGTTATTTTGGTGTTCAAGGGAAAAAGATATCTCTCATGTTTCTTTTTCATGTGTGACCTTTAATTTCTTAATATTTTCCAAATGACCCACCACATATGCTTAATGATACCGTCCTTTTTAACACAGAGAAAATAATCGGCATCAAGTAATTGATATGTTCAAATGCCTGTTTGAAAATCATCTCTATTAACAAGAGTGTTTTGTGCATGCATGTCTTCTAAGGATAGCTCTCCTGGTGCGGACAGGTCAATAAATCACACCTTGGAAAGATCTATTTAGATAGCTCCAGAAGTGTTCTTTCATAACTTTTAAGGAAGAAAGGGCTCACTTGAGATATGTGCCTCTATTGCTTCAGTACACAGAGTTTAATGCTGGACTAAAACAAGGAAATATTAAAGTTGGAAGGCAGACCTCCTTTCCTCTTTATTCAGAATGCAGTGCTATTTATGGAGCCCAGACCTTCATACACGCAAGGCAAGTAAGTCCCTGCACTGAACTGCTAATCCAACCCTGCATAGATACAGTTTTGAATGTCTTTGGTTTTGTGGTATTAATATCAATTCGGATATCAGAACAGCACTGAAACTAAAACTTGCCCAAAGCTGTCCCCATAAAATCTGGTGCAAATAACTATTTTGTTTTTTGTTTTTTTTTTTTTAGACAATACGTATTTCTACTTTTCAGTACAAATGGAGCCTTGTAATAGGAAGATATTAATGAACTTTGATTTCTGCCTTAGCACATTTATAAAAAATTAAAGTTATGCTTATGAACGGATACAATTCTATCTTCTGGGAAATCATGTCTCTGATAAGGAAAGTATATCTTCAATATAGTAAGACATTTTATATAGCAATAATAATATGATAAATAGCTTGATTGATTAAATATTGGAAAAGAATCTGACTAGACATTTTAAAACTGTTCTATAACATTAATCATTAAAGAAATAAAAGTCTAGTCTTAATGAGTTAGCAGCAGAATGGCTATAGCAAAAAAAAAAATATGTATGATAACATGTATCCATAAGACTATTGAAGGACTGAGTTCTCAGTACGCTTCTAGTGAGAATTTAAAGGCTTCAGCTAGTTTTTGTTTCTAACAATGCTCTATCAGAGTTAGCACATGACACAGAGATTTAATTCATGTCTATATATACTCAACAGAACAGCAAGTCCACAGTTTACAAATGTCTGGACCTAAGAATTCACAAAACTGTCATTTTAATAATTCAAAGTAAAACAACCCAATTATTCATAATAAATAAATAAATATTATATATCTACAAAATGCAATGATATTCAAATATTAAGAGGAAGATAAGTTAAAGCTAACTTCTCGACCTTTTGGACTAAACAGAATCAGTATTTTGATTATTCTGTAGGGTGATGAGTCTACCCATTGTGCATAAGAAACCAAATGTTCCTTTTAAGCTGGTTCTTATAAAAATATCACAGAGATAGCACACAGATGATAGCTTAGAACAGAAGCTGTAGCCACTTTTTCCCAAGACATAAACAAGCAGACCTGGGAGAATAGTCTCTATGCTCATGACTCCATATGTACTCAGTAAACACACAGTGCTGGCTTCCTACACAAATGACATTCATCTGCATTACTAAGATCCTAAGAAAGTGAGTTTAGTTGGTTTAGTCAAAATATTTGTGCAAAGCATTGCATGAAAACTAGTATTGATGCTGACACTGTAAAATTTTCTATTTACTCATTTGTTTGTTTCTTTATTCATTTACTTATTTACTTATTTTATATCTTGCTGTACTAGAATATTTTTAGCTTAATTATTACCCTGGATATATGCTATCTGATACATGTCTACTACATCAAAGCTGTATGTAGAAGGTTCAACTAGATACATGCCATCTGATACATGTCTACCACATCAAAGCTGTATGTAGAAGGTTCAAGTGAGTAAGTAGTTAACTGCGCTGGTTGCTCTTGCAGAGGACCAGAGTTTGGTTCCAAGCACTCATATCACATGGCTCACAAACACCATCAATGCCAGCTCTGGAAGGTCTGACACTTCTTCTGGCTTTAGTACACACACACACCACAAATTAAAAGTAATATAGATGTATATGCAGAAGTAGGTTGAATGAGTGATTGAATGAATGAACAGACTGAAGAACTTAGAGGAAGCTAAGGAAAGAGATGCTGAAAGTAGATGAATGTAACCCAATTTGCCCCTGTTGTGGTCTTACTTCGTTTTGCAATAGGTTTCTTAAAGTTATTCCTAGCTCTATTCAGCTTATGAATCCAATTGTTCCTATGTCTCAAACTACCTCATCAACAAGCACTATCCAGAAAGAGTGTCAGAGACGATGAGACAGCCCTCCTGACAGATGCAAGCTTTGTCATGGTTGTGGCATCAGGTGAGGTAAAATGATGCTGTTCTACAACAAGCTCATAGTAGGAGTAGGATTTTTGCCAAAAAAAAATGTCTTCTACTGTTCTCACCCAAATTTGTGGGCCCTTCTTGCTCCCTTTTAAGCCCAGCAGCTTTTCCTGTGCTCATAAATGTGTATTTTCTTCATGGTCATTTTCTTATGTGCTTAGAGTTGGGTGCCCAACATAGCAGCCAGGACCTGGGTTAGTAAGTCCTACCCCAAGCATTCCTGGGACCATTCTTCCAGCCACAGCCCCATGTCATTAAGCATTCCAAGTACTAAGGAACAACTAAGCATTATACAGCCAACATGTTATTTCCAGCATGTCGCAGCACTCAGCATAGAACTTCTGTGATTGGACTTTTTAAACTTTAATTTCTCTGAGATAATGCTAAAGTTTTTATGTTAGTTTTTAGACTTTGCTAACAAGGAAATATTACACCATACAGCTGCACATCTGTTAGCTGAACCATTCACCCTGAGAAAGATATTTAGCTCCTTTGCAAATTGGGTCCTATACAAAAAAAGAAAAAAATGTTTCTTTTAACATTTTATAATTATATTAATTAATTTATTGAGTATATCTCTGTCTGTCTCTGTCTCTCCGTTTCTCTGTGTGTGTGTGTGAGGGGGAGGCTGTCTATGGACCGCTATCTATATGCTGGTCAGAGGACAACGTGTCAGAGTTAGTTTGCTTTCTCCGCCATGTAGTTCTGGGGATAAAAGCCAGGTTGACAGTCTTGGCAGCAAGTGCCTTTATCAGCTTAGTCACCAACATTATTAATGCTTACAAACAAATGTTATATGACTATAGGTTTCAATTTTTCTTGTGATCAAAGGAATAAATTCAAATGCTAGACATTTAAAAAGTCATATTTATATTTGTAAACATTTCTTCTAGTGTCCAGACCATTTAATAGTCTCTTGCTGTGTGTAAATGACTAAGTTTCTCTGTGTCTTCACCAACACTTGCTACTACTAATATATATTTTTTAATTGGTCCTAGTGACAGTTGTCAATGACAATATGCCATTTTTGTTTAACATACATTTATCTAAAGGATGATGAGACAGAGTGAGTGATCCCATGCATTTGTTTATCAGTTGTATACCCTTCTATTTGAAATTCCTTCATATGCATCTATCTCAGTTCTGTTCAGACTTGTTTTAATTGTTGAATTCTGACCATTCTTTATATATTATAGATATAACACTTTGCCAAATATGTGGCATGCAAAACTTTCCACATAGTTTTTCTTTTCAATTAAGGCAAAGATTTTCATTTTAATGAAAGTCGCCAACTGTCCCATTTATGAATCATGCTTTTTTTTTTAAACAAAAAATTAACATTGATCCTGGAGAGATTCCCTTATACTATTTTTTTTAATATTAGAGTAATGGACCAGAAAGACAGCTCAATTTGTAAAGATATTGGCTGCTATGCCTGACTTCAATTTTCATAATCCACATGGTAAAAACCACTGACTCCTCCAAGTTGTCCTTCAATGCACAAGTGCTCTGTGACATGTGCAGGCACACACACTCGTATGTGCGTGCTTGTGCACTCATGCACACATAAACACACATGCATGCATAGACACATTCACACACACACACATGCATGCACAAACATGTGTGCACCCATGGGGGCAATGATAAAGCTTCAGAATTATGCTTTATATGTGTGTGTTCTATGTGGAGTTAATTTTAATGATGTGTGAGGCATTGCCATTTGTTGGAAGTTCTCTTTCTTCCTACTTTGAGTTTAACTGGAACCCCTGACAAAAATTAGCTCAGCATAGTTGTTAGATTCTGCTTCTACATGCTCCTTTCTGATGAACTGATCCATGTATCATATCAATAATGGCCTTTATTTCGATGGCTAAACAACATGCTCTTTCATGTAGAGCCGCAGTTACCCTATTTTCACATTATATCTATATGAAACAATTTGCAATTTCATAGACATTGCATTCAATCTATAGATACATTTTAAGGACATTTGACCTCTTGACTTGTCCAAATCTAGTCCATGAACATCATGTAACATATGATTTAGGTCTTTGTTTTCTTCATCTTTTTGGATTTTTAGGAATGCATATTTTGTGTGTGTTTGCTAGATTTATAACTGATATTTTATTTTCAGTGTAATAATAAATAATATCAGTTTTAAATCTGTTTCTGAATGGTTTTGTTTGTTTACTGAAACACCATTTTTGTTGAACTGTTTTTTAGATGACGATTGACATTTGTTGTTGTTGTTTCATGTTGTTCTATCATTTGCCCTTGCTAAATATTTTTATTAATTCTTTGGGTTATTGTATATATTACATTTTTGGCAAATTTCTTTTTAGAAAATCAGGCCTTTTACAAAAAATAACAGTTTCAGTATTTTTCCCAATATAGATTCTATTCACATTATTCTGACTTCAGGACATTCGGATAATGTTTTGATTAATATTTGTGCTTACTTTTTAACCTATGTGTTGAGATTTCGTATTTTCTTGTTTACTGTAATGTTAAATGTGGGCACCCAAGACTTGGAGTCTGCATATAGCCCCTGTGACCCAGCCTCCAAGTTAATTTTGATTGGTAAATAAAGATGTCAATAGCCAACAGCTGGTCTAAAGAGATATAGGTGGGGTTTAGGCTTTCTGGATTTGCAGGAGAGGAGGACCATGAAGAAGATAATGCTCAGGAGAGAAGGAAGGAAGAGCCACCATGGGTTAAGGGTCAAAAGAGTGTGGTCCTGAGAGCAGCCCAATTAGAGTTAAGAGCATCCCAGATAGAACATAATAAATTGTTAAGTAATAACTCGGGCTATCAATAGGGAAGTAGAAACAGCTTGGAGAGTAGAAAGCTGCCCAGCTATTTTACTGATTAAGGATTGTTAAAAGTCTAAAAGCTATATGTGTTTTTTATCTAGAAACTCAATAACTAAAGGTGGGGTAAAAACACTGGACAGAGATATAAAATATTTAATACTACATATGGAGCCTCAATGTTCAGCAAAACTCACTTTAAAAAATTAATTTGAGACAGAAGCATTGTCTTTAACCATCAAGTATTATACTTGATGCTATTTGGAGGTTTGTGCGCGCTTTCTTGTTGCTTCCACTGATGAAGGGCCCTTTTACGCTTAATTTTATTAAGGATTATTACCATAAATATTAACTAGATTTTATCAAGTGACTTCTTCACACCAATGGGCAGGACTATTTAAACTTTCATTTAGCTAATTAATAAAGTACAACATGCAATTAGATTCTTGAATGTTGACTTACACACTGAGTAAGTCCTACTTGGTCATTTTTTATAACTACTTTGTTTTGTGTTTCTGGATTTGGTTTACAGTTAGTTAGATGAGAGTTTCTATGTCTAAATTCATGAATGAAATTAATTTGTAACTTCTCTTTTTCTTTCTGCTGTTTAATTATTTTTTTTTGCCTGATTATATTAACAGCCTTAAAAAGCAAACAAAACCCATAACACTCTATTTCTCACAAAATAGTGCCAATTTTTTTTTAATCTTTTAAATGTTTAGTAGAATTATCAAGTGACACCATCTGGCCTGGGAATGACCTTTTAGCAGGAATTTAATTTCTTCAATGTAGGGTCATTCATGTTGTTAATGGTATCATTATTTTTTATTTGTGTGCCACATGCACACATGTGTTTTAAGGAGCTAGCATAATGATCATGAGAGAAATGTCATTCCACCTGACTCATGTTTGAAAAGTGAGTTTCAGAAAAACATGGGATCTAGAAATGACAATGAATTGAAAACAACTTACAAACTTGTTTTTTTTAATTATTATAAGACTTAAACATTGTAACGCCTTTATATTTTAAGATGAAATACCTCGTTTACGGGGTATAAAGCAAAAATCTGAAATACAGGATTAACAGTTTTAAATATCAGAGTAAGAGAAATATAGTTCTGTTTAAGCAAAGACATTTTCAGTGGCTTCACATCATAGTTATGGCTTCCCTTACCCAGTGGCAGCTTTGGCTCCTCACCACTTTGAGTAGACTCTAACTTTTGTGTCTAGAATATTAGAACAATTTACTAATATAATTTACATTATAAGGTTTAATTCATTGCAATAGTGAATAACCAGAGTTGGAATTTTGGCAAGTAGATTTTGTTTGCTTATTCATGGAATGTTTACAGCTGTGTATAGCAAAAACATCAGTTTTTCCTACTGCTTTGTTAGGTTAGAAAATTGCTACTCACTCCCCCACCTCTCTAACAGAGTTCTGTTTTGTTTTTGGTTTTGGTTTTGAAATTGGATGTTTTCTTTATTTACATTTCAAATCTTTTTTTTTTATTTTTAATATTTTTATTACATATTTTCCTCAATTACATTTCCAATGCTATCCCAAAAGTCCCCCATAGCGCCCCCCACTTCCCTACCCACCCATTCCCATTCTTTTGGCCCTGGCATTCCCCTATATTGGGGCATATAAAGTTTGCAAGTCCAATGGGCCTCTCTTTCCATTGATGGCCGACTAGGCCATCTTTCGATACATATGCAGCTAGAGACAAGAGCTCCGGGGTTCTGGTTAGTACATCATGTTGTTCCAACAATAGGGTTGCAGATCCCTTTAGCTCCTTGGGTACTTTCTCTAGCTTCTCCATTGGGAGCCCTGTGATACATCCAATAGCTGACTGTGAACATCCACTCCTGTGTTTGCTAGGCCCCGGCATCGTCTCACAAGAGACAGCTATATTTGGGTCCTTTCAGCAAAATCTTACTAGTGTATGCAATGGTGTCAGCGTTTAGAAGCTGATTATGGGATGGATCCCTGGATACGGCAGTCTCTAAATGGTCCATCCTTTCATCACAGCTACGAACTTTGTCTCTGTAACTCCTTCCCTGGGTGTTTTGTTCCCAATTCTAAGAAGGTGCACAGTGTCCACACTTCAAATCTTATCCCCTTTCCTGTCCTCCTCCCCACCCCCACTGAAACCTCCTATCTCATCCTCCTTCCTCCTGCTTCTATGAGGGTGTTCTCCCACCTACCAACCTACTCCCACCTCCTGGCCCTGACATTCCCCCTACATTGGGGCATCAAGACGTCACAGGACCAAGAGCCTATCTTACCATTGCTGTCTAACAAGGCCATCCTCTGCTACATATGTGGCTGGAGCCATGGGTCCCTACATGTGTACTCTTTGGTTGGTGTTTTAGTTTCTGGGAGCTCTGGGAGGTCTGGTTGGTTGATATTGTTCTTCTGATGGGGTTGCAAAACCCTTGAGACCCTTCAGTTCTTTCTCTAAGTCCTCCATTGGGGATCCTGTGCTCAGTACAATTGTTGGCTGCAAGTATCCACCAACGAATACAGAAAATATTATACATTTACACAATGGAGTACTACTCAGCTATAAAAAACAATAACTTCATGAAATTCTTCAGCAAATGGATGGAACTAGAAAATATCCTGAGTGAGGTAAGCCAGTCACCAAAGAACACACATGGTATGCACTCACTGATAAGTGGATATTAATCCAAAAGCTTAGAATACCCAAGATACAATTCACAGACCACATGAAACACAAGAAGAAGGAAGACCAAAGTGTGGATGCTTCAGTCCTTCTTAGAAGGGGGATCAAAATACTCACAGGAAGAAATACTCAGACAAAGTGTGGAACAGAGACTGAAGGAAAGGCTATCTAGAGACTGCCCTACCTGGGGATCTATTCCATATATAGTCATCAAACCAGGATGCTATTGTGGATGCTGGGAAGTGCTTGCTGACAGGAGCCTCATATAACTGTCTCCTGAGAGGCTCTGCCAGAGCCTAACAAGTACAGAGGTGGATGCTCACAGCCAACCATTGGTCTGACAGAGTTCTTCATCCGTGATTTAAAATCCTATTTTGATATTTTCAGAAATTGTGTTCAGTGTAGGGCTAACCTGCTTGAGGTGGACACATTGAAGTAGACTAACATGTACACATCTCCTGTGAGCCCTGCTTCCCCTGGCAGCCAGTCTTTTACATCATGTCCTTGGAGGTCTGTATCACTTGGACCAGAGACTGATTCCTAGAAGCATTTCCAGTGACTCTTGTTATTTAGTTATGCAGCTACACAGGTGGCCAGCTACTGAAATGCACATAGACCTCCCACCAATGTCCTCAGTGGGAGCTCAGGTTTCAAGGAAATCTAAAACAAAGGAACAGGACATTCCAGCTTTTTAGACTTTGATTTAGGGTAATGGGATGATTTTTATTTGTCTCATAGTTTTCATTTTTGTGTGTGTGTGAGTTGGTTTGTATGGGTGTGTGTGTGTGTGTGTGTACATATACTTGTGTGTCAAAATGTGCATGCGAATATGGAGGACGCAGGATAACCTATTTGTCATTCCTCAGACTCTGTTGATATGGGACAATTTTTGAGTTAATGTTTCCCACTGGCCTAGAGCTAGTGAAATAGTTAGGCTTTCTGGCTATTAAGCCCTAGATGTTGAAAACACAAGTGCAAGCTAGGGTGCCCATTCACATAGGTTCTTGGGACTGAACGCAGGTCCTAGGGTTGACAAGGCAGTCACTTTACTGACTGAGCTATCTCCTCATGCTGACCACCATCATTGTGTTTCTGTTTGGAAATGTGTTTCCAGGAGATTACTGACTAAAAAATGCAAAGCCAGCAGGTCTCCATCCATCTGTCTTCCATGGCAGCGGGGAGAGCTTTCACTTGAGTCCATTTTGTCTCCTCATTCTTTTCAGACCACTGTCTCCATAGTTTCTGACTGCTATGACTCATTTCAGGCTGTCATTTCAAGAGGAAATATTTCTGTGATCTTCAATTTCTTTGGTCCAATTTATTTTGAAGTGATCTGATTCTGTCTTCTGATACAGAAGAATTCTTAAACTCTTAGAGAGACAGTCTTCACTATTTAGTTTACATAATCCTCAAAACTGTTAGAAAACTTTCAGGTGAGGGTTGTTTCACTTACAAAAACCAAACCAACCAAACCAACCAAACCAAACCAAAACATCAACAACAAAGAAAACAAACTGTGTCAGGTGTGGGGGTGCACACTTATAATCCCAGCACTCTGGAAGTAGATATCTGTGAGTTGGAAGCCAAAGTGGTCTACAAAGTGAGCTACAGGACAGCCAGAGCTGTTACACAGAGAAATCCTGTCTCATAAAACAAAACAAAATAAAACAAAGCTTAAAAAAGTTCTCCCTAGTTAAAAGGTTAAAATGTATTATTTTTATACTAGGGATTGAACCCATGTCCTTACATGTGCTAGGAAAATCATCGAGCATGAGCTACATCCTACCTCATTTTAATATATACTTCATTTTGAATCTACCGTGTCGCCACAGTTGGCCTTGAACTTGTGAATCTCCTGCTTCAACCTGCCAAGTAGCTTGCATTACAAGTGTGTGTAAGCATGTGTGGTCTATGGTTTTGATATCATTGAGTTCTCACTCTTATGAAACCATACCCTTGAAGATTGATTCAGAAATACAAATCTCATTCTGCCAAGGCCTTCGAAAGGTTCCACTTCTTTAAAAAAAGATTACTACCCAATCATAGCAACACATTCTAGATCTTTCTTGGGGATACCTTGGATTCTAATGTTCATGAGCAATGAGTGGAACCCTAAAGTTAAGGAAGTACTCACCATCTCACCTTGTACTTTAGCATCTTTGATGGTTAATCTTGATCTTCCTCCTGGACTGGTTTTGTAGTCACATAATCTTTGAGCATGTCTGTGAAGACAAGTCTATAGAAGCTTAACTGAAGAGGGAGATCCACTCTGAGCATGTGTAGTTCCATCTCATTGGTTGTGGTCCTGGGTTGAATCAAAAGGCTAAAGTGAACAGGTCACCAGAGGTCATTGCTTTTTTGCTTCCCATACTTATATGTACAGTGACACATTCCATAACTGTCTCTGCTAGGAGGGTCTGTACCCTCAAATATAAGCCAAACATAAACAAAAATAAACCACTTTCTTTAAGTTGATTTTTGTGTTATTACAATGACACTAGTAACCCAGCCACCTAATAAGTTAATATTGTACAGCATTTTCCTCTGAATTGATGTATTCAATCTTGCAGAGAAACTCCTATGACTCAGAAAGTTCGAAAGGGAGCTTGTTCAGACTCAGGAAGTAAACAACACAGAAACTTTCTTATTTCTTCTGGGTTACATATTTACACCTGCAAGCTTTGATAAACATTTCATTCCTGCTGTCCTCTCAGAAACTTCCTCATGGTTTTCTTATTTTCTCAGAGTACAGAGAAACATTGTTCAATCTTTTTCACCTTTTCACCCTCTTTTCCTCTCTCCAGTCAGCACCACCAGCTTGCATTTACAGAGTTATAGTGCCCCAAATTGATGAGTGCCCCAGAGGGAGAAGTCAACATAAAACTCAGCCTGCAGGCATTCCCCATCACTTTCTCCCTTGTGCTTATGCCTCCTGGGAAGAAAAGAAAGCCATGGTTCTTTGTTAGTCCCTCAGAATTTTTTTCTATAAATGCTCAAAGCAAACTGCCTTAGGGGGATGCTTATTTTTCTCTGGGCTCCTGAGACCACACTCTCAAAGTCAGCCTGGACACCAGCCTCTGTTACTTTGCATTATTCTGATGAAATGGTGGCCCATATGGCTAATTTATATGCCAGGTGTCTGTCTCTTTCAGATACCAAACAGACAAAGACCCTTTGTTTCTATATTTCAAACACATTTATTCAGTTACCTTTCCTGGAAATTTTTAAGCTGGAATAATTTGTCCTTTTGTAAGATGCCCAATAAAGGGGTCAGCCCCTAGGACTGAAAAGGCACAAACGTAGCTTTCCTTTCTGTTACAGGTTAAGGTGCAAATCCCCACCAGGGTCTCGTGCTTTGAGCACTTTATCCCAAAGTTGTGGGACAACTTTGAATGAAACCTAAAGAGGCAAATCCCAGCTGGCAGAACTAGGTCATAGGAGCAAACCTTGAAGGTTATCAGCCAGTCTAATCCTGGTGCAGCCACTCTGCATCCTTGTCCACATTGAGAGGGATGCAGCTATTACACATCATTGCCAATGAGACCTGGATCAACCATTTCCAAAATGATGGACTGAGGTGCTCTGAAACCATGACTCAAAATAAACATGTTCTCATGGACATTGATTCCTCCAGGTATATGGGTCACAGCAGTACAAATGTAACTAAAGCTCCTTACCAAGCCATGGGAGAGAAATGGAAAAGACAAGGGCCAAGGGGTAGGTTACGTTAAAATTATAAAGTGCCAGCTAGGGTATCATTCAAGAGGGAAACCACAACAGTTATCCTTGCTATCACTTTAACACTGTTTAAGCATGAAAAGAAAACTTTTATATGATGTCAAATTAGGAAGCACAGCAGGTCTGGGGTTTAAAGCAACCAGGACTGGTTAACAAGGGATTACAGCATTTATTAGTCAGAAGGCCTTAGTAAATCCATACCCTTAATGGTGCTTCCTGTGGCCAAGGACTCTGCTGTCTGAGCCTCATCTGTTGCCATTGCAGCGGGTCTTCAGACTACACCATCTCTTAGGTATCCACATAAGATAACCACAGCATTGTTCAAGGGTGTTAATTAATTCTAGGACCCACTTACCTAACATCCCTAATACTTAGCACACATTATTCTCCCTTACCTTTTGTTTGTCCCACAGACTGTGTATGCATTATTTACTGTGTTGCTAATCCTGGTTAAGCAACGACTAAACCAAAATAATGTGATTTATTATTTTGTTGTTTGTTTTATTCTTACTTTCTACTAACTTCTAGTTCACAAACTACATATGCCCTCCTCCTGAATTTTGTATACTTTCTTTTAATTTGAATTACTGAGAATAGTATGTGTATGAGAGGTACTGGTTTCCATTTATATGAATTAATCAGCCAGAAGATTCACTATGGGAAAGTTCAGAATGTTTCACCAGACAGTGCCCTACTCATGGGAAACCCTCATGGAGTCTCCTGGTAGAAAGCTTTATATTAGTTAATTTAAAAAAAAAAACCCTGAGATCAGAGCAGTGCAAGACATTACAGAGAGCTAAAACCAAAACTTTAATAAAATAGTGTTTATAGAACAAGAACATGGGTTCAGGGACCCAGCCGAGAGTATTCTGCACAGGCCCCAGACATCAGGCCACTTTCCCGGCTAGAGGAAAGAGGTCCATCCGACTCAGGAGTGCTTTGCCTGAGCATCGGCAGCAGACATCTTGGTTCCGGGATCCCGCCGAGTATATTCTGCACAGGTGAGAGTTCAGAATACAGAAGCTAAAAGTTTCTGGGACAGGCGGGATCCACAGAGCTACTAAAGCAGCCCCCTTTTTCGGGCCCCAGACAGCTGGCCACTTTCCCGGCCAGAGGATAGGGTCTGCTCGGCCTGGGAGTGCTTGGCCTGAGCATTGGCTGCAGACATCTTGGTTCCAGGACTCCTTCGAGAGTATTCTGCACAGGTGAGAATGTAGAATACAGAAGCTAACAGCTTCTGGGACAGGCCAAAGCAACTCAGCTTTCGGACAGGTCCTGTTTTGGGCCTTCGTCTTAAGCCAGGAGGGAGTATAAGGCCAGATATCTGTGCACCTTTCCTGCAAGAGGAGAGCTTGCCCGCAGAGAGTACTCTGACCACTGAAACTCAGAGGAGAGAGCTAGTCTCACAGGTCTGCTGATAGAGGCTAACAGAATCACCTGAGGAACAAGCTCTAACCAGAGACAACTATAACAACTAGCTCCAGAGATTACCACCAGATGGCAAAAGGCAAACGTAAGAATCCTACTAACAGAAATCAAGATCACTCATCATCATCAGAATGCAGCACTCCCACCCCACCGAGTCCTGGGCACCCCAACACAACCAAAAAGCTAGACCCGGATATAAAAGCATATCTCATGATGATGGTACAGGACATCAAGAAGGACTTTAATAACTTACTTAAAGAAATACAGGAGAACACTGCTAAAGAGTTACAAGTCCTTAAAGAAAAACAGGAAAACACACCCAAACAGGTAATAGAAATGAATAAAACCATACTAGACCTAAAAAGGGATAATAAAGAAACATAATAAAGAAAACCCAACGCTGGAGATAAAAACCCTAGGAAAGAAACCTGGAACCATAGATGCGAGCATCAGCAACAGAGTACAAGAGATGGAAGAGAGGATCTCAGGTGCAGAAGATTCCATAGAGAACATCAGCACAACAATCAAAGAAAATACAAAATCCAAAAAGATCCTAACGCAAAAGATCCAGGAAATCCAGGACACAATGAGAAGACCAAAATTACGGATAATTGGAGTTGATGAGAATGAAGATTTTCAACTTAAAGGGCCAGCAAATATCTTCAACAAAATTATAGAAGAAAACTTCCCAAACCTAAAGAAAGAGATGCCCATGAACATACAAGAAGCCTACAGAACTCCAAATAGACCGGACCAGAAAAGAAATTCCTCCCGACACATAATAATCAGAACAACAAATGCACTAAATAAAGATAGAATATTAAAAGCAGTAAGGGAGAAAGGTCAAGTAACATATAAAGACAGTCCTATCAGAATTAAACCAGATTTTTCACCAGAGACTATGAAAGCCAGAAGAGCCTGGACAGATGTTATACAGACACTAAGAGAACACAAATGCCAGCCCAGGCTACTATACCCGGCCAAACTCTCAATTGCCATAGATGGAGAAACCAAATTATTCCATGACAAAACCGAATTCACACATTATCTTTCCACGAATCCAGATCTTCAAAGGATAATAACAGAAAAAAAAAAAAAACAATACAAGGACGGAAATCACGCCCTAGAAAAAGCAAGAAAGTAATCCCTCAACAAACCAAAAAGAAGACAGCCACAAGAACAGAATGCCTACTCTAACAACAAAAATAAAAGGAAGCAACAATTACGTTTCCTTAATATCTCTTAATATCAATGGATTCAATTCCCCAATAAAAAGACATAGACTAACAGACTGGCTACACAAACAGGACCCAACATTCTGCTGCTTACAGGAAACCCATCTCAGGGAAAAAGACAGACACTACCTCAGAGTGAATGGCTGGAAAACAATTTTCCAAGCAAATGGTCTGAAGGAACAATCTGGAGTAGCCATTCTAATATCGAATAAAATCAACTTCCAACTCAAAGTTATCAAAAAAGACAAGGAGGGACACTTCACACTCATCAAAGGTAAAATCCTCCAAGAGGAACTCTCAATTCTGAACATCTATGCTCCAAATGCAAGGGCAGACACAATCATTAAAGACAGTTTAGTAAAGCTGAAAGCACACATTGCACCTCACACAATAATAGTGGGAGACTTCAACATGCCACTTTCATCAATTGACAGATCATGGAAACAGAAAATAACAGGAACACAGGGAAACTAACAGAAGTTATGAAACAAATGGATCTAACAGATATCTACAGAACATTTTATCCTAAAACAAAAGGATATACCTTCTTCTCAGCACCTCAGGGAACCTTCTCCAAAACTGACCATATAATTGGTCACAAAACAGGCCTCAACAGATACAAAAATATTGAAATTGTCCCATGCATCCTATCAAACCATCATGGACTAAGGCTGATCTTCAATAACAACACAAATAATGGAAAGCCAACATTCGCATGGAAACTGAACAACACTCTTCTCAATGATACCTTGGTCAAGGAAGGAATAAAGAAAGAAATTAAGGACTTTTTGGAGTTTAATGAAAATTAAGCCACAACATACCCAAACCTATGGGACACAAAGAAAGCATTTCTAAGAGGGAAACTCATAGCTCTGAGTGCCTCCAAAAAGAAACTGGAGAGAGCACACACTAGCAGCTTGACAACACATCTAAAAGCTCTAGAACAAAAGGAAGCAAATTCACCCAAGAGGAGTAGATGGCAGGAAATAATCAAACTCAGGGGGCGAAATCAACCAAGTGGAAACAAGAAGAACTATTCAAAGAATCAACCAATCAAGGAGCTCGTTCTTTGAGAAAATCAACACGATAGATAAACCTTTAGCCAGACTCACTTGAGGGCCCCTGGACAGCATCCTAATTAACAAAATCAGAAATGAAAAGGAAGACAAAACAACAGATCCCTGAAAAAAATCCAAAACACCATCAGATCCTTCTAAAAAAGGCTATACTAAAAAATACTGGAAAACGTGGACGAAATGGACATATTTCTAGACAGATACCAGGTACAAAAGTTAAATCAGGATCAAGTTAATTATTTAAACAGTCCCATATCCCCTAAAGAAATAAAAGAAGTCATTAATAGTCTCCCAGCCAAAAAAAGCCCAGGACCAGATGGGTTTAGTGCAGAGTTCTATCAGACCTTCAAAGAGGATCTAATTCCAGTTCTGCACAAACTATTCCACAAAATAGAAGTAGAAGAAATTCTACCCAACTCATTCTATGAGCCACAATTACTCTGATACCTAAATCACAGAAAGATCTAACAAAGATGGAGAACTTCAGACCAATTTCCCTTATGAATATAGATGCAAAAATCCTCAATAAAATTCTCACTAACTGAATCCAAGAACACATTAAAGCAATCATCCATCCTGACCAAGTAGGTTTTATTCCGGGGATACAGGGGTGGTTTAATATACAGAAATCCATCAACGTAATCCATTATATGAACAAACTCAAAGACAAAAACCACATGATCATCTCCTTATATGCGGAAAAAGCATTCGACAAGATCCAACACCCATTCATGATAAAAGTCTTGGAAAGATCAGGAATTCAAGGCCCATAACTAACCATGATAAAAGCAATCTACAGCAAACCAGTAGCCAGCATCAAAGTAAATGGTGAGAAGCTTGAAGCAATCCCACTAAAATCAGGGACTAGACAATGCTGTCCACTCTCTCCATACCTATTCAACATTGTACTTGAAGTCCTAGCCAGAGCAATTCGACAACAAAAGGAGATCAAGGGGATACAAATTGGAAAAGATGAAGTCAAAATATCACTTTTTGCAGATGATATGATAGTATATATAAGTGACCCTAAAAATTCCACCAGAGAACTCCTAAACCTGATAAACAGCTTCAGTGAGTAGCTGGATATAAAATTAACTCAAACAAGTCAATAGCCTTTCTCTGCACAAACAATAAACAGGCTGAGAAAGAAATTAGGGAAACAACTCCCTTCTCAATACTCACAAATAATATAAAATATCTTGGCATGACTCTAACTAAGGAAGTGAAAGACCTGTATGATAAAAACTTCAAGTCTCTGAAGAAAGAAATTAAAGAAAATCTCAGAAGATGGAAAGATCTCCCATGCTCATGGATTGGCAGGATCAACATTGTAAAAATGGCTATCTTGACAAAAGCAATCTACAGATTCAATGCAATCCCCATCAAAATTCCAACTCAATTCTTCAACGAATTAGAAAGAGCAATCTGCAAATTCATCTGGAATAACAAAAAAACTAGGATAGCAAAAACTCTTCTCAAGGATTAAAACAACCTCTGATGGAATCACCATGCCTGACCTAAAGCTTTACTACAGAGCAATTGTGATAAAAACTGCATGGTACTGGTACAGCGACAGACAGGTAGATCAATGGAATAGAATTGAAGACCCAGAAATGAACCCACACACCTATGGTCACTTGGTATTCGACAAGGGAGCTAAAACCATCCAGTGGAAGAAAGACAGCATTTTCAACAAATGGTGCTGGCACACCTGGCTGCTATCATGTAGAAGATTGGGAATTGATCCATTTCTATCTCCTTGACTAAGGTCAAATCTAAGTGGATCAAGGAACTTCACATAAAACCAGAGACACTGAAACTTATAGAGGAGAAAGTGGGGGAAAGCCTTGAAGATATGGGCACAGGGGAAAAATTCCTGAATAGAACACCAATGGCTTGCATTGTAAGATTGAGAATTGACAAATGGGACCTCATGAAACTGCAAAGCTTCTGCAAGGCAAAAGACACCATCAATAAGATAAAAATACCACCAACAGATTGGGAAAGGATCTTTACCTATCCTAAATCAGATAGTGGACTAACATCCAATATATATAAAGAACTCAAGAAGGTGGACTCCAGAAAATCAAATAACCCCATTAAAAAATGGGTCTCAGAACTGAACAAAGAATTCTCACCTGAGGAATACCGAATGGCAGAGAAGCACCTGAAAAAATGTTCAACATCCTTAATCATCAGGGAAATGCAACTCAAAACAACCCTGAGATTCCACCTCACACCAGTCAGAATGGCTAAGATCAAAAATTCCGGTGACAGCAGATGCTGGCGAGAATGTGGAGAAAGATGAACACTCCTCCATTGTTGGTAGAATTGCAAGCTTGTATAACCACTCTGGAAATCAGTCTGGCGGCTCCTTAAAAAATTGGACATAGTACTACCGGAGGATCCAGCTATACCTCTCCTCGGCATATATCCAGAAGATGTCTCAACTGGTAAGAAAGACACATGCTCCACTATGTTCATAGCAGTCTTATTTATAATAGCCAGAAGCTGGAAAAAACCCAGATGCCCCTCAACAGAGGAATGGATACAGAAAATGTGGTACATTTACACAATGGAGTACTACTCAGCTATTAAAAAGAATGAATTTATGAAATTCCTAGGCAAATGGTTGGACCTGGAGGGCATCATCCTGAGTGAGGTAACACAATCACAAAGGAACTCACATAATATGTACTTACTGATAAGTGGATATTAGCCCCAAACTTAGGATACCCAAGATAGAAGATACAATTTGCTAAACGCACGAAACTCAAGAACAATGAAGACCAAAGTGTGGACACTGTGCCCCTTCTTAGAATTGGGAACACAACACCCATGAAAGGAGTTACAGAGACAAAGTTTGGAGCTGTGACTAAAGGATGGACCACCTAGAGAATGCCATATCCAGGGATCCACCCCATAATCAGCTTCCAAACGCTGACACCATTGCATACACTAGCAAGATTTTGCTGAAAGGACCCAGATATAGCTGTCTCAAGTGAGACTATGCCCGGGCCTAGCAAACACAGAAGTGGATGCTCACAGTCAGCTATTGGATGAATCACAGGGCTCCCAATGGAGGAGCTAGAGAAATTACCCAAGGAGCTAAAGGGATCTGCAACCCTATAGGTGGAACAACATGATGAACTAACCAGTACCCCGGAGCTCTTGACTCTAGCTGCATATGTATCAAAAGATGGCCTAGTCGGCCATCACTGGAAAGAGAGGCCCATTGGACACACAAACTTTATATGCTCCAGTACAGGGGAACATCAGGGTCAAAACATTGGGAATGGGTCGGTAGGGAAGTGGGAGGAGGGTATGGGGGACTTTTGGGATAGCATTGGAAATGTAATTGAGGAAAATACGTAAAAAAACTATTAAAAATTTAAAAAAAGAAAGGCTATTAATGGTTTTAAGGTAAATACCAAATAAAATAATGGGCCTTAACTTAAAAAAAAAAAAAAAAGAACAAGAACATATTTGAGTTCTCAGGTTTTTATCCATTCATGATTATATAGCACATGTTTATAAAATAATAGTCATATTTCATTAAGCATTCTAGTAAATTCTTAAAATTAATTTATTTTGTACATATGTGATATAAGAGTGCCCATATCTGTGTGAGTCACAGTGTGAATTAC